>NC_069387.1:130343833-130644666 GCF_027475565.1 Acinonyx jubatus
CAGAGGACAGCAGGCCGTGTGGGTCAGTTGTGCAGTCTGGCACCTTGCCTTTGTTCCTCCCAGGTCACATAGTGGGCCAGGGCACGGACAGGGTGGGCCTCAAGCTCCCATGCTTGTCACCTCAGCAAAGCCATCCTGTGGTCCAGACAGGGCTGAGCTCAAGAACCTTCCATAGCTCCCGCCTTCTGCTTCCCGGCACCTGCCGGGAGTGTGTGGAGCGTAGGCTTCGTTCCTCCCTCTCTCTCCCCCAGCCCTGAGACCCCCCTTGGCCCCCTCCACCCTAGACTCTCCCTCAGTCACCTCACGGGCAGTGTCTAAGAAGTGTCAGATGAACGTGGAAGGATAGATGAATTGCCTAGGGAAGAGCTTCTGGAATTTTTTTTACAGGAAACACTGTTACCTTATAGAAAACTGCTCCCACCCCAGTACCCCCAGAGCTTGGGGGTTTCTAACAAATTAGATGTCTCAATTTATTTTGAATATCTAGGTGAATTCTGCAGTCAAATTCATAATATCAAAAAAAATTTTTTACTACAAAAGCAACTTTTTTTTTTTCAAAAATAGCATTTAAAATTATTTATTGGGGCACCTGGGTGGCTCCGTCGGTTGAGCGTCCGACTTCAGCTCAGGTCATGAGCTCACTGTTTGTAAGTTCGAGCTCTGCATCGGGCTCTGTGCTGACAGCTCGGAGCCCGGAGCCTGCTTCAGATTCTGTCTCCGTCTCTCTCTGCTCCTCCCCCGCTTGCGCTCTGTCTCTCTCAACGATAAATAAATAAACATTTAAAAAAAAATTGGAAAGGGATCTTCTTGATCTCCCATTTAAAAAAGTAATACTAATAAAAATAAATAAAAAGACAAGAAGAAGCGGCCGTTAGCATGTGACTCAGCAATTCCAGGAAATGAAAACAATACAACCACGCAGAAAGTATACACAAATGTCCGCTGCAGCGTTACTCAAGTAGCTACGGCAGAAACAACCCAGTCATCCGTCAGCAGATGATGGCACCCACGTGGTGGCATACCCATACGACAGGGTGGTAGTCAACCAGAAAAAGGACTGAGGTTCTGACACCTGCTCCAACACGGATGAGCCCGGAGGACATTCTGCTCAGTGAGAGGTGGCGATCCTAAAAGGTCACCTACTGTATTATTCCTTTTAAATGAGGTGTCTAGAGTAGGCAAATCCAGAGACAGGAAGCAGGTTAGTGGTTGTCAGGGGCTGGGGGAGAGGAGAATGGTGAGTGATTATTTAACGGGCGTGTTTTTCTAGGGGATGAGAAAGTCGAAATCTGGACAGAGGTGGGGGTGGCCCAACACCGTGACTGTGCTAAGTGCCACTTGGAACTGTATACTTTAAAATGGCTTGGGGCGCCTGGATGGCTCAGGCAGTTAAGCAACTGACTCCGGCTCAAGTCATGATCTCACGGTTCGTGGGTTCGAGCCCCACGTCGGGCTCTGTGCTGACAGCTCAGAGCCTGGAGCTTGCTTCGGATTCTGGGTCTCCCTCTCTCTCTGCCCCCTTCCCCGCTCACACTCTCTCTCTCTCTCTCCCAAAAATAAACATTAAAAAATAAAATAAAATGGTTAATTGTATATTATGTGAACTTCACCTCAATTAAAAATAAATAAGAGGACCAGCCAAGTCTTCTGAGCTCTAGGCAGCTCCTCCAGGCTGGGAAAGCACCTGGATTAATCTGGTAGGTTAAGAATCCAGCAGGAAGACAATGCAAGTCAGACATGCCATGTTGGATTCTCCAGGGGCTCACATTTCAAAAACTGAAACGAAACAAATGTTGTTTTAATGCTATAGTTTCTTGAACCCAGGACAGCCCAAACGTTATCATTTTGATGTGTACTCAACATAAATGTTACTAATAAGATCTCTCCTCCGTATTGTCTTTGAAATACAGGTGTATTTTGCGGCGCCTGGGTGGCTCAGTCGGTTAAGCATCCAACTCCTGATCTTGGCTCAGGTCATGATCTCGGTTCGTGAGTTTGAGCCCCACATTGGACTCCACACTGTCAGTGCGGAGTCTGCTTGGATTCTCTCTCTCCTCCCCTGCTCACATGCGTTTTTTCGCTCACAAAATAAATTTTAAAAAAGAAAGGAAAGAAAGAGAGAGAGAAAGAAGGAAGAAATACAGGTGTATTTCAGCACACAGGACATATAAAATGCAGTCAGCCGCGTTCCAGAGCGAAAGAAAGAAAAAGAAAGAAGAAAGAAATGCAGGTGTATTTCAGCACACAGAACATCTAAATGCAGTCAGCCACATTCCAGAAAGAAAGAAAGAAAGAAAGAGGAAAGAAAAGAAAGAAGAAAGAAATACAGGTGTATTTCAGCACACAGAACATCTAAGTGCAGTCAGCCACGTTCCAGAACTCCATAGCCACTCATGGCTCAAGCTCAGCCCCACTGGATGGTGCAGCTGTTGGGTGTGTCACTGGAGTCTCAGGACATAATCTTGCAAAGTATGAGCGGTTCAAATTTAGTGGGTGTTGAATCTATGAATTAAAAAATAAATCGGCTCTAATCCTATTTAGGATGCATCTGAACAATCGCCTTAGAAATAAGCCCCAAGTCAAACATACAATTACAGCAATTCCGTACCTGGGTACACACCCAACACAAGCGAGAACGAGAACTGGAGCAGATACTCAAGCACAAAGCAGCGTTATTCACAATAGCGAAAAGGTGAAAACAGCCTCTGAGGCCCGTGGATGAATGAATGAATGGAAAAGCAAAACGTGGTGTGTACGTACAATAGGGTACTATTCAGCCTTAAAAAGGAAGGAAATTCTGGGGCGCCTGACTGTCTCAGTCAGGGGAGCGTGTGACTCTTGATCTTGGAGTCAGAGTCGTGGGTTTGAGCCCCATGTTGGGGGTAGAGTTTCCTTGGGGGATAAAAAAAAAAAAAAAAGCAAGGAAATTCTGACTCCTGCTACAACGTGCACGAACCTTGAGGACATTATAGCAAGTGATATAAGCCCATCACCAAAGGACAAATACGGTAGGGTTCGCTCATATGCAGCACCTGGAGCGGGAGTAGCCAAGTTCATAGAGACAGAAAGTCGAATGAGGGCTCTCTCTCTGCCCCTCCCCCACCCATGCTCTGTCTCTCTCGGTCTCGAAAATAAATAAAAACATTAAAAAACAAAAAGAAACACTGTAATAAAAATGATGGAGGACCACTCCAGGATCCACGAGAAATACTTTCTTTAAAAGAGCGTTCATGCGTTGCCTGGGTTTGAAGTCAGGCTGTGATTTGCTTTCTAGGTTTGTGTCCCTTGAGCCACGGTCATCTGTGCACCCCCATGGCGCCAGCACCCGGGGCCAGTCTCAGAACAGTTTCCTGAGTGAGTGGTGCAGGCATAGAGGAAGGAGGAATTCGTGGGCAGGAGGAGGTGAGGAGCAGGAGAATCAGGGAAGGCTTCCAGGAGGAGGGGGTCGAGGGTATGGAGTTTGAAGAGTGGAAGATAGGGTGTGGATGGGCATACCTCAGGGCTAAGCACCAAACCGTCGCCCAGAGGATGTTGAGGGGGATGAGACAAGGCGCCAGCTCTGCCCAGCGGTGATGTCACGCCTGGGACCCAGCCTGAGCCCAGCTGTCGGGGGTCCTCTGCCAAGGGGCCAGCCTTCCCCATCAAACACCCCACTGAGCGGTCGCCCCCGTCACCCTCCTCCTCCCCGGCACCCACCCACCCGGGACGGTACCAGTTCCTCCTCCAGCCCCACATCCCCTGGCCGGGCCACCATCACCTCTCCTGGCATCACCACACCTCTGACTGGCCTCAGGCTGCCCTCCCCCACAGCCACTCATTCACTTAGTAAATAGCATTGCGTGCCTGATTAGGATCCCACAGATGAGGAACAAAGCTTTGGCCCTGCCCAGTGGGGAGAAAGACAATAAACAAGGAAATGGTGAGTGTATCATATGATGGCAAGCGGCAAGGGCCAGGAGGAAAACAAAAATCGCCAGGAGGGGTCCTTATGACACCTCTGGGCCCTCAGGTAAGTCCAGGATCCAGGCCCTCTGGGGAAGGCTGCCTGGCTGGTCGGGCCTGCTGTGAGCTTCGTACCCTGGCCACCCCGCAGCCCCAGTGAAAGGAAAGCCATGTTCAGTGTGGCCTCAGGAAAAGGGAGCGCCCAGGTCGGGCAGCTTGCCCAAGGTCCGGCAGCTTGCCCAAGGCCACAAAGCTTGGGGATGTGCTCCTGAGGCACGTGCCCAGGCCTCTGTCCCCACTTGGCCATCACACGACAAGGTGTGGCTGTGAGATCTCAGGCAGGACATGGTCCAGTTCTGAGCTGCCGCTTCTCTTCCTGTAGGACGGGCTCAAAGTGATGGGAGAGAACACTGCAGAGATCGGCGAGGCCCAGAATCCCCCTGGGCGGCTGGAACGGGGCAGCCCAGGGCGGGAGAAGTCAATGTCATCCTGGCCCCATTTAGAAGCAGCCCTTATGCTGGTTCCAGAGCGGGAGACCCAGAATCTCATAGTTGCTTACAAACACAAAGGTAAGAGGCCTGGCCTGTGCCCTGCTCTGGCCAGGAGACCAGGTGACAGACCCCTTTGGGGTCTGCCATGTTGACGAAGTTTTGGGGTGATGGTGGGGTGGTCCGGAGCCACCGGCCAAGAAAGAATTCTTGAAGACGCCTTTGGTGCACAAAGGTCATTTTATTAAAGCACGAGGACAGGACCCGTGGGCTGGAAGAGCTGCCCTGGGGTCGTGATGGGAACTCATTACACATCCTCGGGTTGGGAGGGGGTCAGGGATAGAGTGTCTCTAAGGTATTTGGGGAGCAAGGTTTCCAGGACCTTGAGGGGTTAGCTGTTAACTGTTTAATAACACCTCAGTCGTGAGAGCCTTCAGAGGCTTATCGGGGGGCATAGGCTTGGAGTAGGATTGCCAGCATAGGTCCTGGGGCAGTTGACTTAAAGGAAGTATATTTACAGGATCCCGGAGGTTGGGACAATGTTAAGTCAAGGTTCTCTTTTGCCCCCTAGCAAAGTGTCATCAGGGAGGGAGCTGAGCCCCTAGAGGGTGGTCACTCTGCCGGTTTCAAGGACTTGGCAATGGGCTGGAGGCAGTAAGGGAATTTCATATTATTTGCCTCAGTTTCCCACATCACCATGGCAAGCACTTTAACCCCTTTCCTTTGCTCTTGAGTGTCCGAGGAATATCACACACATCCCACCTGGGAGGCGGGGGGTTGCTGTTAGCTGCACTTTGCCCTCAGCTTGCCCCATGCTCCCTCATCATATCCCCCCTGAACAGTTTTGACCCTTAAATCTTTAAGGTGGCTGAAGGTGGAGGGCCTCAGAGACGTCCCTACCTGTAAGTCAATATTGGTCAGTCGGGGAACATACCGAGGAGTGACAAAAACATAGAGGCAGCTGAATCCAACGTGGGCAACGTGTATGCACCTCCTTGAGTAGAAAGGATCATCTGTTGGCTTGAAGTCATTGCAGTGATGGGGTCTTGGGACCAGGCAGAGAGACACGGGAGAAAACAGCAAAACATAATTAGAATAACTAGAAAGATTAGCCCAAAGGAAAGTCCTTCGGTAGCTGACAAAAGTCTTCCAATCTAGATGTTTAACCAATCATTCAAGGAGAAAGAGGGATTGTTTAATGCGCCAATTTGAGTATTTATGTCAATTAGAAATCCAGAAATATTTTTGCGGTAATCTGGAATGTATATACAGCGTTGGGGGGGGGGTGTTTGTTTTGTTTTTAAATTTTTTAAGTTTGTTTATTCATTTTGAGAGGGACAGGGACAGCATGAGTAGGGGAGGGGCAGAGAGAGAGAGAGAGAAAATCCCAAGCGGGTTCCGCACCGTCAGCACAGAGCTGGATGTAGTACTGGAATTCACGAAACCCTGAGGTCATGGTCATGACCTGAGCCGAAACCGAGAGTCGGATACTTAACTGACTGAGCCACCCCGGCGCCCCAGCATTTTGTTTTTAGGAGAATATAAGTTCCACCTCGTGCAGCAGCTAAAATATATAATGCCATTCTATTTTGTAGAACTGTTTCCCGCATTCGAGTTACTTCTAGTATTTGATAACATAATGCTATTTTGAGAGTCGTTTAAGGCCTTAACTATATGACAAGTGGTGTTTAACCATCCTATAGACTCTGTTTTGTTCAGTAAGCAATCAGGTAATGAATAAGAGGTACTTTTACAGAAATAAGAAACATACGGGTTAATGGTTACAGCAAACTACAAACCCCGTGTCTCCGAGGGCTGCCAGTGAGATTTTTAGATGTCAGGCTTGAAGCATCCTCGGATGAGAGTGGGAACAGGCAGCAGGAATCAGATTGGTCTTTCTGGCCTGTAACTCAAAGGTCTGCTGTGACCCTGTGGGACGGCCCATTGTAAGAAGGAATTATCAGTAGAAATTGGGAAAGGAGAATGAAAAAGAAAGGTACAACCATCCTAAGGGAAGTTTGAGGTCTTGCACAGATTCCCGGGAAAAAGAAGGCACGTAAGGTTGCTAATTGATTTCCTGGAAGGGGGCTGCAGGTTTTATTTTAGATACAAGAGCCCACGAAGAATGGCCCTCTCACTTTACTGCCTAATTCGGCCCAGTAGGGGCCCTTTTATTTTGGAGTTAAGTCCCCTGTTGTCTTAGACTTTCCATCTTTTGAATAAACCAGATCTCCTGGGTTTATATGGGGTGGGTTTCTAGTAACTGTCAGATCAGGTTTAGGGAGGGTATGGTTTGCATGGTTAGAGATTTATGAATTAACCAGGCCTCAAGTGAGTAATAAAGACGATAGTCTTCATCTATCGAAAGGTCTACAGTGAGAAAAGTCTTTGGATACAAGTATTGGGGGAATCCATCCCATTTTCCGGTTGTTTAAATAATCATATGCCCATGGGGTCATATTATTATCCCCACAGAACAAAAAGCACATTAGATGGTCTATACGTGACATATTGTGACAATTTTTCTGAAGTTTACCTCAAGCTGTCTAGTTTAGGCAAACAACAAACATTTCAAGATGATCAGAACTAGAATTTAACATCCATAACGGTGCGTTGTTGAAATGTAGTTTTTCTCTCTAAAAACCCCCCTTTCCAGAGATAGCCAAGTCGACACCCATGCATTTGTAGAACAAGTCCAGTCTTAACAAACCTGGCCTAAGTATTTACATAAATTCAGCAAGAATAACGATTGCTCATGAGGATCTTTTAAAGTTTGCTTTGCTGGAACCCTTTATAAGGAATCTCCAGACTGAACTTTTGTAGCCTCTCCAGGCCAGAAGCCAAGCCAAGCACTTGCCATCAGACAAGGCCTGCAGTACCCGTGGAATTGGACGAATTCCTCTTCACGAGGTCTCCAAGATACCCTGAGGTCCCTGCACCTGCCAGGAAGTGACCTTCTTTGCTCACCTGGGGAGGGTGCTGGGAACTCTGTAAGCAAGGTATCCGGCCAACATTTCCAAGGGACTTTATGGCTCCGTGTTTCATAAAGCCAACCTTAGTTCCTTAAAGCTGTCTGGCCATATCTGAGTCTATGCATGTTAATCTCAAATAGGACATTCCAGTCAAAGCCTTGGTAAAATAACCAGTATTTCCAACGGTGACCTGTGACAAGATGAACAGATTCTTATTGAACTTAGGCAAACAATTGTAATTGCCGCGAAGGAAAGGATATTCACTGGAGAGCTTTTGCATTTCAGAGGGTTTGGGAAGAGAGAAAAGATAAATGCTTCAGTTTGCAACTGAGTACTTGATGACATTTCTGTATATCACAGATATCGTAAGAGAAAGTCTCCTTCTGGAAGAGGAAACAGAGAACCAGCCATATTTCTAACAAGAGTCACAAGACTATAATCTTCCTCAGTTCATTGAGTCCCATGTTCCGAATTCTTGTTCAGTGTGAATGCAGCTTTTTAGTTCTTGAAATTCTTACCCATTTTGGTATTAATCTTAAAGATGTCTGGGGCGCCTGGGTGGCTCAGTCGGTTAGGCGGCCGACTTCGGCTCAGGTCACGATCTCGCGGTCCGTGGGTTAGAGCCCTGTGTCGGGCTCTGTGCTGACAGCTCAGAGCCTGGAGCCTGTTTCAGATTCTGTGTCTCCCTCTCTCTGACCCTCCCCCGTTCATGCTCTGTCTCTCTCTGTCTCAAAAATAAATAAACGTTAAAAAAAAATTTATTGAAAGATGTCAAAAAATACCTGTATTTGTCCCAAAAGTTCTTTTTATAAATCTCCTTGAAGGAGAAACACGTTTTGTGAGAGAATAAGAACAATTATAAATGACCAGATCTCAGAAACGGACATTGTTAAAGATCTGATGAGAGTTCATTATGATGCAATTGACAAAGAAATTCAGTTATTTCTGTGACACATAACACTTCAAGTAATCAGAATATGAAGTGATGACCTTATACCGAAACATTAAAACTTTAGGAATTGCATATATATTTGGGCAGTTACAACATTTACTTGTGCAATACAACCTAAGGTTTACCGTTGCATGACAGTGGTTTCCAAGTAACTTAGCATCCCAAATAAAAGGGCCTAATTGGTCAAAAGACTTAATTTACCGTTTAAATCCTGGGAAGTTTGTTAAAACTTTAGAAACCCATAAAGCACGTCCAAAATAGGCTTACAGATCATTACAAATCTTAAAACTTTGTTTATTCAACCAAAGTGCCAATGAAAGATCCTGAAGGCGAATGGATAGCATCATATCGTTGTTAGCAAAACCTAGCTCCTTTAACATTGAGAAGTTTTAACTAAGTAATCAAAGACCCGATAAAGAAGAAACCTAAAGCTTTGGTTATCTCCGGCCGACCAAAGAGAAAAAAAAGCCTTTATTTACATTTTCTTATCAAGAGCAGGTCAACAGTCCAAGAAAACTTTGTCTTCTGAACAGAGAGAAAAGCAGAATTTCAACCTTATACCAGTGTACTTTTAAAATTCCATTCATCTCAACCTTAGTCTATCCTGAGCACAATTCCTTTCCGAAGATTTCCCTTCACGAACCTTCTACAACTTTCCTTTGCCTTCAAACTTTGTCCCAAAGCCATTTCTCTCCAACAACCAGTCTCGTTTAGGACAGAATTACTTTCTTTTACCCTCAACAAAAAATGTATTTCCATTCCTTATATCTTTCTTACATATCTCCCACTTTCCTACATACAGGGTTGCTTTCCTTATTTCCATCAGTCTTAAGTACACTTCGCAGAATTTTAACTCTTAGGAAAACTTAGTCTCCAATTGAGGACTCAGTAACCAATTGAGAGGTGTTTACACCAGAATTTTTTAGATGGTAAATTCATGAGCCAATTAAGCACAAAGCATGTTTTCCGATAGACCCAAATAGCCTTAGTTTCTCTGCAATAAGCACAAACCTACGTTCGGTAATCAAAGCTTTAGCACTCCATCCTATCTGGAAAAGACCTAGATGTCCAATGAATTTAATCTGATTTGTCATGCAACCAAAACTTTAAAGTTTCAGGTTACCAAAGACTTTGGAAGCTATCTTAACAATCACCCATGACAACTTTGAGACAGACAAAATTAACTATCATTTTAAGTCATCTTTTTGCTAACAAATTGCAACAGAGATAACATGAGCTTATCTGACCTTTAGTCAACCTTGGTAGAATGAAAGTTTCATATTTAATGCTGATAACTTTAAAGACCAGGTCCAACAAACTGAAATTAGTTTAAATTTTTTTTTTTAATGTTTATTTATTTTTGAGACAGAGAGAGACAGAGCGTGAATAGGGGAGGGGCAGAGAGAGAGGGAGACACAGAATCCGAAACAGGCTCCAGGCTCTGAGCTGTCAGCACAGAGCCCGACGCGGGGCTCGAACTCACGGACCGCGAGATCATGACCTGAGCCGAAGTCGGATGCTTAACCGACTGAGCCACCCAGGCGCCCCAAACTGAAATTAGTTTAAACACTGAATATGTTTCCCCTGCGTCCACTTAAAAGTCAATCAATTTATCCCCATTGTCAGTTTTCACCTGGGACACCAGTGGGGGTATCTGAAGTGGGTGGTCCAAGGGGGTGCTCTTTGCTCCTTGACCTCGAGGGTGGGAGGGGGAGCCAATGGTGCCTGAGGCATTGAGGATGGTATAGATAGGAACCAGTTATGTAGACCACACCCAAGTTGGTGCAGAAACTGGAGGGGGACAGGAGGGAAGGAAAGGCAAGGTGCCAGCAGAAGCAGAGAAGGAAAACCCGATTCAAAACCTAAGCTCTGACAGAGGAGCAGACGCCATGTTTATTCCACCAAAGTGGAAATATGGAGTCCACATCAGGCCAGAAAAGACCAGGAATTTCCCCAAAACAAATGGAGCTTCAGCAGCTGCTTGGGAATATTCCTTAAAGTCCCCATCCCAAGGTGGACTAGCCACAGTTGGCTCCAATTATAGCTGGTAACCCGGGAACTGAATGAGGGAGAAGCCCTCACATCTATTAGGCAGAGGAACAGAGAGAGAGAGTCAGCGTCCCCTTTGTCTGGGATGGTCTGTGTTTCCTCCAGCGACCTGGGTTCTATTAAGAGGAGGCCTATTTAGACAATTACCATCCAATATATCAGGAGGGAGTTTACTGGCCTGGTTACTGACCAAACACGATCTGCAAGAGGCCATTGGAGCCAGGTAGCCGTGAAGGCCTGGCCCTAGGGTACCTCCATACATTTTCTGTTTACTAAGGCCACTCAGGGTTACAGGAAATCAATCCTTTCTACATATTGCAAGCCAGATTGTTTCCAGTGGGTTAAAAAGGCATCTCTCGGGGACTGAAGAGAAGCTCCCATGCTCCTAGAGAGAAAAGGAGAGAGAGAGAGAAAGTCCATTACCCCTAAGAATCCCCTCCGACGTGGGTGGTGTCCTATGAGCAGGATATGTCAGAGGTTCCTGGTGTCAAAGCAACCCAGGTGTCCCTCAAAAGAAATTGCTATGACCACCAACCAGCCGAGTAAGGGCTCCTGAATGAGGGATGTTAGTGTCCCCCCACTTCCCCATTGCATTCTGGACTACAGATGGGTGCCTGGCGTATGGACCAAAATACCTTGAAAGCCGTGCCCTGAAAGGCTGTGCCTTGAAGAACATTCCCTGATGGTCATGCCCTGATTACCTAGTCTTTGAAGAGCATGCCGCAGAGGCCATGCCTTAGTTGCTTGAACACCCTGTCATTTTTAACCCATGGAAAACACTAGAAAAGTTTTACAAGGGGAATTACCCAATTTTAAGTAGTAGTGAGCAGAGGACATTGACAGAAAGCGGTAAAGACAGAAATCCATCACAATCTAAGTGACATTCCAACACATATGGATATTGGGATATGTGTGATATTCCTCGGACTCTCCCGGCTACCCAAGAACAAAGGAAAAGGGTTTAAGTGCTTGCCATGGTGTTGTGGGAAACTCAGGCAAATGAAAAATTAAATTCCCTTACTGCCTCCAGCCCATTGCCAAGTCCTTGAAACCAGCAGAGAGTGACCTCCTTCTAGGAGCTCAGCTGCCTCCATGATGACGCTTTATAGACAACTTCCCTAGGAAATAGTCCCTGGTTGGGTCTTAATTCAATCAGATACTGATTTCCACCAGCTCTCAGTGGAGGTCTCCCTGCCAGAAGCGGCTAGACCAGAGATGAGGAGATCACGTTATATCAGTGAGGAGGAAACCTCACATGGGAGTCTTAAGATTGGCAGGTGTCCTGGTGGCTTAGGTGGCTGTCCCGTGCCCGAGAAAGACAACTTTGAAGACGGACAGGAATAAAGAGAGGGCATCAGGTTTCTGGGTCTTATTACCATCCCGGCCAGGGTACTAATTTGCAGCCAAAAGGCAGGATTTCTCCTCCCAGAAGAGTTGCCACGGGCTAGAGGATTGCAGCCTGAGCAATCGACATGAAAGTGACCCAATAGGACCACCCTCCTCAAAAGGCCCCTGAAATGAGAGGAAAGGAAGAAAAGAAGGTATACTCACCAAATGTGCACCGAAGCTCAGAGTCCAGATGAAAAGACTCTAGTCCGACAAACTGGGCGGCATATGATGAAGGTTTGGGGTGATGGTGGGGTGGTCTGGAGCCGCCGGCCAAGAAAGAATTCTTGAAGACGCCTTTGGTGCACAAAGGTCATTTTATTAAAGCACGAGGACAGGACCCGTGGGCTGGAAGAGCTGCCCTGGGGTCGCGATGGGAACTCATTACACACCCTTGGGTTGGGAGGGGGTCAGGGATAGAGTGTCTCTAAGGTATTTGGGGAGCAAGGTTTCCAGGACCTTGGGGGGTTGGCTGTTAACTGTTTAATAACACCTCAGTCGTGAGAGCCTTCAGAGGCTTATCGGGGGGCATAGGCTTGGAGTAGGATTGCCAGCATAGGTCCTGGGGCAGTTGACATAATTTCATTTTTCATTTGCCTCAGTTTCCCACATCACCATGGCAAGCACTTTAACCCCTTTCCTTTGTTCTTGGGTAGCCGGGAGTGTCTGAGGAATACCACACATGTCCCACCCGGGGGGTGGGGTGGGGGTGGGGTCGCTGGCGTTAGCTCTACTTTGCCCTCAGCTTTCCCCACACTCCTCATCAGTGTGACCTTCCGGCTGGAGGCGGAGGGGACAGACGAGACACAACCTGCTCTGAGTTGGGTGCCAGAGGAAACGGCGGGAAAGCAGAAGACCTGAAGTTCAGGGCTGGCTCCATATTTGCCAGCTCTGGGTGTTCCAAACCTCTCTGCGCCTCAGTTTCCACACTACAGTAGAGGTGGTCCCTCCGAAGGGGGTAGGAAGAGCAGATCACGGTGGGTAAACCGTCCACTACTGGGCACGAGTATTTTCCAGTTGGTGATAGTCTTGGAGGCCGAGGAGCCGTGGCCACTGGAAACAGGGGGTGGGTGGTGGGGGTCACCTCACATGCCTCGTTAAGCTCCAGAGGAGCCATTTGCTGTGAGTTGCTGAGAATGTGGTCCGGAAGCAGCTTTGGGGGGCGGGGTGCAGCTGGACAGGATTCTGGGCTCAGCTCCATCCCCCTCACTGTGTGGCGTGAACCCATCACTCCCGTCTCTGGGCCTCTGCTTCCTCTTTGGGGTCTGGTTGCAAAGATAGCTAGGGGACCGGGCCCCCCGGGGGCTAGCCCGAGGACCCAGTTGCTTTGAACCACCCACCGCCCTGGGGTGAGTGACATAATCTACTTAGGCAGCCCTGGCACCCACCCAGGCTCCTTCCTGTGCGGAGATGACCAACAAGATAAAGGCAAGGCCAGCATTTGGGGACAAGGCTTCCAGGAGACGTCAAGCAGTGAGCAATGCGTGTGTCCAGGCCAACAGGAAGGAGGGAGGGGTGGGGGAGAGGGAGGGCAAAGCCGAGGCCAGGTTGATGGGGACCCCCCACTGTGGACAGGCATCTGTGGATAGCAGTCTTAATGGCACCAGGGTGGTCTTCAGGGGGTCTGGGTAACCCCCGTCTCCATCAGCCCCAAGAGACTTGCTTGCTATGAGGGCAGCTTAAGATGCATTTCTTCCTGGGGCGCCTGGCTGGCTTAGTCAGGAGAGCATGCGGCTCTTGATCACGGGGTCATGGGTTCGAGCCCCATGCTGGGCATAGAGCTTACTTCAAAACCAAACAAAACATCCCTTCCTTAAGATCACCCCACCCTGCACAAGCCCTTCCTGTGTAGAAATTTGGCCCCACAGTCCCTTGGGAGTAGCTGCACACCGCCCCCCCCCCCCCACTTTCTGGCAGTTTCTCCAACAGGAGAGCCAAAAATGGGCCAGTGGGGGAAGGGGAAGGTGCCCCGTGAGAAGGGGAGAGCTGGGGGCTGGATGCCACTCTGCTCTGGGCTGGTGGGCTCCCACTCACCCTGGGTTCTATGGACTTCCTGAGCCCGTCCACACCTGGCCCAGGGAGCCCAGTGGGGGACAGGTGGGCAGCGGGGGTCTGGTGGCACTGGCAGAGGTATGACAGTGGATGGCCTGTGTGACCCCTGCAGTTGACCTCTTAGCCTTGGCTGGTGGCCACTCGCTCATCAGTGGCTGTCCCAGAGCAGGAAAGGACCGAGGTGGAGGGGGGTGGGGAGGAGGACATATGTGCAGCCACCAGGTCCAGGGTAAGTCACAAGCTCCGTGATCGTGGGGAAGTCACTTTGTCTCTGGGCCTCAACCTTCTATTCTGTCAGTTGGGGCCATAAGCATCTGCCTCACTAGACAGCTGGAGGTTCAGCAATGATATCGTTCATGTGTAGACACAGTGCTCGTGAAGTTCGGTGTCTCCATTCCCTAGAAATTTGGGCCAGTTGGGGAGGGGTCTGCTTGATTCAGTCCTGGAGCGCTTTTCAACTCAAAAAACCCAAACTCTTGGAGTCTGATGACTTCCCTGAGATGGGGGAGAAAAATGACCCACTTTGCTGTTTCCCCCCCCCCCCCCCCGCTCCATCCACCTCAGCAGGTGGCGTGGAAAGCAGTCGGACCAGCCACGGTTCCAGTCAGGAAGAGGCCATCATTCTGTGGGGCAGGGCTGCTGGCCCAGGGAGCCAGAGAGGCCGGGCCTCCATACCCGGCTCTCGCTTCTCAAGCACAACCTCCGCGCCGGTCGGTGCTCCCTTCACCACATGTACTCGCTCTGCGCCCTCACCCCAAGCCAGGTGGTGCCTGTCGGTATCGCTGTTTGGGGGGTAACCAAGCCCCAGAGAGGTGATGTGACTTGCCCAGATCGGCAGTGGAAGTGAGACTTGAACTTGGTCTTGTAAGGGTTAAATTGTAGTGTAGGGCTAACCTATAGGCTTGAGAAATAACAGCTTTGTTTTAATACTGTAGATCAAGAGATACCAGCCTTGTCCTATCAATCAAGGGAACAAAAGTTCAAGGAAAATCAACTGGATTAGTGTTTGATTGGATTGGGGCAAGGGCAAGTCAGAACTGTGTCCACCCCCATCTGGGAACTATTTCTTTGTTCTGTTCCCAGGTGATGATAAGACGATTTGGTCAGCTCTGAAAACTCGGCTATTCGAGACAGCTCTCTGGTCAAGAGTGTCGGTCCTAATTGGTTGGCCTTGCCTCTCATGGCAATAAACTTTGTTGTGACTCTCACAGGTGCCCGCAGCATTGTTTCAGGAGTCGGGTGGATGCAACAGTCTGTCATGTTGCTGTGATCCTGAGACTTGAGAAACAAGACTTCATGACTTGAAGTGTATCAGTTATCTGATGCGTGTAACAAACACATCCCAGGCATCGTGGCCCTGAGCAACCAGCAGTATGGGTTTGCTCATGATTCTGCAGTCTGGGCGGGGCTCGGCAGGGACCCCTCATCCCTACTGCGTGCGTCGTCATATGGGGCGCCCGACCAGCCTCCCTCACATGTCTGGGGCTGCAGTGGGGGTGGCTCAGCGACCAGGGACGGGCTGGGCCTCTTTCCTCCCTTCATGGTTTCTAGGACCCCTCCCTCCATGCAAGCCTTTCTCTAACGGGGTCACCCTATTTCCTTACACGGCCTCTGGCTTCAAAGTTGGAGAAAATGGATGCTGTAAAGCCTCTTAAGGCCTAGGCCTGAAACCTCTCAGTCACTTCCAAGTATCCTAGTGATCAGAGTCACGCACAGGCCACCCAGACCCTGGGGAGGCGAGATCGTGGACTGTGTGGCCGAGCCACAGCGACGGGAGGAGTTGTTGGTGGTCGTTCGGGCAGCCATTTTTCCGCCCAAGGATCCTGCCCTGAGAGCGGGCCACTACCTGCCGACAGACTCCTGTGTCACAAGAGCGGGAGAGTGTTGGTAGTGATCCATGGGAATGCGGAGGAGGGAGGGCCCAGGACGTTCCGCAGTGGGACAGGAAGGGCTCTCTCCTCAGACTTCTGGGTCTTTCCCTCCCTGGGCCCAGCTGCCCTGCTCCCAGCCCCCAAGGGGTAAGGAGGCTGAGCCCTGGTGAGGAATGAGGCCTGGCCTGCTCATCCTGTTGGTGACAACCCTCTAAGGACCCTGCCTCTGCTTTGCAGGGAACAAATGCTGTGGCCCTTGCCCTCCACCTGCCCTGCCCTGCCCTGGTCCTCCCACCCCAGCCTCACAAGTTCTGAAAACACGTTGGTGGGGAGGAGACCGTGCAAATCCTTCCCCACCCTCCGCCCTCCAAAGACCTCAGGAACTTCCCAGTGGCCACCCAGCCCAGGATCTGGAGTTCAACCCTTGTCCTGCCACTCTTCAGCTGTGTGATCTTGGAAAGGTTTACTTACCTCTCTGTGCCTCAGTTTCCTCATCTGAAAAAAAGGAGAAAAGAGAAGGGCAACCATGACCACTCTGTGCAGGCGCGTTCTAAGCACTCTGCAGCTAGGAGCTCCTATAATCCTGCCAACAACAAGGGCCAGGGTGTGTGTGTGTGTGCGCGCGCGCGTGCACGCGTGTGTGCATGTGTCTGTTGTTCATTTCACTTTTACCGCTAAGGACATGAAGGCACAGAAAGGTCAAGTAACTTGCCTGAGGTCACACAGTTCATCATCACTCCAGAGCCCATGCTCTATCCAACCCCCCAGCGCCTGCTCCCCACCTCCTAATTCCTTTTTTTTTTTTAATCATTATGGTAAAATATGCCTACCAGAAACTTGACCGCGTACGGTGCGACTTTCACCGCCATCCCTCTCCAGGACCCTTCGTCTTCCCCAACTGGAACCACGCCCGTTCAACAATCATCTCCCATCTCCCGGCAATCACCACTCTTTGTGTCTCTATGAACTTGACTCTGCCAGAGACCTCATGTAAGTGGGATGAATCATACAGCATTTGGTCCTTTCGTGACTGGCTTATTTCACTCTGTATAACGTCTTCAAGGTTCACCCATGTAGGAGCACACGTCAGTATTTCCTTTCTTTTTAAGGCTGAATGGTATTCCCAAGTATGTACGGACAGTTCATCCATCAGTGGACCCTTGGGCTGCTTCTGCCTTTTGGGTATTGTGGATACTGACGCTATGAACACGGGGCATAAATATTTGTTCCAAAACCCTGCTTTCAGGGGCACCTGGGTGGCCCCTTCGGTTAAGTGACGGACTCTTGGTTTCGGCTCAGGTCATGATGTCACAGTTCGTGGGATCAAAGCCCCACATCGGGCTCAGCGCTGGCCGCAAGGAGCCTGCTTGGGATTCTCTCTCTCTCTCCCTCTCTCTCTGCCCTTCCCGGGCTCATGTGCGCTGTCTCTCAAAATAAATGAATAAACCTTAAAAAAAAAAAAGACCCAGCTTTCAATTTGGGGGTGTATTGTACCCAGAAGTGGGATTGCTGAACCATGTGGAAATTCCATGTTTAAAGTTTTGAGGAGCTGCCTTACTGTTTTCCACGCTGGCTACGATATTTTGCCTTCCCACCGGCAGTGCACAAGGGTTCTTGACTCTGGTGTGACCACAAGCCCTAGGTGAATGCTGGCAGCCCGGGTGGGCGCCTGGAGGGCCCGGTAAAGAGCTGGCAGAGGTGGTCCAGTGGCTCCCGAGGGGCATGCCGGGAATCCTGGCGGGCACCCAGACAGCCTGGCCTGCGGTGTTCCCTCCCATGGACACTGAGCCTTGGACTCAGTCCCTGGGCTCTGACCTTCCCCAACCCTACTCTGCCAGGACAGGCCACCCTGGAGCAGAAGGGATGAGGGGGCCAGGATGGGGCACACGTCTGCACCTGCAGGCTTACGGCCATAGATAGGATGGTTAGACCCTTGGGCAGGAGGCTCCCTGCTCAGCGAGACCTCACCTTGACCTGCTGCATGGCCTCCCCTATCCTCCACCTTCCCCAGCCTCAGTTACTTCCTCCTCTCCCCAGGTGACATGCCTTGTGGGGGACAAGTTCTAGATACTGGCTTTGTGACCTGGGAGGTGCCAGTCTCCTTTGAGGAATTCCCAGGGCCGAGCCCCTCATTGTGCCAGTGACTCTTAATGAGTCAAGGGGTGTGGACTCTTCTAGAACTCTGGCTCCTGACTCCTTCCCCAGCTTTCTCCATAGCTCGCCCAGGCCACCAGCTTCCCTGCCAGAAGGCGTAGGGCCAGTAGGCCCCAGAAAGTCTGGATTCATTGAAGTTCCTGGTCCCGGGCTGAGGGGGGGTGCTCTGCTCTCCAGAGAAGGTACCAGAAGTAGGATGTCTCTTCTGCATAAGCTCCAGCCCTGGCAGGGCCTCTTTAGGTTGTGGGGGCCCCAGCCTCTGCAGTCTGATCCTGGCTGGGGGCAGGGCCCAGACCCTCTGATGAGCATCAGTGCAGAGCCTAGGCACGTGGTCTGGGCCTCAGGACCTTGGGCCCCGTGCACTGCCATGGATCGAAGGCCATGGTGATGGGGTCTTATCCTAGCAGCTAGATTCTTTTGGCCCTGGGCAGGCCCCAGCCTCTCTCCGATCCCTGTTTCCTCACTGGTGCAATGGAGCAGGCTGAAACTCAATGGCCTTCCCAACTAGAAGATTCCAGAAGGAAAGAATTCACTGAGGGAAGATTCTGAGCACGGACCACCTACGAGCAGTAGCAGTGGTGGCCCTCGCTGTGGCCTAAGCACTGGACATGCCTAAACTAACCTATTCTCGACAACAGCCCTCCTCAGTAGATATGGTCCTTATTCCCATGTTACAAAAGACGAAACTGAGGCACAGAGAGACGAAAATGGCCTAAAGCTGCAACCGTAGCCGAACTCGAGCCCTGCCTTCTTCCTCCATGTTCTAATCCGCAGTCCTACACCACAATGTGGCTGAGGTCTCTTTAAACCCGAATTTTGTGGGCACCTACACCCGAGTCTTCCACCTCGCAGAAAGGGCACAGAAGTGGCCAGAAACCCTACCACAAAAGCAGGTTGTGTAAACCAGAGGACAGGCCGGTCAGGGGACGTGAGAGGCCCTCTGTGTGTCTGTGCCAGTCAGACCCCGTCTGGGGGAGGGCGGGGGCAAAAGGGACAGTGGCTGGCCCGGAAAGGTCTGGAAACCCTGTCACAGGAGGCGTCGCTAAAGAACCTGGGGGCAGAAGTGACTCTCAGCCAGCGACTCTCGACTCTCAGCCGAATTTTTGAAGGACTGGCTTTGCTCCGACCGGCCCCAGGCGGTGGCATCTGGGATTCCTCAGAGCCAAAGCTGTCCCACAATAAAGAGCTGCGGTGACGGAGAGTGAGTGTCTCGTGTCACTCCGCGGGGCCAGGGCGCCGGAGGAGGTGCCCTTGGGGCCCCGCCCAGGTCACAGGTGTGAGGCTCAATCCGCCATATCTGGGCAGTTCTAGTGGCCTCAGAAGTTGAGGGCACCTACATTTCCTGGGTGAATTTCTCTCCTCTTCCAGCCCCACCCATCAGCCTGGCTCCAGCCAGACGGCCTGGACCCTGACCAAGGGGCTATTACCATTCGTGGTCGTCAAAAGGACAAGACCTACCGGCCTCGTGGATCGCCTCTGGGCCTGGGGCTTTCAGGCTCTGACAAGTGACTTCAGACCGGCTGTTCCAAGGGTCACTCACCATCTGGGCCTGGGAGATGTGGCCGCGGGGCCACGGGCAGGGACTCGGCCCGGCAGCCGTGAGGACGGGACCCCACCGATGGGGCCCAGGAGCCAGAGCTGCCGTCGGACAGACAGGCCGTGAGTCAGCGTCGCTGTGCTGGGGCCTCACCTCTGTGGGGCCCCACCTCGTGGGACCCAGCCCCCCGAGGCTCACGCCAGCGGGCCACTCTCCCGGGTTGGCCGTGCGCTTCAGTGGGTGTCACCTGCTCGGCTCCCACCTGCTGACTCAATCCATCCCTCAAGGACACCCGTGGTGTCCTTGGAGCTTGTGGGGGTCCTTAGGCTGAATTGCTCACTCCAATGCCCCCCCCCCCCCGCATACTTTCCAGCTACAACTAGTCCCTTCCCCATCCGTGCGCAGCCTGGATGCCCTTTCCCCTCTTTTGCTGGGTTTCTAAATCTGCCCCAACCTTCGAGGTCTGGCCGATGCCTCCTCTACTCTCCCAGTCCCCCAGGTGGACCATGTGGCCGCCTCTCTGCTGAATTTCTGTCTCATCCACTGGCCTGGGTTCTCCTGGGGGCAGGGGTGAGTCTGAGTCCCTTCTGCCTCTGCTGCAGCCTGGAGCCCAGAGCCCGGCATACAGTAGGCTCTTAATCAATGAGTGGATATAACCTCCCCACACCATATGCTCGCCTTCCGCTCTCTCTGTGGGGTTGGCCGCCGCGAGGGAGAAGACCTGGCGCCTGGTGGTCAAAGCCCTGGCTCTGGAGTCCGGGTCCCGGCTCTGCCTCTCGGCCATCGAGTGGGCTCTGTCAGTTTCCTCACTTGGGGAGCCAGCACGTGAGGCCCGCAGGGGCTTCTGGAGTCGGGGGAGGGAGGGCGGGGTGGGGAGGCAGAGGGCTTGGAGACAGAGCAGGTTCCTGAGTTTCTAGGAGTGGTTGCCAGGGCCCAGTTAAGTGTGCGGCTCATAGTACCAAAGGTGATGGGCATCTTGGGTTACACCCGTTTGCAACCACACAGCGGCCCTGGCCCGAATAAAAGGGCTGTTTCGGTCTCAAGGCCTCCCCTGCTGGAAGGCTGGTGCTTCTTTCTCTGGGTTCCCACCAGCCCTCACGCCTCTGATGCTTCTTTCCCATGCAGTAGTATTTACTGAGCACCTACTACGTCCTGGGCTGGGCTGCGCCAGGTGCTGGGCCAACAGCAGCGGGGGCAGGACAGACAGAGCCCTGCCCTGGTGGGGGTTATGTTTGGTGGGGGAAACCAGCAAAAGAAGAAGCGTAGGAATTTACCTAGTATGCTAGATGGAGAAAAGTGCTATGGAGATGGAAGGGGGTCAGGCGAGGGACGGGGGAGCTGCACCTAACTGGGGTGCTTGGGGAGCACCCGCATTTGGGTAGAGACTGGAAAAGGAGGAGCCCCATGGGTCCCTGGGGGAAAAGAGGTCCAGATGGAGGCAACAGGCAGCACAGTAGGTTGATGAGCTCGGGGAGTGTGGAGGGAGGGGGCCAGGGAGGCTCCAGCCTAGACCAGGTGGGGACTCGTGACCCCCGAAGCACCCTGGCCTCACTTTGGGAGAGATGGGAGCCACAGCATGATTTGAGCAGCAGAGGGAAGTGGTCTGACTTGTGCTTTGCGGAGTCACGCTGACGGTTTCGCGGGGAGAGGAACAGGCATGGGGAAGCTATGACAAGGACGCAGGCCAGGGCCCTGGAGGACCGATGGGCAATTCCGGAGCCCACAGGAGCCCCTTCGGAGGGAGGAGCACCAAGGAATTGTGGGGGAGAGCCCGGGAGTCCCTCACCCAGGTCCTGAACCCTTTGAGAATCCAGTAACCGTAGACCCTCTCCCAGAAAAACGGGCGTGTGTGAACACACACACATTCCCACAAGCAAGCACACAATCACATCCACGCATGCGTATACTGACACTGATGTTTCTATGTGTGCACGTACACTCCCACGTGCTCACAAACACACACGCCACACGCCTGGGAATTTTCGGAGATTCCTGGCCCCTTGTCTAGTCCATCCCCTCTACTTAACTGAGGCTTGCAGAGAGAAGGAGACTTATCCAAGTTCCCAGAGGCAGAGAGGACTTGACCCGCAGGACCTGGCCCAGACAAGCCTGGAGCATCAGGAGACCCCGGCCTTACAGCCCTCCGTCTCCCAGCACTGAGCTAGGCGCCAGAGCAAACCCCATCTCATCGTTGGGCCAAAGGGGCCAGGCAGGGAGGCTGGGATCCTGAGCACTTCCTGTCTGGTATCCTGGCCTCCCTGCAGGGCTTTCCGTAAGCACTTTGGCAAGGGAGGAGAGGAGGTTTGCCCTAGAGTCTGAGATGGGTGGAATGTATACTTAGAGATGGGCTGGGAAGGTCCCTGCGGGCAAAGTCCAGGAGCAGCAAAGACCTTGAGGTGGGAACTCTCCAAATGGGGCTTGAGCGAGCCCTGTGGGAACCAGAAGTCGGAGTGGCCTCTGAGGGGAGGACACGCCTGGGTTGGGTCCTGAAGGATGAGTAGATTTGCCAGAAAGGCTTTCTGGGCAGGAAGACTGATACACGCTAAGGTGCAGGGCTGAGAAAAGTCAGAGAAACTTACAAGCATTTGGGAGAGCTGCCTGAGGGTGCTTTTGGGAAGGGCTCATTTATGGGGGGCGGGGGATGGAGTGCGGGTAGGTGAGGGCGGGACAGGAGGGCTCTGCACTTTGGACAGCAGGTGATAGAGAGGGGAGGGAACCGAGCCTGCATTGAATACCTCTGCTGATGACCGGCATGTAATCGGGCGGCCACCCTCCAGCCCATTCTGCAGATGAAGAAGCCAAAGGCTTTGAGCCAGCTCACTCTGCCAGCCAGGAGCCTTGGCAAGGGCCGAGGGCCGGTGCTTGGCCCTCGGCAGGGGTCAGGGACTCCTCACCTCGGGCACCCAGGGCCAGGAGTGAGATGACCCGGGGAGGGAAGAATGTGGCTCCTGTGGGCCAGGCAGCAGCTGCTGAAAGGGATAACAGACCTAGCGATTGTTCACAGAGCCAAATCGGCCCCAGGTGAAGGGACTGCGGAGCTGTAAGGTGACACCGCCTCCGACTGGCTAATCTTGTATCTGAGCTTCTTTAGCTCCAGGGGCCCACAGCTTCCCTGTCTACTCTGGGGGAGGGGTTGGGGAAGGAGGACCACCTAGCAAGCCCCCACCCCCTCCCCTACGGCCCTTTCTGTGGCTTTACAGATAGACCAGAAGTGAGCGAGGAGGGAGAGGAGGGTGGGGTCCAGATTCCACTGATATCAGTGTGATGGTGGGTGGTGATTATTCCCATTTTACAGATAAGGAAAGTGAGGTTTAGGGCACTGAAATGACTGGGACACACAGCAGAGCTGGATTAATCACGCCAGTATTCTGCCTCTCCACTTGCTAAGCACCTCCTGTGTGCCAGTCCTCTCTCAATGCTGAAGAAACAGAGGGGTGTCTCCCCTCCTAGCCAGCTCTCTCAGCGATGGGCTCCTGGTACAGGGAGGGTGAAGAGGTGGGGCCTGGTTGGCTGGCCTTGCCTTTTGGCCAGTTGTGTGTGGCTGAGCTGGTCAGTTGTCATTTCTGTTGGGCTGGGAGGGCAGGCTGGCCACCCACAATCCCCAACACGGTGAGACTGCCAGAGTGCGTTGGGCAGACGGGGGCTGACTTTGGTATGGCCCCGCCAAGGCTGACTCCCTTGCGGCCTCACAAGAAGCTTGGAATCTAGAAAGGTCAGGAGAACAAAGACGGAGCTGGGGGGAGGATGGAACCCAGGGAGCGGGCCCCCACAGTCTGCCCTGGCCAGCTCCAGGCTGCGCAGGGCAATCCCACACTTGTTCTACACAAGTGTTCTGGGGGGGGGGGGGGGTCACCTACCCCTGCACGGGCTTGAGAGCACCCACGTGTGGATGGGGGTGCCCTCGTGAAGGATACAGGGTATAGCCCACTGAAGCAGGGCCTGGGGGACATAGCTTTCCTAAAGTGGCATTTCGGACAGGTCCAAATGAACAGCGACTGTTTTTTTTAAGCACAGCTGATATGCACACAGATGGCATTCATTCATTCATTTTTTTTTTTTTTCCTGGCAAATGTTTATTGAGTGCCTCCCGTGGACCCAGCCTGACACTGGGTGCTCTGGAGACAGTGGCCCAGCGGTCATGGTGCCAGCTAAGACAGTCTGGCTGGCGGACCCTGAGGAGGGCACCTTGCGTACAGAGACCCATCTCACCCTCTAAGCAGCTTTAGAAGGGAGGCTTCCTTATCCCCATTTCACAGATGAGGAAACTGAGAGCTAAACCGCTTGTACGAGAAGACCCAGACCCAAGCCAGACCTCTCTGGCTCCTGAACCCGGTTACACCTGAGCCGTGGGACCCTCCCCACAGATTTACTTCTCACGCCATACCATGGGCAGGGCCTGGAGGTTCAAGGACAGGAGGAAACATCTGGTTCACACCTTATTTTAAAAAACCAAAAGGGAGACAAGCTATACATGTTATGGATTCGTTTTTAGGTCACAACAAAATGGCTTCACATCAAATGAACTGCATCAAAAAAAAAAAAAAAAAAAAAAAGTCATGAGGGAAAATGAGAGGCCAGGGCCGAGGCTGGAATCTTACTTTCCACTGGACATCTTTCAATAATTTTCAAATTTGCACTGTGTACAGCTATTACCTATTCACCCAAATCAATGACAAAATGTCAAGGGACAAAAAGGCATATTTGTGGCTCAGGCCTTGATCAGGATCTTTCCTGCTCATAGGGCTGGGGGGAGCCCCTGCTCATCACGGGGAGAAAGAACACATACTAGGCGAGAAATGAATGCTACCGACGGCTCGCTGTGCGTACCCTGGCCAACCTGGGTGTGATTCCAGGCTCCAGGGCCTCCCAGTCTCGTTACCCTGGGTGTCCTTGGATGGCAGCTGTGAAAATTGAGGGCTACGGTGTTTTTTTTCCCAGCTTGGTACTCATGGGCCAGCGTCGAGGTTTCTGAGATGCCCAGAGCAAGCCAGACCTGAAACTGTGCTTCTCTCGTGGGCCAGGAGGGATGTCCAAGTTGCTGCAGGAGGAAGAGCAGATTCTCCCGGGGGAAGTCAAGGGCAAGGAAAGCATCTTTGAGATGGTCCTTTCCAGATGACAAGATTCCCCAGGCAGAGGCACGGGGAGAGGCATGGAGAGGTGGGGGGGAAAGAAAACCAAAAGAAGAATAATTCAGAACACAGGGAAATTACATGAAATTCACATTTTAGTGTCGTTAAAATAAAGTTTTATTGGGACACCACCATGCTCATTCCTTCAGCTACGGTCTAGGGTTGATTTTCTATTACAGTGGCTGAGTTGAGTAGTTGAGACAGAAACTCTGCCGGCAGAAAAGCCTAAAATATTGACTAGCTGGTCCTTACAGAAAATAGTTTGCCTACTCTTGGTTTAGAGGGAATCTCCAGGGAGAGGAGGGGTGGGGATGAGGCTGGCAAAGGGACAGAACCAGGTCACCAGGGCCTCCTTCTGCCCTGCCCAGGCACTGAGCTTAAGCTGAGGGCACGTGGGAACCATTGAGGGGTCAGGGGGAATGCGACCTGCTCAGATGAACGCTGGAGAGGAGTCATACCGACTGCTTGCCAAGGATAGATGGTGGGCAGGGGGCTCGCGGAGCAGGAAGCCCAGCCAGAGGCAGCTCCAAAGTCCTAGCAAGGACCAGTGGGACCACTCTTGAGGACATTTGCCGGGACCTAGCTTTGAGGCGTCTCCCTGCCTTCCCCATGCACCTTCGCCTACGGTTCAGAGGCCTGTTGGCTGTATACCCAGGGTACCCCGCACGGGGGCCGGAAGTGACTGCTTCAGGCCGGAGTCCCTGGGCGGAAGGAACTTCCAGAAGGGCGGGAAGCGCGTGGAGGCCGCCTGGGAGCCCGGAGCAAGATCAGGAGGAGCCAGAGTGTGAAGTGGTGGGCGCTTGGAGAACCGATGGTGTTCAGATGGCAGGAGAGGAGACCCGAGAGGTGGGCAGGCGACGGACCATGGGACTTTTAGTGCCCGCTGAGGGGAGCGAGGGAGGGGGAGGTTTACTCCCTGGAGTTCCAGGGCGAGGAGTCACGGGGCCACGATGACTCTGGGCATATACAGCGATGGAGGGAGTCGGAAGGATACAGGCGGACAAAGCCCGTGGACCCCCGGCGGTATACTCTGGCCACCAGCACAGACACAGACCTGTGTGGACTCGGTAAAAGGCCTAGCGCCGTGCACGCACCACAACAGAAGACCAGGCCTCTGCACACGACCATAGATGGGTGTACACATAAGCACAGCTGCCCAGAGCCACGCACGCACGCACACAGGCCCCAGAGGCCTCTCCGCGCGGTCACGGATGTGTGCACACAATCACGGCTCAGGTACACGCAGGAAGGGCCGCCGGATCCGGGCACACACCGTAACACAGATGTACACGCCCATGCACTCCCGGGAGCTGTAGGTCACACAGTCCCATGCGCACAGCAGAACACGGGCGCACACATCCACGCACACACCAGAACCGGACACGCGGACCCTTGCACACGCCAGACACACACACACACACACACACACACACTGACCCGCCCCGCCCCCCATCGCACACACAGCCGCCCAGGACGCACCGGGCCGTGGGCCGGCGCACGCACGGTCACAGGCAGGGGCGCGCACACACACACACACACACACACACACACACACACACATTCGATCGCACACGCGGGAGGCGCGGAGCGGCGGCGGCGGCGGCCGGAGACTGCGGCCCGAGGCGCCCCCCGGCCCAGCGCGGCGCGGCGAGCGGAGGGGAGGGGGCTCCGGTGGGGGTGGGGCGGGGGCCGGAGCCGCCGAGCCCGGCGGGAGCGGGCACCTCTGCGCGCCGCGCTCGGGCCTCGCCTCCGCACCCCTCCCCCCCCCCTACGCGCGCCTCCCGGGGGGGCCCCTCCCCCGCGCCCGTCCGCTCGCCGGCCCCCCGCCGCGGCCCCGGGGTGCAGCCAGGCGGCCGCGCCTGGCCCGCGGGACGGGGTGGAGGTGGGGGCGGGGGGCGGGGATCGGGGCCGGGCCGGGGCCGCGCCGCCCGCGATGCCGGGCGCCCGCCGCAGCCGCCGCCGGAGCCCGGGATGGGGCGAGAGGCTGCGGCGGACGCCAGCATCTCCCCGCCGGGGGCCCCGGGGGCCGCGGAGCCGCCGCCGCCGCTGCTGCCGCCGCTGCTGAGACCCGGCGGGCGATGGGTGAGTTGACCCTGGCGTCCCGGGGGGCCCGCGCCGCAGCCCCTCCATCCCCGCACTCCGGGCCCTCCGCCTCCATCTCCGCGCCGCCTCCTCCGCGCTCGCGGCGCCCCCCACCCCGTCACGGCTCCCACAGCCCCCTCCCTCCCTGAGCGTGACCCTAGGGGCGGGGGCGGGAGCGCCGGGCCCGGGGGTTGGGGGCGTCGAGACGGGGTGGGGGGGGGCGGGATGCCGGGGAGGCTACTCGGCCCCGACGCCCCCTCCCCCAACCCGGCTGCTCCGCGGAGCTTTCCCCGGCCCCGGAGGGCAAAGCCTCATCCCTTCGATCCCTTCCCTCGGCCTGGGCGGGGGGCGTCCCCGAGGCGCGGGGCTCGAGCGGCGCTTTGTGCGCTGTGCCCCCACCCCCCGAAGCCTCCGGCGCGGCGCGGGGCTGGGGGTGGGAGGCCTCAGCGCCCGCCTTCCCCACCCCCCCTCCCTCCCACCCCGACCCCGGGCTGCGGCGGCGGAGGCCCAGGCGCGGTCCCGGAGCAGGGCGGGTGCGGAGGCTGGGACTGTGGCTGCTTGTGGGGACCAGGCGGAGGGGCGTGGGGAGAGCACCCCTAGTCCTTTCGGCGGGGTTGGGGCGGGGGTGGGGGGGTGGCGAGGCTCCCGCTCTTTTCACTGCACTGCCCGGGGCGGGGGAGGGAACCTGGCTGGGGGAGGGCGCTATGAATATCTGCAAATAGTGAGTTCTGGAAGCGGGGGTGGGGAGGGGAGCTTGGGCGTAAGTGGGAACGGTGGAGCCTGAGCTGGGGTGCCACGAGAAACAGGGGTGGGTCTCAGCCAGCCTGGTAGCGGGAGGTCAGGTGACTCTCCTGGCTCTGGACTCCCGAGAAGGCGTGTGGGCGGGAATACTACCCCAGAGAGACCCCTCCATGGCCCCCCAGCATTGGCCCTGCCCCCATCCCCCTAACACTCCTTGCCACTCCTGGGACACCAGTCCAGACCTGCCTTGATGGGGAGCTGTGGATACTGGCGGGTCAGCCCCCTGGGCAGGTCCTGAAGATCCAGGCCTCCGGGTGCTGAGGAGTTAGGCACAGGGTCTTTGGAAAGTTTGGAAGAGGTTCGGCCAGCCCAGGGAGGAGAGAGAACTTGCTGGAACAGTTCGCTTGCTCAGTACTGAAGGGAAGGGCACTCTAGGTAGAGGGAATGGCGCGAGCAGAGGCTCTGAGGTGTGAGCGCCTGGTCGGGGTGGAGAGTTGTGGAAGTGGAGGCTGGTCAGGCACGGGAGTGACCCACGTGAACGAAGCGAAGGAGGGCCAGGTGGAGGTGAGGTGTCGGGCCATCCCAGGGAGCTGGCACAAGCGAGCTCCCGAGGACAGCGAGGCGCTGATGGGGCCGGGAGTGCTGCCATCTGGCTCAGCAGCCCCTCCGGAGTCTGCCCAGGGCCTGTGCTGTGGTCAGGGCTGCCTGGCCCACATCTGCTGGTGGCTGGACCGCCCCAAGCCAAGTCCGCGTTCCGAGTCTCAGTGTTCGCATCTGTCAAATGGGGAGACTCCTCCACAGGGTTGTGGGGAGGTCTGCGTGAGGTGATGAGCGCAGGGAGCCCAGCACCTGAGAAGGCCTCGGGAGATCCTTGGCCGCTGCTAGTATGTTTACCTGGAAAACGGGGTGGGGGGGGGTGTTGATGTCAGCTGGTGGGCCAGGCTCACTTTACCCGGTGACGATGTGAGGTCTGGATCCTGTGAGGTCTGGATGTGACCCGGGGAAGCCAGGGGCTGGGGGAACTGCAAGTCCGTGTGCTTACGCTATTCTGGAAGAAGAGAGAAGCAGTGGGCAGTGGCTGGGGCGGGGTGGTCCTCCTTGTGCCCCTACGGACACCTTAGCCATGGCATTCAACGGACCCTGCCGTGTTCCCCAAGGCCAAAGCCTCTTTGTTCTCCATGCTGCACGATGCACCCCTTCCTCCTAGTCAGCTCTAGCCCGGCACATGGGGGACCAGGGCTCCCTTCTAGAAGGTTCTTCAGACACTGAGACCAACAAACACAATATTCTCCTGTGAGGGGCACTGTCATGGGCAGCCGGGTGGAGAGGACACAGACCTTACCCCCAGGAGAATGGAATCTAGTTGGGCAGCAAAACCAGTCGGGCACCCATGGTCTTGCGTAGCCCTGTGCTGGCTGCTTAGGGGTGGCGGGGGGACGTGGAGGACAGTTGCACTAATTGCAGCATGGGACAGTCAAGGGCAGAAGTTAAAAGCAAAGATTCCAGATCCAGTGTCCCACGTTCAAATCTCAACTCTGCCACTTCTTACTGTGTGACTGTGGACTGGTGACTCTGCCTCTCTGTGCCTCTGTTTCCTTGCCTCTAAAATGGGAACGAGGCACACTAGTGCTATTTGAACAGCTTGGTTCGGTTTCTAGTGGGCATTTACGCCCCCTCTTCCAGAATGGGTCTCCCAGGTCACCCCTGCCTCCTGGAAGACTACACAGCCTGCTCCAGTAGGCCATCGTCTTCCTTTTGTCTGTGAGTCCCTATAGGCGGGGGCCTGCCTGCCTTTCTGTGTCCGTTGCTCGGGCAGGGGGCAATGGTGTGCTGGCAACAGGCCCTCTGGGAGAAAAAGGTACCTGATCAACAGCGTTGGCAGGTTTCCGTGGTGTAAATCTTCCAGCAAGGCCCATTTGAGGCTACCAACAGCGTCACCATCTCGCAGTGGGAGCTGGTCCATGCCAGCTTCAGCACCCAGGCATTCAGTAGGTGCTTAATAAATGATGGTTGAATAAGGAGAGAAGGCTCCAGAGACTTGGGGAGCTGCCAGGCCATACTGTAGCTGAGAGAGGGAGGCATCAGACAGGCTGTGGCCAGGACAAGAGACCACTCTGAATAAGTAACCCGTGGTGAGATGGCGGGCAGAGGGGAAGGAGGGCTGGTGTCCTCCCTTCCTGGGAACCTCTGCACCTCTGACCCTGCGTCACTTCTGCTCTGGATCCTTTTGACCTTGGCCTGGTTTGGGCTGTCTGCACAGAATGACCTAGCTGGATCCCAAGCATTAACCTGACAAGAGCTCTGAGAAATGGTCCAGACGGGTCTCAAACGTCAGATTCTATTCCCTTGCTTGTGCTGTTCCCTCTGCCTGAATGTCTGTTCCACCCACCTCTTCCTATGTCCCCTGAAACTCTGTCACCCTTCAAAAGCCTCCTCCACCCCAAATCCCACAGACCCTTCTCCCCTTCTGCTCTTCCTCTGGCCTCACGGCCCCTCTCGTGTGCACCCTGCCTGCCCATAAAAATATTAGTAGCTAACATTGCATCTGTACAGCAACCCGTGCTAGAGGTACCGTGATAATCCCTTTCGCAGATGGGGAAATGGAGGCTCTGTCTTGTTAACGACGACCCATCCTTGTCCTCTCGGCTTGAGCATCCGTTTGATGTGCAGGGAGGCTCCTTGCTGTGGGCTGGGCAGAGAACCACTTCTCTTTCTTGAACGTGTTTGCTGTGGTGTGTTCCACTAGGCCGTGAGTTCCCTATGCTATAGGAGCTCGAATGAATGAATGAGTGAGTGAGTGAGTGAGCGAGCGAATGACTTTCAGCCCCAGGGAGCATCCCTGTTCTTTTACCCATTCCTCCTCCCTTTCCATCCCTGTGGGAGGAGACTGACCCCCCAGAGGGCAGCCTCACACCATGGAGGGATGGTCACAGGGACCCTGCTTAGCCACACCTGCCAGAAGGGGAAGTGAGGCTGTGGGCGGGGCCGAAAGCAGGCATGGTTAGAAGGGTAGTGGACCACCCTCCTGTGGTCTAGAGTAGGGCTGACATGGGCCCACAGCCCTGCCTGTAACCCAGGAAGTTAACGGGGTCCCAAAATACTTTTTCTCGCACCGCCCCAAGTGGAAATTCCCCTGTTGGCCCACTTATTTTCATTTTATCTAGAAAAATAAAGTTGGAAATAAGAATCATTCACACACCTAATTACTCCGTGGCTTTATGAATTTAGAGCCTGTTTGGCTCTAGACTTTGGTTCCCACCGAAGTAGGAATCCCCTGGGAGGGGCAGGGTGAGGGCCAAGGCAGGAGGCCAGAGTCTGTGCTGACACTGGGGCCTCCTCCGGGTCTGCCCTCCCGTTGCCCTCTCCTAGCAGGCTGGGAACTTCCCAGAAGCAGCAGCCCAGATGGGGGTCTGAGCAAGGGAGGGTGGCCAGAGGCAGTCTCCAGGATTCTGGTTGACAGAGACCCATAATGGATGACTTCCCAGGCTGTTCTACCCCACCTCGACCTCTGAGTCATAATAATTTGCTGCTATTTATCGAGCACTTACTATGTGCCGGGCGCTGGGCCAAGCACTTTGTCTGCATTATCCCAGCGACGCCTGCTAACTTCCCTCGAAGTAGGTACTATTATTATCCCCATTTGGCAGTTTGAGGGTGCCTGGGGCTCAGGGCCAGGAAGTGGCAGGGCTGGGATTGTATCCAGCCTGTAGGACCCCCAGAGCCCGATGGGGCCCCTCGGATAGGCCCCTCAGTCACTCAGAAGGGAACGGTCTCTGAAGCCTGGACGCCCGAGACAGCCACGTCACTGGTGTCCTGGCCTCCAGGCCACCCTCCTTGTGGCCCTGATTGCCACTTCCTTCTTTCCCATAGTCCTGGGGCACTGTCTCTGGAAGCCCCGTGTAGCCTCACCTGGGCGGCTTGGGGAAAATACAGATTTCCCAGGCCCCGCCACACCCCGCTGAGTCAGAATCCCACTGCGGGAGAGGGGGCTGGAAACCCAATTTTTAAAATGTCCTGGGGATAGAGAGGCCTGCGGACTCCCAGAACCGCTGCCCAGCCCAGTGGAGTCCAGGCTGCTTTAAGAGACTCCCTTGCCCTTAACCCAGATCCCTATGACCCTGCCCCCGCTTGTGTTCCCAGCCTCTGCCCCCTGCTACCCTAACCCAGCTCTGCACACACACCACACTGACCCCCCACGCCCCATTTTGCCTTTATTCAGGCACCTGCTGCTGCTGTTTCCTTCTGGAAACAGGTCCCAGCCGGCCACAGACCCCACAGAGCTTGTGTAATACTCTGGACCAGTCGCTCGTGGCCCCACTCTTGCTAGCCCGGGCCTGGCACACAGCCTGGGCGAATCGTGGTGGGTGAGTGATGGTGGCCGGGGAAGGGGGAACAAGGGAGGGCTGCCGATGACAGGTGAGGCTTCCAGGCTGGGTGCACAGGCACTCTCTGGGGCTGGCACCTTGCCTAACATGGAAAAGGCATTTGATGACTGTTTCTTAACTGCTTGTTGAATGGTGATCTGTCGTGTGATGGGGTGAGGGCCACTTCCGGAAGCAGTGCAGATTGGTGGGTTTAGGTGAAAGATTGAGAAGGCGCCTTCCCGGCCATCTCTGAGGACCGTGAATATTAATGGTCCGAACTCATTTATGGCTCGGATGGGAGTGAGGGGCTGGTGCTTTCTTGCTCGATTTCATTTCAGTATCTCAGGAGCCCTGGGAGGGGGGTGCTGATGTAATCCTTATTTCGTTCAGTGGAAACTGAGCCCTAGACAGGTGACTTGGTGGGGTCACACAGCTGGGAGGGGGTCTTGCAAAACGGAGCCTTGCCCGTTGTGCGAAAAAAAATAAATGAGTCTGCACTCTCCAGTTTATGAAGCGGTAACACATCATCTGAGTTGGTTCTAGCTGTGGCTTGGAGGTTTGGCTCTACGTTTTCACCTATGCCCACATCCCGGGGTCAGAAAACCTGCATCCAGGGGCCTTCTGTGTCTCTAAGGGGCAGTGGTGGGAAGAGATCCCGCCTCCGGGCTGGCGGGAGAGAGAAACAAAGAGGCAGTGTTGGGGGCTCTGGCACATAGTAGGTGTTTGGGAACCCCTGTGGTCAGTTCAGGCAGAGCCAGCTCTGGTCCCACCTGGACCTTGGAACAGCCCAGATCAGTCTTCAGTCTTTGAGCCAAGGCCCACAGGGTGTGGGTGACGGGTCCAAGGTCATACCTGCCATAAGGATTAGAGCAGAGGGTGTGAGGCTCCACCACGGCCGAGAGGTCCAGGGAATGGGGCAGGGGGATTCTGTCTGTGCGGGATGACCTCTGTCACAGCCACGAAACCACAGAGCCTGGCCCCAAAGGGCCCCAGGCAAACCGCCTCTCAGCGGTGTCCAGGACTGCTGCGGGGCCTGGCGTGTTACTGCTGTCACAGATGTTCGGGGCCATACCTGAGTACGGGCAGTGGCCCTGCAGCCACCAGGGGGGGATGTAACAGACTCTGTGGTCTGCCTCCAGGTACTGGCATGTGGGGAGGGCGAAACGCACCAGCACCCCACCCAGACTAGAAATCCGGGTGCTGGCTTCCCCCGCACACCCCCAGGGCCTTTGCAGATGCTATCCCTCTGTCTGCAGTGGCCTTCCCCTCCTCTCCTGGCAGGTGCTGGCTCATCCTTTAAGACCCCTCCAGGAAGCCCTGCCTGACTCCCACCCCAAGGGCCAGGCTGATCCGCCCTGCCAGGATTTCCATCTGGCTGCTCCACAGGATGCTGAGAACCTTGAGGGCCTGGTTATAATCCAGGGCCTGGTCGGAGATGTCAGCGGAGTGGACAGGGAAAGCAGCTGTAAGGTGCAGCCCAGTTCAGGTGACTGTCCCCGCAGCCCAGAGAGGAGACCAGGCTGGGGAGCCTTGAGGCCAGATAGCTAGCCAAACATGCCCATTTCACAGAGGGAACGTTGAGGCCCGAGGTGCTTGGGATTGACCTAGAGCACCCAGGAGAGTGGTTGGTAGTCCCTTTGTGGCTTGTAGGAGGAGGGCCCAGGGCTATGTGGCCGTACCCCTCCCCCACTCTGGTCCCCAGCTGGAGCATTTCTCTGCAGGATCCAGGCCAGGTCTGGGGGGGATGGGAAGAAGCCCAGGAGAGCAAAGTCCCCAGGGCTCAGGTCTGCACTCGGTCTTCCCATGCGGAGGACAAAGCTCCTTAGAGAAAATGCTTGCTGTCCAAAAGCTGGCAGGAAATCCACATCGATAGCTCATTCCTGCAAAAAGATGCACAGGAAAAAAAGCCGGTGAGAACTTAGGCCAAAATGTTAGCCCCGGGGATGGTGGGTGATATTACCCTTCTTTCGCTGGGATTTTCACATTTCCTAGGTTGTAGGTGAAACCTTTATAACCAGAAAAATGAAGTTACCATGGAAAGGAGAGAAGTCCAAGAAAAGGTGCCCTGAGAACAGCCAGCTCCCCATTCATGAGACTCTGGGGTCACCATGTGTGAGTGGCTTCCAGAGGGACCCTGGCCCCAGGCACATCCTCCAGAACAGGTGCGCCTGTAGCAGGCAGCTCAGCCTGTGTGTCTCTCTTTCTTGGAAATTGGGTCAGCGAAGAGTCCAGACCTGGGGCCTACTGGGATGCAGCACACCCAGAATTCCGTTCAAGCCTCTGATGTCCTTCCTGTCGTGTGGGTTAGGCCTCGGGGCCCTCGCCTTCCCACCTCCACCTGGACAGCCACCCCACCCCACCCCAGGCTGCCCTCTGCCCCTCCCAGCCAGAGGTGACCGTAGGCTGTTTGCTTCACCTCCATCCGGGTGCCCAGGTGGGTGCGTAGCACCGTTGACTGCCTTCCTTACCGACTCCGGCCCCGAAATGCCCTTCCAGGGGGTCCTCCTACGATGTAGTCAAGTTCGACCTCGTGGAAATGGTCTTTGGAATCACAGCTGAGCCTTGATCCTGGGTGAGGATGCGATCTCCGTCTCCCCCATGTACCTAGTACAGAGCACCCATTCATTCGGTCAGCTGTTATTCAGCAAGTGCTGGGGCCCAGGCTAGGTGCCAGGGGCACAGATCTGCTGATTTTAGGGTGTGACGTGTCTGTGTGTTTGAGCACATGTTTTGTGCACATCACCTGCACGCACACACAGCGTGAGCGTCTCCGTCATATGTGAACTCTGGTCTTTGAGGCTGTGACAATGTGTAATCCTGCCGGGACCCCGGGCACACCTGGTTAATTCATTCTGCAAGTGTTTAACAGACACCCACTAAGGAAGTACCAGGCTCTGACCCCAAAGAAAAATGACCCAAGGTCTCTGTCCTCGGGAAGTGCCGTCTCAGGGGCTGTCGCAATGCGGACTGGTCGGGGCAGAGGCCGGCAGGGCTGGGGGTGGTCAGAAACGTGGTCCTGGAGACACGGGGAAGAGTGGGGAAGGGTGTTCCTGCCCAGCTGTGAGGATGATCTCCAGCATCCCCTTCAGCCCAGTGACCCAGGGCCTGGGACGCCCCCCCCCCCCATTTTAATGCCCTAAAGCAGCCCCGAGGGCCGACGGAACTGGAGCTCTGGGTGGTGACCTGTGGGCCCCGACTGCTGGGGGCTGGGAGAGAATACAGGGAATGAAAATGAAGCATGTGGGCTGGAGAACCTGCCTGGGCTGCAGACCTTTCTGAGAGGTGAACTTGGGGACCAGGCATGAGAACACAGCACCTGGAAAGTAGAACCCCGTGATCCAGACCAGAGAAGCGGGATCATGGAACTTAGAGGAGGAAAATGGAGCAGCAGACCTAGAATGTGGGCCTTCCAGAACCTGAAACACTCAAGTCAGCCAGAAGCTGGAAGATCCAGTCTGTGCCCCCGGTGGTCAGTGGGGGAAACTGAGGTCTGGCAGGAACGGGGAGGCCTTGAGCATTGGTGAGCTGCAGTGGCACGCACGTGGTCTCTGCTGAGCCAGGCCCTCCCCACAGCTCGCTGCTGCCTGACCTCGGGCGCGTCCTGTCCCCTCTCCAAACCTCAGTTTCCCCATCTGTGAAATGGCCACGTGACGGTCAGACAAGATGGAGCACTTCACCTGGTGCTCAGGCTCTCCCGGGAAGCTAGTGGCATGGCTAAGGCCTGGACCCTGGCCACCTGACTCCTGAATGACTCTGGCCCCTTGTGGTGATGGTCTGGTCACTGCTCTTCCTTTCTCTTCTTTCTCACCCTCAGTGGGACGTTTGGGCACTTGCGGCCCTTTTCCGGAATGCTCTCGGGATCTAGCAGGGGGAAAAGACTGACTAATCAGAGGAGCAAGAACAGACTGGTGGCTCCATATGAAGGAGCAGGGGCCCACTGCCTAAAGCCCTGCACGGTGCCCTGTGCCATTTGGTGAGGGCTTCTTGAGCGTCCCCCGGTGGAGACGGTCGGGTCCTGAGCCGAGGGTGCTGCGGCCCTTTGAAGGCAGGGGTGGGCAGAGGTGGACTGGGAAGGAAAAAGAGAAAGGGCTCATTGTTCCAGCTCCACAGAGGCTCCCCGGGTGCATCTGCTCCAGGCCACCTCTCCTGAAGGAGGTGGACGACCTTGCTCGGGCTCCCAGAGAGCTGGAGCTGTAGGTTCTGGTCCAGGAGCAGCCTCGTCACTTCCCCAGATCCCTGTGAGGCGGCGTTACCAGCCCCCCGCTTTTCTGCCTCCGAGAGAGTAGGATTCCAGAGTTGGGGGCGGGGGGCAGAGCCAGGGTTCCAGCCCATCCTTTGAACCAGCAGCAGCCGGGCATGGTGCCAGGCACTGAGCACCCAGGGGTGAACCGAGATCACTTCCTGTTTCCCCTTCTTCCTTGCCGCGTCTCCTCAGGACCATCAGCCATCCTTCTCAGAGCGCTTTGAAGGCTGGAGTCCTTCCCCGTGTCTCCGCTCTCCACCGCTCCCCTCCCATTGCAGGGGACCCGTGGAGTTCATGTACATAAGCCACCTCGTTGGGGTGTGCCTTGCCCAGGCAGGACTAGACTTTTCCAAACCCCAGACCAGTTCTGAGAGCCCAGCAGCACTGACTGAAGGTGCGGGTGTGTGGATTTGGGGGCGGGGAGGGGGGGCTGTCATTTATTCCTTCAACAGGCCAAGGTCAGCACCTCCTTTGCATCAGGCTCTGTGCTGGGGCCCCAGGAGAGTTGGGCAGCACCACCCAGTGTCGGGTGAGGAGCTCTGGGGGGCAGGCCAGGGGTGAGGCAGCTCAGTCCTTCTGCAGTCTGGGGGAATTGCAGTTCATCTGAGCCTACCTGGGCAGGGAGTGAAAGATTACACAGAAACTTGGAGCCTCCTAGAGGATTTGGACTTTATCCCCGGGGGCAGGTGTTCCAAGCATCGGATGTGGCTTTTGCTTGGCTCGTGGGGCGCAAGCCAGGAGCCCCTTCCCTGGCAAGGCTGCTGCTGTTGTCCAGGTGAGCGTGGATGGTGGCACAGGCAGCGTGGGACAATGGCACAGGGGGCCGGGCAGGACTTCAAGTACCGGGGCGTGGAAGAGACGGGCCTGGCGATGGGGAGCGCGAGGTCAGCGAGAAGCCAGATTCAGGATGACTGCCGGGCTCCTGGCCTGGGAGACTGGGTGGATGGTCACATCTCGGGTTATCAGCTCAGGTTTCCGGAACCACTATTTGAGCGAGTTCTTTGTGCCTGGTTTTGTGGCGGAGGGTCCCAGTCAGGATGGGAGCCGACTCTGAGCCCAGGCCTCTGCCCTCCAGCCTGGCCCAGACCCCGCCGGGTCTGCTCCTCTCTCTCCCTTAACTCTGCGGGCACTTTAGCCTCTTGAGTGCCCGGCTGCACCTCGCAACTGTGCCCTGTCCACGTGGGGGAGCGCCACTCCACTCCTGCTGCCTGGGTCCACGGGGACCGCCCTCTGCCCCGGGCACGCCGACCCCATGCATTGATGTGTCTCATCCCCGCGCCTCAAGGCGCAGCTCCTGGAACAAAGCCTCTCCGCGCTACAGCTTGAATCTGTCACCCTCCTGGCCCTGTGCTAGAGCAGGCTCCATGAGGACAGCCGAGGGCTGGGGCACGCCCTCCCCTCCCCTCCCCCACCTCAGGCCTGTGGGGTAGAGACGCAGCTCCGTGCTGAAGTGGCCCTTTGTACATTGTCCCCCTGGGGGAGGGGGGAGCCTGGTGGGAGGGGCTGGCACTGCCCGACACCCTGTGCTGATCTCAGCGGCACTGAGGATCCAGGTGGGGGGGGCGGGGGGCGGGGGGGTGTTCTCTGGGCCTGGGATCAGGGGAGAACACCCTGCCAGGTATGGGCTCGCACTGGCCGGGCCTGCCGCCCCACACTAGACGGTACTTGTCACTCAGAGTCTGTCATCACTTCTCAGGCAAGGTCCGTCGTCGCGCACCAGTTGTTTATGGAGCGTCTGCTCCGGGCCAGGCTTTGTCCTAGGGGGTGGGGAGCAGCCGTGACCGGTGACCGAGGCTTACAGGCTTACGATGACCCTGCTCTCCTGTTGACATTCTGAGCCCCGGGGTGTGGGTGGGGGAGACAGGCCACGAACACGTAAACAAGGAGACGGCTAGCTTCCGCTGTGAGTGCTGGGGAGCAGACGACCTGGGCAGGGGACAGCGGCTCTAGCTGGAGAGCCAGGAGGGCCCCTCTGAGCAGGCAGCCACATTCCAGGCCGAGGAGCAGCCAGTGGGAGGACCCTGAGACGGAAAGGTGGGGACTGTGACTGGAGCCGAGTGGATGAGGGAGGCGAGGGCAGCAAAGATTTGGGGACCAGATTGGCGGGGCCTGTGGGCCCAGAGAGGAGTTTGGATTTCATTCTGAGCGAGACCGGTGTGCGGGTGGGGTCAGGGGGGAGGGTCTTGTGGAAGGAGGTTGAGTGGGGTGCGGGGAGGGGGGACATGGCCTGGTGGGGACTTTGCAGTGACAGAATTTGTGGGGCCCAGTGCCAAATGAAAATGTGGGGCCCCGAGGGGCGCCTGGGTGGCTCAGTGTGTTAAGCCTGCGACTCTTGATTTCTGCTCAGGTCAGGAGTCCAGGGTTATGGGATTGAGCCCTGCGTCTGGCCCGAAGCTTGCTTAAGATTCTCTTCTCTCTCTCCCTCTGCCCCCCCCCCCCCCACTCTTGTGTGCTCTCTTTCTCTCTCTCTCTCTCTGTCTCAAATAAAATAAAATAGGGGCACTTGGGTGGCTCACTTGATTGACCACTTCGGCTCAGGTCACGATCTCTAAGTTCGTGAGTTCGAGCCCCGCGTCGGGCTCTGTGCTGACAGCTCAGAGCCTGGAGCCTGCTTCGGATTCCGCGTTTCCCTCTCTCTCTCTGCCCCTCCCCTGCTCACGCTCGGTCTCTCTCTCTCTCAAAAATAAACATTAAAAAAAATAAAAGAAAATAATGAAAAGAAAATGTAGGGCCCCTTGTTCAAAAATAATTTCAAGACGGAGAAAAGGGGGGCAGGAGGGAGGCCAGTGTGGAGGAGGAGCGGGGCTGGGTTCCGGGTGCATTTTGGAAGGACACTCCAGCGAGCCTTGCCCATGACACCAGGCACATGGTGAGGCCATGGTTGGGTGGCACAGGGTGAACTTCTCAGCTCAGGAGGAGCTCAGAGGACTGGTCGGTGCTGAGGCTCTTTGGATGTGACCCTGTTAAGTCATTCATCATCAGGTGAGGGGCTGGGATGGTCCCATAGTGCAGATGGGGACTCGGAGGCCTAGGGATATTAAGCCACCTGCCCAAGATCACATGGGGCGGGGGCACAGGCAGGATTTGAGTCCAGATTCCAGGGAGTTGCTGCCCATTGTGGTGCCCTGAGACGTGGGGCTGGGGACTCTTGAGCAGCATCTCCGGGCCTTCGAGGGAGTTTCCTTTCTCGGGGAGGCCAGCCCCAGCCTCCGCGCTTCGCTTTTCTCATGGTGATCGCCAATCCACAGCCGTGGCAGGGGAGGAGGCGGGCAGAGCCGCTCACCGCCCCTGCCTCCCGGGCTTGTCTGCTCTCCCCCAGTGGGTGGGTTATTTGGGTCTCGGAGGCTGAGAGGCCAGGAGCTGGGCAGGGAGCCACCAGGCAGAAGTGCAGGAGCCTCAGCAGGCCCCACAGGTGTGTGAGCAATGAGCCTGCGTGGGGTCTGGGTCAGTGAACTTTGTGGAAGGACTGGCACCATGTTCTGTTCATGGATTAGAAGAAGCTGGGTTTTTGACTTTCCTCTAATTGGCTGCTCCGTGCGTGTGAATGATCTGCCCAATGAGTCGTTACAGGCTCGTGCCCCCTCCCCTGCCCCCCGCTTCCTTGGCCTCACCCTGGCTGGACCCTGCGCTTCTCTTTTTCTCATTCCTTCCCCCTCCTGGCACCCAGGACCCACCCCTGCCCCACCCAGCCGGCCCGCACCGCGGAGATGACAGGGCGGTCCTCCCACACTGGCATCCTCTCAGCTGACGTTCACTGTCAGGCACCGAGAGCGGGACTCAGGCCCTCTCAGCCCGCACGGCCGGCCGACGGGACGTTTCTCTGCAGGCTGATGGCGGGCTTCTGAGTTTGCTGGGCTTGAGGGCAGCTCCCCAGGGGAGGCAAGGGCTAAGCTGGGTGTGAAGGAGGAGGAGTCCCCCAGAGCTCTTCTCGGCCAGGCTCTGATGTCTGTCTTCACCCTCTTCAGAAGGAGCCCGGAGAGGGTCATCCCCACCGCCCGGAATGAACGCCTTGCAATGCTGGACTTGGGCCCGGGGCCAGGCTGGACAGTTGGTCTCCTCTGGGCCCCCAGTGTCTCATCCGGGCCACGGGCTGTTGAGTACTGAGCCCACTCGCAGGTGAACGGTGCAGGGTTTCTGGGGCACAGTCAGGATTCAGGCTCCGCTTCTGGCCCCCCGATGCCCACACTGGGTTTGGGACACCGCGTTCCCCCTGGTAGAGAGCACGTCCAACCTTTTCCACCTGTACCCCGCTCCTCCACTGCCCATCAGTGCCCTACCAAAAATGCCCAGCAGTGCCTTGGGAGTATGGGAACCGTTCAGGGTGACCTGCCACCCAGAGGGAGCAGGCGAGGCTCCAAGAGGAGACAGGCACGTGGTTTACCAGACCCCTCACCCTGTAAGTAAGGTGGAAACTGAGAGCGCGCCCACGTCCCGGCGCCCATGTGCCCCGGCACCCGGCACTTTAGAGCAGCTCCAGCGGGGTGGGGCTGCCCTCACTGCCCCCGGGCCACCTGTTTCTACCTTGTACAGATGAGGGGACTGGAGCCCTGAGCGAGGTGACCCAGCTGGGGAGAGGTGGGGCCGGGAAACCTGCCCAGGTGAAGGCCAGAGCTGAGGCCGGGCCAAGTTTGGCTGTCCCCGGGACATGGCCACCTAACTGCCGCTTGTGCTCAGCCTGGGGGCAGGAGACAGCCTCCAGCGAGGAAACCGCTGTCATCGAGCCACAGCGGCCCGGCACGGGTTGTGGCAGCTGGAACGGGACACTGTGCCCCACCTGTGGTGTGCCACCTCGGGGACCCGAGGCAGGTACCGGGTCAGGGGAGGGCAAGATGGGCCCCGGCAGGGAGAGGCCAGGCGGGTCCCGAGGCAGGGTGGCGTGGTGGGGAGCGGGAGACCCTAGGGTTGGGTCAGACACACTGCTGCCACTCACAGGGCCAGCCAGGCTGGTCACTCAGACCCTCTGAACCTGTTTCCTGTCTGTAACAGCCAAGGGGCTGATATAGGGATGGAATTCGAGAAGGGAGCTGAAGCAGTTAGCATTCTGCCAGAGGGCAGCGCGGGGACGGGCCTCAGGCATGCCCTCTCTTTCCCCCTGTGTGGTGACAGGCCGCTGAGGGGTCGGGCAAACAGCAAGTAGACAGAAACCCCTGGAGTATGGGTGCGGCTGGCATGGGACCCTCCCAAGATGATTGAGAATTCCAGAAGTTCCAGGCCAGCAGGTCTAGGGAAAACATAGTGAGTCTTAGGAGGACAGTACTCATGGGCGGGGGGTCTGCAGTACAGGCATGAGCCGGGTTCCCTGAGGGACTTCAGGCCCCCTAGAACCTTCTGAAGTCCACGCCTCACCAGGGAGGTCTCCTGACTGTTTAGAGCACCAGAAGGGTACTGGAGATCCCTACACCGGACCCTGTCCAGGGTGATCTGTTTCTGCTGTCACCAGGTGGGGAGAGGGAAGGGGCCCTGGGGCTCCTGCGGGCTTTCAGGAAACCCTGGGCTTTGTGGTTTTACGTCACTGTTCTGCAGCCAGAGCGCTGCCCTGGGGGGGCCCCAGGTGGAGGGGAGCCTCAGACAGAAAGGATTTTGGCGATGCGGCTCTCCTGGGCCCAGCGCTCTCGTAACAGATCCAGTCACCTGCTGGAACCAGGGAGGCTGGGGACTCACAAATGGCAGGCCTGCGGGTTCCTGCCGGGGGCTAAGGTGGAGGTGAGAGGGCTCCTTGCTCTGGGCAAGGCTGAAGGCAGCGGCCTAGACCTTGCCTCCAGAGTGAGGACCCCCAGAGGTGGTGAGTGGGCGTGAGTCCTGCTGCTCCCGGTTGTGAGTCTCAGGAAGGTCCCTCAACCCCTGTGCCTGTCTCCTCACCACCCGGTGGCTGTGAGGACCAATGGAGGAAGGCACCTAGGCCACTCAGAATGTGCCAGCTGCCATGAAGGTGATGATGATGGAGGCGCCATCTTCTGGAAGGAATGTTCCGGGCCAACTGCTCCCCAGACCTGTCCAGCCCTGCCCAGTTAGAGGGTTTAGCTGCATCCAGATTACTGACTCAAGAGGGGTGAGAAGGGGTGCCCAGGCTTCTGTCCAAGCAGTCCCCGAAGTGCGGGGGGTCCTTGTCACCCCCTTGGGCTCCACATGCTCTTCAAGGACTCAAACACCCCCCCCCCCCCTTTGCTGTCACTGCACTGGGAGTTTTCAACCCACAGGCCTTTGTCAGCCTTCTGCCTGACATTCTGTTCCCATTCTGTGAGGTGGCTCCTTCTTGGGTCTCTGCTGAAACGTCCTGTCTTCAGGAGGTCCCCCCTGACACCTGGCATCTGTCGTTCGTTTTCGTCATTCATCCTCTGTCCCGCCACCGGACTGAGCTCTAGGGGCGGGACTTCATCTGTGTATCCCAAGCCCTGCTGCAACCCCAACTCCAAAAGCCAGGACCAATCTGCTCTCTCCACCGACCCTAGGGAAGGACAGAAGCGCCGTGACTGACTGTGGTCCTCCCAGCCCCTGGGCGCCTTCCCTCCACCCCGGCCCAGCCCCCACCAGGGTAGCTGTGCCCCTTGATTCTTCACCGGGCAAGCCCGTGACTGGATGTGGCCCTGCTGACGGGGACACAGCCAGATCCCTGTTCTACCTTAGTGCTCACCCCTCTGGCTTGTCCCAAACATCCACTGAATGTCTGGGCTGGGCCCCGTGCTGGGCGCCGGGAACACAGGGTCAGCCTGACTTGGAGCGCGCACAGTGTGGGAATGGAATGAACAGGGCAAGGGACAAGACCGAACACTGCTGAGGTTTGCTGTGACGGGGCAGAAGCAGGGGTTGGCGGAGACATGGCCCCTGGCACAGTGGCTGGCGGTCATACTTGGGTGGCCGCCACCTGCTCCTCCTACCCCGGCCCGACAGTGCCTGCACTCCTGCTGGGACCCGTCCACCTGCCCTCCCTGGACCACTAAGGGGACTCGGGCAAAACCACTCCCCACTCCTGGGATGGCTGTTCCTCCAGGCCCAATTGGTGACTTTCCTTTCCAGGCTGTGTGTGTGAGGCCATCAGAGCCCCCCGGGGCAGGGGCGGGGAGGGGGCTTCTGAAATGCATGCCCACCACCACCGTGGGTGGGCACTCATCAGTGCTCTGCCCTTTGAGGTTCACACGGTTCCTTCTCTGCCTGGCTGGGGTTTTCAGACCAGTTTTTGGTGTAGAAAAGTTTTCCGCAAACAAAATCTTACAAGGAACGCCAATGTATGAAATTGAGAAGTTGAGAGAGCATCTTTTTGATGGTTTTTTTTGGGGGGGGGTTGTCCCTGGCTTTGTTACCTCTCTCCTCTCCCCCCCCCCCCACCTCATTCTCTGGTCCCAGGAGGACCCCGTGAGGTTCCATGGAACCTGATTTAGGAACACCTGTTCTCAGTGCCCACATAGCCCTTTACGTGCGATGTTTGTGTATGTCTGTGTCTATTCCCATCTTCTCCTCCCCAAAGCCACCCACCAAGAGTCTGCTTCCCAGAGACAGATGCCTCAGTCTTCCTCCTGTGACATTCATCACATGCCCCTCACCAGATGTTGTTTCACAAGCACCTACCTGGTGGTCTCTCTTACAGGCAGTGCTGCAGGCACTTGTATTTAAAATCCTGGGGCGCCTGGGTGGTGCAGTCATTTAAGCGTCCCACTCTTGATTTTGGCCCAGGTCATGATCAGTTTGTGTGTTCGAGCCCCACGTCAGGCTCTGCACGGACAGCATGGAGCTTGCTCGGGATTCTCGCTCTCTGCCCCTCCCCCACTCACATATGCAGGCTCTCTCTGTCTCTGTCTCTGTCTCTCTCTCTCAAAATAAATAAGCTTAAAAAAATAAAGTGAAATCTTCACCACAGCCTTGTGACCTGAACACCACAGCTCCGTCGCAGTGCCTCCAGCCGCCTCGGCAGAATGAGGCCCAGCCCCCTCCCTCCCATCCCTCCACCCCCAGGCACTGTGGCTCTCTTCCTCCCTTTCCTCCTTCCCAGACTTTCCCCAGGTCCTACCTCCAGCCCACCTCTTGCCCGTGAGGCGGTGACCCTCCTGCTGCTCACTCCCTCTGTCACTTTGTCATGGCAGCTCGCTACCCCTCCCCACCCTGGTCCTGTGTCCCAGGCCGGAGGCCACAGGCTGCGTCCTCGCCTCCTGCACCGCAGCTGTCCCGATGAGCATCCTCTCCTCCAATCACGCTGCCCCCTCCCATGGCCAGCCCCCCCATTCCCACAGGGCTGGTGCTGTCATCCCATCTCCCTGCCCTGTTCTCCCCAGTTTGGTCCCAACCTGTGGGCTCCAATGCAGTAGCTGTTAGCATACGTGGCTATTAACCTAAAATTCAAATTAAGTTACGTTGTATATTAGCTCCTCACTCTCCCAGTCAATTTCAAGTGCTCGGCAGCCACATGGGGCTAATGGCGGGTGTGTTGGACAGCGCAGAGTGTGCTCTTGGATGGCTCTGGAAGCTGACATGGGCTACCCTCAGGCACAGGCTTAGGGAGTTGCCCCACTCAGAGCCTTCAGTGGCCTGGGGATGAGGCCAACATCTCCACCCCCACCCCCCCACTGTAAGTGGAGGCTGTGTGGCTCTCAGGCCCTACAGAGCAGTGGATGTGTACAGGTGGGCAGAGGAATGTTCTGCAGGTGGCTTTGCCCTCTGAGCCCCAGTTTCTTCCTGGGTAAAGCGGGGATAATAAGTCCTACCCCCATGATGGCTGGGAGGGTCAAGTATGTGTAAAACCCCCAGCTGACAGCTGGCACGTTATTTAAGCACGTGATAAGTGGTGACCACCATGTTAACATGAATGAGGGAAGGTAGGGGCAGATCTCAAGAGGCAGGGGTCACAACAGCCACGAGCCTCAGTGCTGGGCACTGGGAACCACTGCAGGCTTCTGAGCAAAGCCACCCCACTGGCTGATGACTGAGGATGACTGATCTGTTTAGCCTTGGTGCTATCCAATAGAACATTCCGCGATGGTGGAAATGTTCTATATCTTCACTACCCATGGGCCCCTGGGGAGCAGGCACTGATATCCTCGGTGGGCCAATGACCAGTGGGGAAAGAGGAGGCCCCAGGTCGCTGAGGGCAGGTCCCCGCCTTGGGAACTAACTTTCTCAGGCACATGCTAACCACACCGTGGGAAAGTTCTCCAGCAGCTGGCAGGGGGCTGGGACCAGGCGGAGTTCTGGAGGGGAGGGGTTTGGAGGAAGGAGAGAGGCCCAGGGCACGCTGGCTCATTGTGGAGTATGGGGAGGGGGAGGGTTCATCACGGAAAGAGCTCCTGGGCATGGGCATTGGCTGAGCCTTCAGCCGGGCCCCTGCCCTGGAGCTGTACCAGCAGAAAGAGTAGGGCCCGGATCTTTGTGCCCAGGGGAGTGGCCTGGGTGCCCCATCTGGCTGGTCAAGAACTGGCTCCCATTGTAGCTGTGCATCTCCTTTGGGCCTTGGTTTCCTTATCTGTGGATAGGAGCAACAGCTCTCCCACCTGCCCCATGGTGAACAAGGGTTGCCAGGACTTTCTAGTTGCTGGGCAGATGGGGTCCTTGGCCAGGGCTGGCCCTTTAAGCTGACTTCTCTCCGGAGAGACCGGGGAGTAGAAGTCCTGGGGACTGGGCGTCATGATACACCAGACCCTCCCTCAGCCAAGCCATTTGTGTTTAGCCTGGGGCAGAATCCCCAAATCTGCAGCCCCACTGGGTCCCAGGTCTGCCTGTCAGCAGGTGCAGGAGGCTTGGGGAATCTTGGTCTCCATCTGCTTCATTCCCACCAGCCTTGTGTACCGGAGCGAGTAGCTTAACCTCCTGAAGCATCCATTTCCTCATTTATAAATTGGAGACTCACGTACCTTCCTCCAGGGTTGGCCCCAGGAATCGGGCCCCAATTTCTCCAGCCATTGCGGAGGCAGTGCCCGGCACACTGCAAGTTCTTGGTAAATGCTCACCAGTGGCCTGGATGATGTGCTGGCTGTAGGGTGACCCTCGCGTGGTGGCTTGATCCTTATGGAGCTTTGCCTGATGGACATGAGCCGAAGAAATGGATAAAATGAGGGGTAAAGAAATAGATACAGCGTCAGCCGTTTCTCACATCTTGCCAGGACTCCGGAAGTTGTCGTACTCCGTAGCTGCCTCCTCTGCCCGTCTCCCTATGTAGCATCATGGAACCTCATATCGGAAGGACGCTTATTTAGTCCCGGGGTCTTCTGATCCCTGCGGCGCTGACTTGCTCTGCTTAACCCCAAGGAAGGACCCGGAAGCAGTAGCAGCAGCTCCAGGGAAGCTGATTTAGGTCAACAGAAGGAAGATTTCTAGCAGCCCAACGTGCTTGGAATGGGTGGTGCTAAGAATTGGACAAGCAGAGGCCAGATGGGCACTTGGCATGGGCCTCGGGTGAGGGTGTGGCCAATATTCTTACACCGGGACCCTTCCGACCCTGGGAGAGGAGTCTGGACCTCTGTGGGCTCCACATTCCCTGGGTTCTGAAAGCCAGATGAGTCACTGAGAATGCCTTGTAGGGTGTTGGGTGCCAGTCAGTAGTAAGCAGCCTTCCAATTGGCCCAGTCCTTTAACAAAGCTGGCCAGGAGCAAGGCCTGGCATGTTCAGTTGTATCATCTACATTTGGTTGTCTGGCAGGAAAGCCAAACTGAAGAAAAGAGACAGGCATTTTTAGAGCATCTACCAGTTGCTAGGCTCCTTGCAGGATGCTTGGACACCATGGCTCATCCAGATCTCCCACAGGACTGCATGGGAGAGGATAGCTTCCTTCTTCATCTAAGACTGAGGCTCAGAGAAGCTAAGTAACTTGCTTAAGAGCACACAGGAAATTACAGCTTTGGGATTCAAATGAAATCTTTCTGACTTCCAGTAACAATGGAGGCCACTGCTCACTGAGCACTAACTGTATGCTTAAGCACAGTTACTAGTCCTTTGCATGGATTAACTCATTTGATTCTCAAAACAACCTTATGAGGTAGGGAGTATTACACCTCCGTTTTACAGAGAAGGGGAACTGAGGCAGGGAGAGGTAAGATAACTTGTCAAAATCATAGGCAGTGTTCAGATCTGACATCACAACCGCCATGCCTACTCTGTGTCTTAGGCAGTTTGATGCAAAGATACACCTCCTGCCTCCCCCATGGAGATGGGCGGAGCCCTTGGGTCACATGGGGTAGGACTAGAATGTAGGGTAGAGGTGAGCACAGGGAGGCAGACTTCAGCGCAAAATCAAGATGCCCTTTCAAGCAGATGGACCAATTCCTGGAGAGGCCATGAGGTTGCATTCAAAGGTGCTCCCAGGCCGGGGGTTTTAGATGGGCCAGTTCCTGCCCAAGAGTGGAGACAAGGTGGGCTGTGGAACCTCCAAGGTTTCCCCAGTGGACATTTCCCAGAGCGTCCTGAACACCTACTAGGTGTCAGATCTCTCTGCTTCTTCCAGTTGTAGGAGTTGAGTGCCCCATGGCTGTTCCAGAACTGAGGACACCAGGGATCAGGTGTCATGAGGCAGGCAGGGAAGGGGGTCAGAGGATGGTGGGCAAGGCAAGTGACCATTAGGACATGAGCCACTGAACCACAGAGGAGGCTGGCAGGGGCCAGTGAGAGGCTGGCAGAGGGCATTCCCAGGGCTGAGCTAGGACCCTGGTCAGCGCAGGCAAGCTCAGGACCATGGAGAGCTCCATGGGAACCTCTCATCACCCGATGACAGTTGTCAGGGTGTGTCTGCACCCAGGAGGCTGCTGCCAGCCTGGTAAGGCCCACAGATGTAGCTTGTGGTCTCCAGGGAGCACCTGTCTTCTCTCTGGCCAAGAGCCCCCACTGGACTCAGCTTGAGCCCTGACCCTGAAGTCATTGCTGGGTTGTGGGGTTTGAGTTCATCTGATTCCCTCCCTCACCCAATCAACCTTCTAAGCAGAGCCCAAAGAAAGAGGGCACAAGGAGGAGAAGGAAGACGTGGGAAGAGGGAGGGAAAGAAGAAAACCTGCCCAGGGGTACCTTCTGGGGCATGGCTACAGCCACAAGTCAGCACAAGAAGAGGAGGCCCAGGTTGGGCTGATCCTGTCACCGTCCTGGGTCAAGATCAGCCTTAGCCTCCCCTGTCCCTGATTATCTGGCTACCAGGAAGCATCCAGCCCATCCCCTACCAACTTCATGCAGGAGACCCAGGCTCCTGGGGCTGGGTACAACTCATGGAGTATGTGTGTATGGGGTTGGGGGTGGGGGGCGGCCTGGGGAAGCTCCTAGAGAGCCTGACAGAAGTTCTTTCTTCCTCCTTTCCCCAGCATCCCGGGAAGTGGGGAGCTGCTTCTCAGCCCCTCCACTGTCAGGCTCAGGTTCAGCCTAGGCTTCACTTACTGAGCCCCTGCTCTGCTCTGTTCCCCTCTGGGACAAGACAGCACCCACCAGGGCCCAGGCTTTGCCAGAGGCTCACCTCCAAGCCTTTGCTCCAGCCATGCCCTTACCCGAAGGTTCTCTCTGCTCTCTGCCAGGCTGGGGCATAGCAATGAGAGTAAGAAGAGTTAAAGTTTATTTAACACTCACTATGTGCCAAGTGCTTTACATGGAGTATTACTGAACCCTCACTTTACAGATGAAAAAGGAGGAAAGTTGTGAACTTGCCCAAGGCTGCACAGATAGGAGATGGCAGAGCCAGGATTTGGACCAGGCAGTCTGGTTCCAGAGTCTGTGTGCACGGAAGTGATGGTGAACACACTGAGGAGACCTCAATGCAGGGTGCTTTTTGTTTGAGCTTTTTGTACAGCTCCCTGCCCCAGGGAGCTGGTAGTCCCGCTGGGGAGACAGATGTCAGGGGAGGTGAGCCCAGCGTGGTGAGCGTTGCGAACAGGACAGGGCTATGGATTGGTCTCCCCGATTTGGTGTCTCATTTGAAGTGGGCGGGACAGAAATGGGTTCAGTACAGCTGTAATTAGTCAAATTAAGATGAGGTCATATTAGAGCGGAGTGGGCCCCTAATCCAATATGACTAGTGTCCTGATAGGAGAAATTTGTGCACATAGACGTGCACACAGGGAGGATACCATGGGACGGTGAAGGCAGAGATGGGGTGCTGCTTCTACAAGCTAAGGATGCCAGAGGTGACCAGCAAAACCACCAGACGCTAGAGGAGAGGCATGAAGCAGATTCTCCCTCTTCAGAAGGAATCAAGTCTGAGGACACTTTGGTCTCAGACTTCTGGCCTCAAGAACTGAAAATAAATTTCTGTTGCTTAAGCCGCAAACACACAGAAAAGTGGGCAGGACAGGAATGCTTATATCCATTTCGTAGATCAGGGAGTTGAGGCTCGGGTTCACAGTGGCTTTATGAGCCCAGAGGCTGATGCAGGGAGTCGGGAAGAGGGTTGGGAGAGCTCGGGATGCTTCCTCCAGGTTGTGACCTGGGACAGGAGGCACTTGGTTTCAAGGGAGGCCAGCCCTGACACACAGCAAGCACCTGAGAAGTATTGGGTGAATTTCACTGAGATGAGTAAGGGCCTAAGTTGTGGCCTCTGAGTTGCCTAAGATCATTCTCTGTAGGAGGAGGGACTCAGACAGGGGTTTTGTCCTCAGGGAGCTGCGTGCCCAGGGCCTTGGAGGGCCATGGGCGAGCCCATTAGAGACCCCAAGTCCTTCCTCAGTTAAACTTGTTTCTCCAGACAGGTCCTGACCACCACACCCCTCTTGGAGTCCTGAGTTCTTAGAGGCACTCAAACATGCCAGGAGGCAGTAGAGGTTGGAGAGCGGTGAGCTGGACAGTGCCCCCCAGCCCAGCTCCTACTCCCAGATCCAAAGTATTGCTCACCTCCACTCCCATCCAAACTGTGAAGCTTCTAGACCAAGCATACTATGGAAAGGACATGAGATTTGGGTCCAGAGACCAAGGTCAACAGCCAGACTCTGCCATTAGCCAGCTGTGTGACTGGCCACGCCCCTCACTCAGCCTCCATGTTTGCATCTGCTGGGCAGGATGCCGTGGTGAGGGTTAGAGCGAGGACCCTGCAGAGACAGCCCGTCTCAAAGCCCAGCTCTGCCGTTTACCATCTCCATGAAGGCTGTTGAGGGGTGGCCCCCACCCCAGTCAAAGACTACCCCATCCTTCTAGGTCCTGACCCCTTGCTCACACTTCACATCCAGGTCTTTGGCAAATCCAGCAGAATCTGAGCACTTTCTGCAGCCCTCTCCCCCACCCTGGTGAAAGCCACTCTTGTCTTGCCTGGACAGTGCTGGGGCCTCTTCATTGTTCTCCCCGCTCCATTCTTCAGGCAACAGTGTGTTCTCAAAAGAGCAGCCCGAGTGAGCCTCCTCAGACCCAAGTCGGGTCATGTTCCTCCTCTGATCAGAATCCTTTCGTGAAAGCGACATTTCCTGCTGTGGCCCCAGGCTGTGTGTGATCTGGGCGCATCCCTCCCTCCTGAGGGCCGGCTGTTCCTTCTGCCCAGAACCTTCATCCCCTGCTCTCTTGTCATCTTCAAGTCTTTCTCTTAAGTCTCCTCTTCTCAGTGAAGACTGCCCTGGCCCCCGTTTGTCAGTGAAGCCATGTGACCTCCTAATCCTTTACCCTGCTTTTTCTCCGGAGCACTACTCTTGCTAAAGTTATTACCTGACTCGTTGATTTCTAGTTTATTGCAGTCCCTTGCCTAACTCACCCCCATGTGTGCTGCATGGAGGTGGGGGTCCTCGTCTGCCTTGTCCCCTGTGTTCCCAGGGCCTTGCACAGTGCCTGGGACATAGCGGGCTCTTGATAAGCAGTTGCTGAATGAATGGAAGATATGGGTTGGGTGAGCAGCCCGTGGGGTAGCGTGTGGGTCAGTTGTGACGGTGCCTGTTCCATCCACTGGGTTGTCCTCCCTGGTCACCAGTAGACTCTTCATGAGTGTCACCCTACTTGGGTTGAGTGTGGCAGATGGAGGGGGCTCAGGACAGGTTTACCATAGCTGATCCCACAGAGCCTGACCCTCCCTAATTGTGTGACGGTGGGCAAATTATATCATCTCTCTCTCCCCAGTCTCTTCATCTGTAAAATGAGGACGGCAATAGCATAGCACCTGCTTCCTGTTGAGAGGATCCAGTGAGGTCAAGTGTGTAATGTGCTCGGGACAATCGCTGGCTTGTAAGCGTCAGTGACCGTCGGCTTGTTACCGCTGGGTGTTTCTCGAGGAGGCGTTCGGACAGAGGTAGAAATGCTGTCAGCTGGGGCCTAGTTTGGTTCCATGGATTTCGCTCACAGCTGGGCCACCTGGAGGGATCTAGCCTTAGCTGTAAGGAGGGAGAGAGGTGCTGGCATGAGAGCGGAAGTGGGTGCGGGTCCTGACGTCGCCACCTGCTTAATGTCCTTTGGGAAAAGTCTCGTCACCTTTCCGAGTCTGTTTCCCCATCTGTGAAATGGGTGGTTACAGTAGCCTCCCAGGGTGGATGAGACAGGAGACCACAGGTGCCGATGCTTTATTTATTCAGTTTCCTATTTATATGCCACTCAGTCAAAAAAAAAAAATGTATTTGGAGCACTTATCAAAATGCATGAAGATAAGATAAGAAGGGATCAGGACAAGAAGAGTAAGAGTGAAGCCAGAAGCGAAGGCGCCCGCAGGAAGTCTGGTCTGTGAGGCACTGACTTGCTCCAGGCCGACCACCTGAGTCTCCCCAGCCGCCGGAGCAACACGGGAGCCCCACTCGGCTCGTTCATGCCCAGCAGCAAGCCAGGCCCGGGCCTCATCAGGGGGCCACTCGCTGAAAGCCCCCGTGAAAGGGGGATCCCAGGCACAGGTGAGTCTGTCTTCCGCAGGGCACATCTGGCCAGGCGTAACGAGATCCTGAAAGCCAGCCTGGCCCGGGAACCGAGGGGCAGCTGGGTCAGTGTGACCTCGCTACAGGAATTAGTCTGAGTGGCAGCCTGACCCTGCCCTCCACGGCTCATGGGCCAGCTCAGCCCAGCGGGGGCCAGGATCGGGGTGTGCTCCACGGAGGCAGGTTCCAAGGCGGGGGTGAAAATAGCCTGCCGGAAGGATCAGGGCTGCCTGAGTAGGTCCTCAAAGCCCTCTGGCGGGTCACTGTGGAGGCTTCCGCTGTGCTGACATCAGTCTTCAGTGTTGCCTTCTGCCCGGTGTCCGCCACAGCAAGAACTCCTATCTACCCGCCTGTATCGGGCCTCACCCCCTGCCCCTGCACCCACCCTGCTGGCCTGGTCTACCTGGTCTCACTTTGCCAGAGTAGGGCTGGATAGAGAGAGGAGCCAAGACGACCTGCTTCAGAAGGTTGCCAAGGGGCAGCCCCTCCCTCCTCTCTTCCCAAAAGCCAGTGGAGACCGGCCCCTCCCACCCTGGCCCTAGGGCAAGCTGACACTTAGCAGAGGTCAGATCCCCTCCCCCGATTGTCCTGCCTGTCTGCAGTCAGCTGTGCAGGCCACCCTTGGGCAGGCTCCAGGAGCTCCCAGGCATTCAAACTAGAGGAGGTGGGTCCCCTTGGACCCGACAGCACAAGTACCCTGGCCAGTGGGATTGGCGACCCCACCGTTCTCACTAGCTTGCTCAGGACTCCTCGCCAAGGTGAGGCCGGGAAGGGGGTGTAGCACGGGAGTCAAGCCACCCGGGTTCCTGCCCCTGCTTTGTAACCTCAGGCAGGTCCCTGAAGCCCCCTAGGTCCTGATTTCCTCCTCTATAGAATTAAAGGATTGAAGGAGGTGACTCTTAAAATGTTTTCTAGGTCAAACGTGTCATGATTCTGTGCGTTATGACCACGCAGCTTAGAGAAAATTAACGTTGGAATCTTCCAGCATTGAAAGTATGGAAGTTTATTGAGCACCTGCTGCCCACCAGGAACACTGTACCCATTTCACAGGTGTAGAAACTGACGTTTAGGATGGTGAGCTGTTCTTGAGGTCACAGAAGTTTGAAGACAAGTGTGCCTCTTTCTACCCTGCTGTCTTCAGAGTTAGGAAGTGGAGGGCAGAGTACGGCAGGAAGGCGCCCAAATGACCCGGAGAAGGGAAGAGAAGCCACAGAAAGGAACATTTTCAGGGAAAGAATGTTCTAGGTGGAAGGGCAGTGTCTCACTCATAGGGATCTACGGAAGGGGAAATGAAAACACCAGATGCCAAAGCCCGGTTTCTGTCCTAGCCCCTCCAGCGACCCTGTAGGTCATCCAACCAAGTCGCTGGTCCTACTCGGCCAAATGGGTGTAGCCTCCAGCCTGCCTGCCCGCCTCCCTGGGCCCCGGGACAAAGTGAGCTGGACGCTTACAGTCAGAAGTGCCGTCTCGCTACACAGGCTCATTCACGAGATAAGTAGCACATCTGAATAAAGTGTGGACTTTAGTTAATAGTAATGTGGCCATTTCCACTTTTTAGTTATGACAAATGTACCATGGTGATATATAAGACATTAGCCCTAGGGGACACCGAGTGAGGAGTGTCTGGAACATTTACTTAAACTGTAAAAGACAGTATACAAGGCTGTCCATTCCACAGCCATCAACTAATTGATAAAATCGGGGCACCCGGGTGGCCCAGTCCGTTGACCGTCCCACTCTTGATTTAGGCCCAGGTCACGATCCCAGGGTCATGGGATCGAGCCCCGACTGAAGGAGGAGCCTGCTTAAGATTCTCTTTCTTTCTTTCTCCCCCCCCTGCCCCTCTGCCCCTCTTCCCTGCTGGTGCTCTCTCTCTCTCTCTCTTTCTCCTAAATAAATAAATAAATAAATAAAAGCAAACGAATCGATAAATCACACTGCATAAATGAATAGAGAATGGTTGTAGTCATGACTCACTCATGAATAGACAGTGATTCATTCAGAATAACCGTGGAATATTATGTGGGATTTAAAAGGAAATGGCAGATTTATTACTACTGATACGAAAGTCTGTTTCACCTGTCATTGATTGGGGAAAACAACTCGAGTGCGCTTAGTGTCCAGTATGATACTATTTACGAACAATAGGAAACCAAGAACAGAAGTGTTGCCTATAAAACCCAGCAACACACGTCAGACAGGTCAAGCTGTGTGGGGAGACCGGTCTGGAGAGGGGGGAGTGAAACGGGCACCTGTACTTTTAAGTGTGTTAGAGTTCAATGTGTTTCCTTGAGGCCTGTGAATATTTTTCAGTGAAAAGGAACTAGATGTGTCAACATATCCACACCAACGGAAAAAAGAACAGCACCCTGGGCGGTTCCGGGGCAGGGCGGGGTGGGGGGCAAGTCGGAGGCCGCACTCCCTCCCTTGGGGCCTGGGAGCCCCCCGGGGCAAGTTCAGCCCTGCCGGGTGTTGTTGCTGCTGGAGCAAAGCCTAGCGGTGCAGCTGGTCGGGTCAGGGTGGGCAGGCGGCGTAGAAGATCAGACTGCAGGGGAGGAGGGGGGTGTTTGACCTGGCAGTCTCTGGAGGGGCAGGGCTGAGCCAACAGGGAGGAGGTCCTGAGCCAGGAGGGGAATTTCCTTGACGGGGTGGGGCTGGGGGGCTTCCAGGGGTACTTGGTACGGCAAGTGGGATTCCCAGGCTAGACTTCTGGGGAACAGGAAGTGACCTCATGCAAGGGCGCCAGGCACTGGCCAGGACGTTCACAGACACGGTGGCGGCAAAGGCTTCCTCAGGCTCCCTTCCTTAGGAGAGGGGCCTCGGGCTCTGGTCACCCGGGTCTGCAGACCCCCTGACCCGTCTGCTGTCTCCCCCTTTACTGCAGAATGAAGATGAGACGCTACAAGCTCTTTCTCATGTTCTGTATGGCCGGCCTGTGCCTCATCTCCTTCCTGCACTTCTTTAAGACCCTGTCCTATGTCACCTTCCCCCGGGAACTGGCCTCCCTCAGCCCGAACCTCGTGTCCAGCTTCTTCTGGAACAATGCCCCCGTCACGCCCCAGGCCAGCCCGGAGCCGGGTAGCCCCGACCTGCTGCGAACGCCGCTCTATTCCCACTCGCCCCTGCTCCAGCCCCTGTCGCCGAGCAAGGCCGCCGAGGAGCTCCACCGGGTGGACTTCGTGCTGCCCGAGGACACCACTGAGTATTTCGTCCGCACCAAGGCCGGCGGCGTCTGCTTCAAACCGGGCACCAAGATGCTGGAGAAGCCCCCCTCGGGGCGGCCCGACGAGAAGGCCGAGGGCGCCGACGGCTCCTCGGCCCGGGGCCCCGCGCGGCACCTGCTGAGCACCCGCGAGCGCCCGGGGCCCCGCGGCGCGCGGCGCAAGTGGGTGGAGTGCGTGTGCCTCCCGGGTTGGCACGGGCCCAGCTGCGGCGTGCCCACCGTGGTGCAGTACTCCAACCTGCCCACCAAGGAGCGCCTGGTGCCCCGGGAGGTGCCGCGGCGGGTCATCAACGCCATCAACGTCAACCACGAGTTCGACCTGCTGGACGTGCGCTTCCACGAGCTGGGCGACGTGGTGGACGCGTTCGTGGTGTGCGAGTCCAACTTCACGGCGTACGGGGAGCCGCGGCCGCTCAAGTTCCGCGAGATGCTGACCAACGGCACCTTCGAGTACATCCGGCACAAGGTGCTCTACGTCTTCCTGGACCACTTCCCGCCTGGCGGGCGGCAGGACGGCTGGATCGCCGACGACTACCTGCGCACCTTCCTGACGCAGGACGGCGTGTCGCGGCTGCGCAACCTGCGGCCCGACGACGTCTTCATCATCGACGACGCCGACGAGATCCCCGCGCGCGACGGCGTGCTCTTCCTCAAGCTGTACGACGGCTGGACGGAGCCCTTCGCCTTCCACATGCGCAAGTCGCTCTACGGCTTCTTCTGGAAGCAGCCGGGCACCCTGGAGGTGGTGTCGGGCTGCACCGTGGACATGCTGCAGACGGTGTACGGGCTGGACGGCATCCGCCTGCGCCGCCGCCAGTACTACACCATGCCCAACTTCCGCCAGTACGAGAACCGCACCGGCCACATCCTGGTGCAGTGGTCGCTGGGCAGCCCCCTGCACTTCGCCGGCTGGCACTGCTCCTGGTGCTTCACGCCCGAGGGCATCTACTTCAAGCTCGTGTCCGCCCAGAACGGCGACTTCCCCCGCTGGGGCGACTACGAGGACAAGCGGGACCTCAATTACATCCGGAGCCTGATCCGCACGGGCGGCTGGTTCGACGGCACACGGCAGGAGTACCCGCCGGCCGACCCCAGCGAACACATGTACGCCCCTAAGTACCTGCTCAGCAACTACGCCCAGTTCCGCTACCTGCTGGACAACCCCTACCGGGAGCCCAAGGGCACAGCGGAAGGTGGGCGGCGGAACAGGGGGCCCGAGGGAAGGCCGCCCGCCAGGGGCGGATCGGATGTGGTCGAAGGCTAAGGCTGCGAGATCTTCAAAGAGCCGGCGGGCGGGGTGGGGGGGTGGCGGCAGCCCCTCCCGCTGTTTCCCTGCCTCCCTCTGCCGGCTGCCTGGTTCCCGAGAGGACCGAGCCCTTGGGAACCCAGGGCCAGGCCTGTGAGCTCACAAAGCATCCTTCCTTGTCGGGAGAGGGGAGTCTAGCCCTTCCGTCCACCCAGAGTGCTGTGGCCAGGAGGTGCCAACGGAGAGTGCATGACGGTTACTGGGTAGCCAGGGAGGGCGGGCAGGGTCGGGGAAGGGGACCCGCAGGAGAAGCGCCCCAGGCCAGCCACGTGGGAGCTGCGGCCCGGCCGGGGAGAAACCTGCCGTTGGGCCTCCTGGGGCTTTGGACCTGCAGCGGGAAGGTGGGCAGGCCGGGAGGTCCTGGGGCTCTGTAAATGGGTGCATTCGGGTGCAGGAGGACGAGGGGACAGCAAGGTGGGAGGGATGTAAAGGAGCATCCAGCTGGGAGGAAGCGCGGTGTCCTCGGAAGGGCTGAGCCGGAGGGAGCAGGGAGCTCTGCCCGCAGGACGCCCCTGCGCTGGATAGCACCCGTGGGGTAGGGCCTGGGGTCTGCCGAAGCCCGGGGAGTCTTGCTTTTGGTTCCAAACCTGGCCTTGACATTCCGTCTTTCTTTTTATACTGTCGTCTTGTGGGCTGCCCGCTCAGCCCTCGCAAGGCCAAGACTCCAGTTCTCGGGGTGGGATGGGAGCCGGAGGCTGGACCGTCAAGCCGGCCTGGGAGGGGGCCTAGGGGAGGCAGAGGTTCCCCATCACCCCTTCCCACTGGGACCCACAGCCCCAGCCCTCCACCGTCTCTGATAGAGTCACCCTTGTGCCCCTGCTCGGGGCTGGCTAGACCCAGGAAGGGCCCACAGGCTGCCTGGGACCAGGAAGGACTTTGAGGTCAGTTATGTCATCTCATTCCCCTCAGTTTATCTCATGGGGGCAGGGGACGTATTGGTTAGATTCTAAGCTGCTGCCATTAAGAGGCCCCCAAACACAATGGTTTAAGCAAGACAAGCTTGTTTCTAGCTTAACTGTCCAGAGGGAGATGGTCCAGATCCAGTAGGGCAGCTCTGCTTTTTCCCACATACACACCTTCCAGTTCTGGACAGAGCGGTGGCTTCAGCTCCCACCATCACATGTGCATCCCAGCCTGGGAGAAGCAGAGAAGGGCAAGAGAAGCACATGTCCTTTCCCGTTAAGGGCATGAGCCAGCATGGCATGGTCACTTCCGATCGCATCTCACTGGCCGGGTCTTAGTCACGTGGTCACAAGCAGCTGCAAGGGAAGCTGGGAAAGGGAGTCTTCAGCCACATGCCCAGCCTCAGCTTGAGAGTCCTCTTAGTAAAGGAAGGAGGAGAGCACGGAGACCAGGAGCGTCTTTGGCACAGAGGGAGGGGCATGGGGAGAGAGCGTCAGAATGACTAACACAGTCCTAGGATCCTCCTCTCAAGTTCAGAGCTCTTAGACGCACCTGCTCCTGCCCCCATTCACTGCCAGTCCAGAGCTGGGGGGGGGGGGGGGCAGTGAGAGCCTGCAGTTGAAGGAGGGGTGAGACACCGCCCTCCTGAGGCCCCCACAGATGTTCACCCAGCCATGCCAGGATGCAGAGCCTGCCTGTGGAGCGGGACATGTTTGTGTGTGCGTGTGTGTATTTATGGGCATGTGTGCATGTTTGGTGTGTACTTGTGTGTGTCTGTATTGGGGTGTCCCTGTAAATAGATGCTTCTGTATGGATGTGGGGGCAGGGCCCAGGCCTCCCCTTCCCCGGGACCTGGAGCCTGTGGCCACAGCCCCTCACAGCTCCCCCAAAGTGACTGAGGCACAAAGCCCTCGGGGAGCCTAGCAAGCAAGGCTAAAGGGGGATGTGGGGTCTGTCTGTCTGTCTTTCAGTCCAAGGAATGAGAATCCTCCGGGCCCGAGGGCTGAACAGCTGAGAGCTCACTACCTCCCCGGCCTGTTTTGGTCCCCACCATATCCTTCCATCCCATCCCACCCAGCCTCCAGCCAGGACTGTCTCTGGGGGTCTTGTTGGGGTTTCCTGACGGGCCAGGAGGGGAGGGGGTCTCCTCTGCCTCAGCTCTGTCCAGAGAACTGTCTGGCGTGGGCGTGGTCTGGGGAGCTGGCCGCAGAGCAGCGTCCGGCCGGCAGGCATGAATCAGGTGGCAGGGCCCTATGGCCTCCAGTCTCCCACCCCAAGCAAGTCTTTAGGGTGCCCTGAGGGAAGCCCTCCCTTGGAGTTACAGCAGTCCCCCTAGTCCCTCTTGGATCTGAGAAGTGGCAAAAGAAATCAGGATGTCCCTGTGGCTCTGGGCCAACCCAGACCAGGGCCTGCCTTCCCAGCCACCTCTGCTTACCCCCTGGACAGGCAGTCTCTGGGGGCTCCTGAATCGTGCCTGAGTCCCAGCCCAGGGCCTCCCTCCTGAGGGCTTCCTCACCTCGCGCCCCTGGCACCCTCCTGCTGCTATGGGCATGCCCCCTCCCCAGGCTGGCAGGGGTCCCTGGCCTCCAGTTCACCAGCTCCAGGGCAGGGGAAGGAAGAGGGGAGGAGCTCAGATCTGCCAGGACCCACCTTCCCTCTCAGACCCAGAACTCTGTTCGCGGTCACTGCCGAGTGGAGACCTGGCCATTGGGTGGAGACAGCAGCCATCAGTGGAGGGGGGGGGGGGGGCAAGGCGTGGGGTTGAAGAGTTTCACATATACTCACATTCATACACTGGGAATTCTGGGGGGTGGGGGGTGGGGGGCGGGCAGGGGAGCCCGGGGCCACTCCCCCAGTATGAAAGGAAACCAAACTGTGAATGTGTGAGGGCGGGCGCACTGCTGGCCCTGTCGCCATAACCAGGTGTCTTTCCCTGGGAACCACTGGCCCTATGACCTCTAGACTCAGGAGGCTCAGCCGGCCCACAGGTCATGTCCATTCCCAGGGGCAGGTGTGGGAGAGCTTTGGGGGCAAAGGTGACGGTTGGGGAGGGGATACAGGACTTCCCCAAGCAGAAGGCAAGGCCCTGGGAAATGTATAATTTAAGGACGCCAATGATAATAGTATTATTTTTTTTGTAAGGGAAAATCAATATGTACATTCTGAAATCATTTTCTCTGTAAATGGTTGGATTTCATTTCACCCTTAAAGGGATGCTTAAAGGAAAAGATAATATTAATAATAAAAACAGCTACAAAGTCTGAAAGGTGCGCGTGCGGGGCCAGTTTGGGGGTGCTCTGGGTCAGGGAGGGGTGCGAGGGGGTGGCTCAGGTCTTCCTAAAAACTTCCTTGCCGCCAGCGCCGGGCCCACGGGGTGTGAGCCTCCCCACAGACGGACGGACGCTGGGCAGGAGGGGGGCGTGCCGAGCCCCGCACCGAGGAATGCACACACACGTGCACGCACCCACGCACAACCAGGGGCGCATCCTCCCCTTCCCCATCCCCACCTGGTGGAACCAGCTGGAAGGAGGGGCGCAGAAAGACGAGGTAGGTCCAGGACTGGCCACGCCACCCCCACCCCCACCCCTCCAGGGTGGACCTGTACCTCACCGGAGCGCCAGATGAAGGTTCTGGTGTCTACCCCCAAAGGAGAGCGGTTCTCAGTCCTGACCTCAGGGCGTCCGGACAAACCCTCCCGCTTCAGTGTTCTTCCCCTCTTTGCCTGTTACAGGTTGTTTCTTTCTCTTTCTTTCTTTCTTTCTTTCTTTCTTTCTTTCATTTTTCTTCCTTCCTTCCTTTTTCTTTTTCTCTTTCTTTTCTTCCTTCCTTCCTTTCCTTCCCTTCTTTCCCTTTCTTTCTCTTTCTTTCTTTCTTTCTTCTTTTTCTTTCAGGATTTTTAAAAAAGTAATCTACACCCAATGTGGGGCTCAAACCTACCACCCCAAGATCAAGGTTCGCAAGTTCCACCCACTAAGCCATCCAGGTGCTTCCCTGTCACAGGTTCTAAGGTCACACAGCCACTTGGTGGCAGAAGAGGGACCGCACCTGGATTCCCGGCACTGGTCCTGTCGCCAGCCCTTTGGAGCACGTGAAGACGGCACTGTCTCTCCCATGGACTTGTGCTCAGATGGTGCCTGGAGCCAGGGAATGCGGGGGCCTTCCTGGAGGCTTCCATCAAGCCCATGGACGATGGTATCGTCCTCGGGAAGGAACCCTCTGGGTATTTTCCAAGGAGGGTCTCAGATGGTGATAGCAGGCACACTTTGAACTCTGCCTCAGTCCCCCGTGGGGTGGCTGTGCGGCCTCCCTGTTAGATGGGGAGACGGAGGCTGGAGACAGGGAGGAGAGACAGAAGTGTTGGTGGCCACGGCAGGGGCTAATGTCCCCTGAGCAGCCACAAGGTGCGCAGGGTGTCACATGCATAACTCAGATACGTGGCCTCCGGCCGTGCTGCCAATGCCCAGGAAGGCACCTGCTGCAGGTGCTTGGGGGGTTGGGGGTGGGGGGTGGGGAGTGTAATTCCACAGGCTTGGGGGAGAGTGGAGGAGATACAGACATCCCACCTAGCCAAAAGGGGGTGACGGTAACCCCTCTCCACTTGAGATCAAGTGTATAACCCTTAAATCATGTCCCAGAATGAATCGTCCTCATCATAGACTTTTACAGACGTTATTTATTAAGCGCCTATTCTGTGCCAGGCTCTGGGCTAAGAGATCTCCCTCCCCATCACTCCTATTTTACAGCTGTGGGGAGGGAGGCTTGGGTACATTAAGGCAGTGAATGCCACGCGCCCCTCCCTGTGTCAGCGTCCGGGGCGGGGGGCGGGGGGGGAGGAAGATGAAGGCAGGAGGCGTGAGGATGCTCGTGACGTTCCACACTGATGTTCAAACACCATCCGAGCTCCTAATCAAGCCAGGCGTGGTGCCGGGTGAGGGGACGCCGAGTGAAGGCAGGCCCTGCTGTCAGGAGGATTACGGACAGTGGGAAACACCAACAGGTAAGCGCCACGTCAGTGCGGTGAGGTGAGGGCTGGCGTGATGTCGTCAGAGCCGAGGAAGCCGGCTGTGAGCGGCTGTGAACATCAGATACGACTGTCTTCCTCCACGGGCCATCCAGGGAGCTGGATGTACTGTTCTGGCGGGCTCCGTGGCCTTGGAGGGGATGCCTATTCTCTCCAGACGCAATCTGCTTACAAAAATGGTCCATAGAGAGCTTTACTGCATCTAGAGGACAACATAAAAGACAGGGAAATGGTTTACAACCTGTAAAGCTCCATCAGGATGGGGGAGACCAGAGCAAGCCCGGTGACTGGGTAACAGCAACCACTGAAGTGCTTCTAGAGTTGCCCTCCAGCTCGGGGCTTGAGCTGTGGGCAGTTGAAACTCCCAAGCCCTGGGGCGCCTGGGTGGTTCAGTCCAACTTGACTTCGACTCAGGTCATGATCTCATGGTTTGTGGGTTTGAGCCCTACGACGGGCTCTGTGCTGACAGTGTGGAGCCTGCTTGGGATTCTCCCTCCTTCTCTCTTCCCTTCCTGCCCTCCCCATCAAAATAAGTTAATAAACTTAAAAACAAAAACAAAAACAGGGGCGCCTGGGTGGCTCAGTTGGTTAAGTGTCTGACTCTGGCTCTGGTCATGATCTTGTGGTTTGTGAGTTCGAGCCCCGCGTCGGGCTTGGTGCTGACAGCTCGGAGCTTGGAGCCTGCTTCGGATTCTGTGTCTCCCTCACTCTCTGCCCCTCCCCTACTCACAATCTGCCTCTCTCTCTCTCTCTCTCTCTCAAATAAATAAACATTAAAAAACAAAAACAAACCCTGAAGGCCTGACATCCTGGAGCCCACTGGGAGTCCCCACCTGGCCACCCCACATCATGGAACATCCACGCATCTGTGGTTATCATTCACAGCAGTGAAAAGCCTTCCCCTGGGGCCAGCTCTCTGGCCAGCATCCTCGACCCCTCGTGTGCTGTTCTAGTGAATTCCCAGACACTCAGTTATGGCAGGAAACTAATGCTTTTAAATTACAATAATTTTTTTAAGTTTCATTTTGTAGTTTACTCCATCAAATATTTACTGCTTCAACACAAACCACCCTGAAATCTAACACAACAATTGATTTGCTGACGGTTCCACAATTCGATCTAGGCTCAACTGAACGGTTCTTCTGCCTGGCAGCGCGTGGGCAGCTGCTTCAAGGATGTGCCCACCTGCTCAGGCCTGACCTGGATTATTGGTGACAGAGGAAGGGATAATTCACAAAAGAATGAGCCTGTCAGCCAGTCACTGCTTATGCAGGAGACACACAGGGCTTCACACAAACAGGCCCCCTGCCTCCTGCCATAAAAACATTGCTTGAACCTCACCTCAGGGAAGCATCACACAAATTCAAGTGGAGGGACAATCCGCCCGCAAACCTGACCTCTCGTATGCTCCTCATTTCCTGCGTTTGTAGGAAAAGTCCGACCCTACATCGGTACTACAAACCACCTCTCAGACACCTATCCTAGACTGCTGAAAGCTACTGCGGCAAACCATCAACAGTGGCACAAGTCCTTCCACCGGGGCCTCAGCGTGTGGCCTCATTGTTCCCGTCATCCCGGCCGCCCAACGTGTTGTGTGAGCCCAGCCAAGACCAGAAGAGCTTCCCAGCCCAGTTCAACATAAACATAAATCCAGTCTCGTGAGCTCAATTGCTTTAGCCACCGGAGGTGGTTTGTTACGCAGCCTGATTGTGGCCATAGGTGACTGACGCAGCTGGCTTTCAGTTAATGACAAAAGCCCGACCCAAACGAGGCAAGCAGCGGAGTTTATTGGCTCGCTGACATGTTAGTTTAGTAACAAGAAAGGCTTCAGGTACAGCTGGAGGTGGAGCTCACTCCCACACTGTCGTCCAGCTCTCTCTGTGGCTCGGCTCAGCTCCACTTCCTATCCTGTGTTGTCCCTATTCTCCGACAGCCTTAAAACCCTCATGCCTGCAAGATGGCTGCAGCAGCTCCAGGCCTCGTGGCATCCCATCTTGGGTACTTAGCACAGAAGAAATAGAGCTCCTCTCCCCTAAAAGTCCCGGGCCTGCAGGCCATTGACTTGGATAAAGTCATGTGATCATCCCGGGGCCAATCGGTGAGACTGGAGAGGGGCTGGGCGGGCTATGCTCATTAGCCTTCTTCGACCAGAGGAAGGAGGATGCCCAAAAGAAATGGGGGGCATCAAGGTCACCACTGGCACAACCTTAGTTGCCTCCATCAGGTCTTTCACCGGCTCCTGGCCAAGTCGGTCTCCCGCATCCTCATCTGTGAAATAAAGACCTTCATGGGACAGACTCTAGAGCGGTTGTAAGAGCACTCAGAACTTGGAACAGAGCCTGGAGAATCGGGAGAGCTTCAAAAGTGGGAGCAGTCATCATCATGACTCTGGCCGCACCCCCCATTTCCTCACGTGGTGCACCTGACACACAGGTCACGCATCCCTTCTCCACACCCCCTTCCTCAGCCGCTGTGACTTCCTCTACCTCCTTCTTGATGTTCCTTCTCGGGTGCCTTCCTGGCATCCTTTTACCCCATGCGCCCCTTCAATAAGGGGGCTCCCCAGGGCCTCATCCTGGGCCCACTGCTCTGCTTACTGTTCTGGACTCCTGCAGAGGTAGGGCTGGCCCAGCCTCTCCAGAGTCCTCCCCAGTGAGCATCCAGCCCATGGATCCAACTGCTCATTAGATGAGTCCCCAAGGTGTCAAGGTCACCTCAAACGAAAAGCAGCTCCAGAGAGCTGGGCACACAGTAGGCACTCAGTAAATGCTGGCTGCAGTGGACATTTACGGTTCCTCTTCTCGGCATCTCTTCCTACCAGAATTTCTCGATCGTGTGCTTTGGTGGGGATTGACACAGACACACGTGCACACTCACACATGCACACACCCAGCTCCTAAGGTAGCCCTGAAAGGCTCCGCCAGTTTGTACAACCCACTGCCTGGTCAGGGCGATTACTTTAGGGATGGATGAGTGGCCCAATCCAGACTAGTGATACAGAGGAAAAAAAACTGCTGGAAGCTTCTGGAAAAGGAGTTCTTTTCTTCAAGAATGATGGGGAGGGGCGCCTGCGTGGCTCCGTCGGTTGAGCGTCCGACTTCGGCTCAGGTCATGTTCTCATGGTTCGTGAGTTCGAGCCCTGCATCGGGCTGGCCGCTGTCAGCACAGAGCCCGCTTCGGATCCTCTGTCCCCCTGTCCCTCTGCCTGTCCCCCTCTCTCCGCCCGTCCCCCGCTTGCGCTCTCCCCCAAATAAATAAATATTTTTTTTTAAATTTGATGAGGAAAGGGGAAAGAGCCCTCACCACCAGAAATAAAAGGAGAGGGAGGAGCATACAGCTGATAGCACTGGCTGGTGTGTGGAACCTTCCCTAAAAGCCACACTGTTGGGACTTCTCAATTACACGAGCCAATACATTCCCTTTGTGAAAGACACTTTGAGCTGGGCTTTCTGCTATTTACAGTGGAAAACATTCTAACTCCTCTCAAGAAAACCTTCTTCTCTGAGTTCAGGCACACTGTTCTCTTAGCCCAGAACCTTCTGCCGCCATTTTGTTTCTGACTCTTGCTCACTCTTTCAGGCTCAGGTGTCAGGTTCTCCAGGAGGCCTTGTTAGGACGGCCACGCCTCTACCTCCCCACACCCAGATTAGGTGCTGATCCTCTGGGCTCCCATTATGCCTTGGACATCTCCAGTGCTGCCCTTTCCACATGGTCTTAGGATTGCCTGCTTTTGGGTGTGGTCTCCCACGCTTGGGAGCAAGCAGTTCCTAGCACGACTCAACATCTATTTGGGGAATGAGCAACTAACAGGCGAATGCCACTATAAGTGGAGGCACTGGGATTTGAACCCAGGACTGTCTCCTACGCTGTCCAACACCCACCAGAGACCCTGCTCCCTGAACACCCCACTCTGCCTGCCCAAGCACTGGGGTCCTGTCACATTCAACCTGCCATCTGAGGGCAGTAGGTGTTCTATGGCCCAAGCTTCCTCCCCTGAAGGGCCTTGCCCACGGGATTAGCTGTGGCCACGCCTCTTGGCCAAGATTTGCCACTTCCTTTGATATCACACTGGATCAGTCCCCATGCCATAATGAGAACATTCAGCATGTCCCATGCAGCGACCTTTCTGAAGACCCAGGATGCCTCATGCCAGGCCCCAGTTTGGATTGCTCTGCCTTCTAGAAGTTCACATGGGACACGGCCAGGCCCTTATCCACGTGACCGCCCATCAACTAGTCAAAAATAGCTGTCTCCGCTCCCTGATCTGCTCTGCCAGCCAGCCCACTGCTGTCCAGTAATGAGACTGTTAGACTCTTTGCCATTTGGTTCTGTAAATATTGGCCAGGGTCTGGGGTGCAGGTTGGTGGTGGGAAAAAGAAACAACATTCTTGAGATTTGTAGAAGGCAGGAAACCTGACTCTGTCATTCCAGCCCATTGTGACAGGGTCCTGGGGCAGAGGCTCCAAACGGGGTCGCTCAGTTCTAGAACGCTCTTGAGGGACACCTGGGTGGCTCAGTCGGTTAAGCATCCAACTTCGGTTCAGGTTGTGATTTCGCAGTTCGTGAGTTCGAGCCCTGTGCTGACAGCTCAGAACCTGGAGCCTGTTTCAGATTCTGTGTCTCCCTCTCTCTCTGCCCCTCCCCTGCTCTCTCTCTCTCTCTCAAAAATAAATAAACATTAAAAAAAATTAGAAAGTTCTCGAAGGGTCCCCTTGATCGCCAGCATTTAAAACAACCTGATTAGGATGCTTAGAACCAATTTCATTTTTGCAAATCAGACTCATCTCTCAGGAAGCCGCCATGCTAATGCAGTTAGGTGTGGAACCCCACTCCATGACAGTGAGTTTTTCTAGTCGGTCACCCCTCTTCCCACCCACTGTACCCATGCCACCTCTTCTGCCAGTACTTAACCTTTCAGCTCAACCCTGCACTCGCTCACTGACTGCACGCCGTATGACAGGCCCCAAGGAAGATACAGAAACGGAAAAGACACACTTGCTGCCCTCTAGGAGCTCAAAATCGACTTGTAAGTAAGGCCACGGTTTCTCGACCTCGACGCTAGTGACCTCGTGGCCAGATGATTCTGTGTTGGGGGGCCTGTCCCGATGCATTGCAGGGTATTAGCAGCATCCCTGGCCCCTACTTACTGGATGAATCCGCTCCCCCGAGTGTGACAACCACGCGTGTCTCCAGACATCGTTAAATGTCCCCTGGAAGCGGAATCAGGCACTTTCCATACGTTACTTCATGTAATCTACATGGTATCTAGGGGGGTTACGCCTTACCAGCCTCCAAGGTTGTAGGGGTGGGGAGGCTAGGATCCGGGGAGATTAAGGGTATAAATTGCTGAAAGCCACACAGCTCCCCATGGGACTTAGAGGACCAGGGCCTCCACCACCCTTCGCACGGTGCTGTGCTGCCTCCTAGTGGGAGAGCCAGGCATGTCCACAACCGGCGGTGCGGGCCGGCCTTCCCTCCTTTCCTTCCTTTCTTTTACCCAACTGGACACCAGGTGGGATTTCAGAGGGCGTATAAAGCAGACGCCGCAGAATGGAAGGATGTATATACACATACATGTGTGTGTATATATAATAGAATCACAGAACATTATGAAGAGAAAGGAAAACTGAGACCAGGAAATACACAGAATGATGAAGGCCACGCGAGGGGGACATCCGTGTGGTGAAGGCATGTGGCGCAAAGGGCGACGTGCTCTTCTAGCCCTTCGGCAGACGAGGAAAGGAAGGTTCCAGAGCCTGCACAGGACGTGGCAGAGCCCGGAAGGTGAACACCTCTGGAGCGTCTGTTCCCTACCTGGCGGGGCTGGGTGTGACTTCTGCTGGGGCCCCGTGGCGCTCACCGGATCCTGCTGAGCTGTACTGACACGGCGGGCGCTTAACAGCTCATCCCTCCTCGGGCGGCCGGCTCCCAGCCCCACTTGCGTCAGTAGTGGTGGCTGACGTTGATATCCACCCACCAGCACGTCCCCAGTCAGGCCCCAGAGACCCCCGCACTCTGGCAGACCAGGGCCACCACCTTCCTTAGGGTCCATTCGTCCCCCTCGGAGTCACTGAGGGCAGAGGCCCACCGCGCTGCGTCAGTGGGAGGCTTTGCCGGGTGGCGTCGTCAACACTCTTGGAAGTCCTGAGCATGTTCTTGGTTTCAGCTCATGTCAGGATCTCACAGGTTCGTGGGATCGAGCCCCGTGTCGGGCTCTGCGCTGACAGCAGGGAGCCTGCTTGGGATTCTCTGTCTCCCTCTCTCTGCCCCTTCCCCACTCCCCCATGCACTCTCTCTCTCTCTCTCTCTCAAAATAATAAGAAAACATAAAAAAAAAAAGGGGGGGGTGCCGAGGTGGCTCAGTCAGTTAAGCATCCAATTTCAGCTTTGGTCATGATCTCACGGTTCGTGGGTTCGAGCCCCGTGTTGCGCTTTGTGCTGACAGCTCGGAGCCTGGAGCCTGCTTCAGATCCTGTGTCTCTCTCTGCCCCTCCCCTGCTCGCACTCTTTCTCTCTCTCTGAAAAATAGACATTAAAGAACAGTGTTAAAGAAAAAGAACAGGACCAGGCTGTCCTGGGTTTCACCAATCTGGTTCTGGGTTTCACCTCACTGATCTGAGAAGAGGGGCCTCAGGCCTGCCTGTTTCTGCCTGCTCTCCTGGCCGGTTTCCTCCTCTGACCATCCTCGGATGTGAGAATGGCTTTCCCATCACGGCGCCGTATTTAGAGAGGGTCCTCCCATCCTCCCGCCTGTACCAGCTGTGGAATTGCCGAGACACCTGGGGGAGGAAAGGCTGTTCTGCCAATCAGCCCAGCCCAAGGACATCGGCGGGTCAAGTTCTAAGACTCAAAGGACCAAGAGCATGTGCAAACATCACGACTTCTCCAAACCACACTCAGCGTCATCCCAAGCTCTGCGCAACCTCTGGAGTATGTCTTGTCTTAATTACTGTGTTGCCGTACGTCCCAGACTCTGACCTGGAAATCATACCTTGCTCTTCCTTCTCCCTCTTCCAGCCTCCCCCGCCAATCCACCCTCCAGGCAGGGCCACTGCACTGCCAGCCCACACAGGCTGCTGTGCAAACTGTCCAAAGGGATTAGCTGCTCCTTAGCAGAAGAGGGGGCTGGGGAGCCCAATGCTGCCAGATGTCTTAAGCATTTAAGCAAACGCGGAAAGCTCTTAGAATTTTCTGGGTCTTACAAAGCTCTTTGCAGGGCGAGAACAGTCCCGCACGTACACCTGTTTGCCCCTGGAGGAGATGGAGGCTGTAATCAGCCTGAGTGGTGCTGCCTCATCTGTAAAGTGGGTCACTGATATCCAGTGGGTCGATGGGTAGAAAGGATGTAAAGGGACACTGGCTGAGATTCACTGAGCGACTGCCCTGGGCTGGACACTGTACTCAGCCTCCCCACCCTTCTCCTACGTTCTGAACCTCACAGAGGTGGTACACGTGGCAAGTGGGGGAGCTGGGAGCTGGGCTCTAAGCCTGCCCATCTGCCAGTCCTGGCCCCCACTCCTGCTGCCTGCCAAGGGGAGGGTATTCCATGAATGAGCTTACAGTCTCTGTGCCCTTCTCAACACCACCTGGCACTATGTGGGCAGCAAAGATTTCACAGGCTAATGGGGGAATCTCACTCCTGGCCAGGGATATCAGGTTTTGGTTTGGTGAATACAGAATCGATGACATCTGATGACAGCAAACTCCATCGGGAGGGAGGCGGCTCTCTCTGAGAGATTTCCAGGTCCCTGGCAGGCTCACGTCCCAGAGCTTCATTGATCCGTTACGGTTACTGCCAACTCCTCCATTACTCCAGCAGAGCGGGTAAAAGGAGTGTCTGCACCCTTACTCCACCCTGGGTCCTCCCCTGGCAAGGTTGGGAGGTGGAGGGGGGGTGGGCTGGGGTGAGCTTTCCGTCTTGTCATTCAGTAGCCATTTCCCTCCCATTCAAAGCACCCAGCATTTAAAGAGGGTCGCAATGTTGTGTGCCTTACAACACTGCTGGGCAAAGCAAAGGGCTGGAGGCTGGAAAGACCCAGGCTGCAGGCACTCACCCTCTCTGCCTCCAGCAGGGGAGCCTGGAGCTGCCCTGCGTGCCCCCTCCCCTCCCCACCCCCCTCAGTAAGCAGCATCGGGGAATTCACTCCTTTGAGGGCTCACTCCCTCTGGCACTTCCAACTCCTCTGCCTCAACTGGCTCCTCTCTTCCCCTCCCCAGGCTGGAACGGTACCAGCACACCCCCAGCCCAACCCAACCGCTTTTTCTTCAACTGTCCTCTCATCTCACCCTTTCTCCTGCCAGCAAAGTCACGGTCTCCCTTTCCACCTCCCCAATTACTCTCTATAGCCCCTGGGTTCTCAGTGAACCGGTCTGAGACCAGCACCTAACTGGGCAAACTGGCTGGGGCCCTGGCCTCCGTGGCCACCCTCTCCTCTCCCCAGGCCTCCATGACACCCCCGTCTTCTGCGGTGTCCTTTGCTTCCTGGGCCTTAGCTGTCAGTGTCCCCAGGGGCTCCTTGTCCTTGTCTTCTTCCTCCACCCTTGCCTCTAGTCACTTCATCTATCCCGGGACGGTTCAAGCCCCAGAGCGGAGTTCAGATCCTAGTCCTGCTGCTTATGGCTCTTTAAGGTCCTGCCTCCTTGGATGTACCTGGCACAGGGACATTCTCATCCTCACACGGCTGTGATGAGGGTTAGGGGGTTGTGTGTGCAAGAGATGTCCGCACACAGGAAGCGTTGGGCTCACTCCTACCGTCCGCTGATGGCTCTCTCAAGGGGCGCCGAAGTGGCCTGGGGCCCAGCTCCTGCAGGTCTCAGCCTGTCAATCTAGTCCCCGTAAAAGGGCCAGGCAGCTCTTTCCAAGATGGAAGGCTGATCGTGGCTGGGACTTTCCCCTGCTGTTGGCTCAGGGTCAAATTCCTGGCTGTGGCCTGCTGCCTTCCTCCCCAGCCTCATCTCGGGCCTCTCCTGAGTTCTCTGGCTCTAGTCCTTTGAACTCTGCAATGGGCCGAGACCCCATCCTCTGCCTGGACCACTCCTGCCCCCCTACCATCACCTGGACTCCCTAAGGCCTTAGCCATAGTTTTAATTCTCATTGCAGATACACACTTAATATATATACACAGATATACACTGCTTCTCTCTTTCTCCATCCTAGCATGAGTCAGTTTCAAGGTCTGATTGCTTAGGTACTTTAATGAATTCCCCATTTTTGAGTATAGAAACCAAGACTCAGAGAGGTTGAGCACGTTGCTGAAGGACACCCAGCGGTCAGGTAGCAGAGCTGGGACTTGAACCCGTGACCGACTCCAGACTAACGGTGCCAGTGCCTGAAGCACGCCTCACCGGCTATCACTTCCTTTCCGAGAAACCTTAGCATGCTCACGGTCCAGCTTTGGGTCTCAACCCTTCGCTTCCGTAGCCAGTGGGTGCTCACCCAACCTTGCTTCTTCACTGGGTCACAGGATCTTCTGGTTCCCAGAGCACCTGTGAAGGCTTCTCTCCTAGCACCTGCGTACCTGTCTGTCTCCACCCCCCTGCCCCCCCCCCCCCAGCCTTCTTGAGGACAGGAACTGCGTGTTTTACATCTGCATCCCCACTTCTAACCCTGGCTCACACTAGGTGCTCACTAAATGCTGAACAATAGACTGCTTGGGAACAACAGTGTTGATTCTCACGGTCACTCAGCAAAAACGTTTTGTTCATTTTGTTCCTGTATCCTGCCTTAGCCCTCTGGGGCCCGGACCCTTGGCCACGGAGGCTTTCCAGGGCTGGAGGGCCCTAGCTTGAGACTGCCCGAATTCCTGCCCTGGAACTGGTGTCCTGGGTTTCCAAAGTCTGTTTGTGATATTCCCACCTCCCTGTCCACTCACGAGAGAGAGAGACACCGACACCTCATGATAATACAAGCCACCACTTACTGTGTGCTCACCGGGTGTCAGGCTCCCGATGACACCTTGCATGCCCTCTCACATTTAACCCTCAACAGCCCAGGGAGGCAGCTCTTTATCTCTATCTCCAGCTCACAGATGGGGAAAGCAAGACACGCAAAGCTTCAATCACTTGCCCCATGCCCGTCGCCGCCCCACTGCCCCTTTCAAAGGCAACTAGACTTGACTGACCTGACTTGGGGAAATGGTCTCTCTCTCCCAGTCCCTCTACCTTTCTGGAAAATATCCCTTCATCCATTCACTCCGCAATGAAATGTCTACTATTGGTGTGAGTCACGGCTCTGATGAACAAGGGCTTCCCTCTTGCCCTCCATCCGTGACCCCATAACACACCATCTGCCAACATCCAGATGTGTGACTGGGAGTTAGGTCAGAGCTGCAATATCTTAGAGATCCCAGAGGACCCTTTGTCCTATCCACCCGGCAGAGCCCTGACATTTGGGGCAGTGCTCCTTGCCAGGGGTCTCAGACCTACAAAGGAACCATGGATGTGTGCCTGCCCGCTTCTCCAACTCCCCCCCCCCTCCCCCCACCATTGTCACGGGAGCACTGGGAACAGGAATGAGTGCTCTGAGTCTGGAAGTAAAGAAAAGACCCAGAAGAGTCTGGGGAAGCTGATCTGAAAGGCAGGCCCCCCGGGGGCCTCCCCCCTTCCGTCCTAAAAATAATATTCTATAGAGCAGGAGGGTCAGGAGGGATACGAAAGGTCACCTAGTCTTCCAGCTGGAAATGTCACCAAATAGATTTATTTGGGTCACGAAATTATTTCTTTATCGAGCAAAGTAGGGCAGCCTGGAAGAGTGGAAAGAACACACGTTTTGGTGTAAGACAGATAGGCGTTCCACCGTGAGCTTCCCAGCTGCCTGGCTCAGTATCAGAGAAATTAGCAAACCTCTGTCAGTCTTGGATTTCTCATCTGTAAGATGGGGATAACGCTGCCTACCAAGCAGGGCCGCTGGGCCTGGACATAATACAATGTTTGTAAAGTAGGCAGTCCAAATGGCTGGCACACCAGAGGCGCATCATAAAGGCGGCTGTAAGTGCTGGGGCCGCTGCACTGGAGCTTGAGGGAGAGAATTGCTGAGTTTCTTCCTCCAGCCCTGGGGGATCCAGCCCCAGCCTAAGAGCCCAGGCTCCACACCACCATTGGTCCTAAGTCTTAAGCCTCCCTCCTTGAGGCCCCCAACTGGGCCCTCCCTTTCCCGGAAGCCCTAGGGCTCACCGTCCCTCAGTGCTGCGGGGCTCCCCATATCACAGGGAAGTCTCCCCTCATCTGAGTGGAGACCTTAGGCCTCTGGAAAACAGCCTTCTTCTGGAACACGCGGAACATGCTCCTAACTGAGCTGGAGCAGGGAGGCAGCAGGGTAGTTGCTCAGGCAGAAGCCGGAAGCCACGGTGACCCTTCTTTCTCACACCCTATGTGAGCAGTGGCTCTAGCTCCAAAGACTTCCAGGATCTGACCACTTCCTCCCTCCACTGCCGCCTCCCCTGGTTTGAACCCCTGTCTCCCCTGGGGTCCCGCAACAGCTTCCTCAACCAACCTCCCTGCTTTAGCGCTTGGTGCATTCGGTTCTGCTCAAGCCAGACTGACCCTGCGACAATGGAATTCAGGGAGGGACCCTTTTCACGAAGACGGAGCAGAAACGGAAGAGGAAAACCCCGGCTCCTCCTAAAGCCGAAGCCGAAGCAAAGGCGTTGAAGGCCGAGAAGGTGGCACGGAATGGTGTCCACAGGCACCAAAAAGGAGAAGGTCCGCATGTCGCCCACTCCGTGTAAAAGAGCAACGCCCTCCCTCCCACCACACTCCCTTCCCTCCATCCTCCCACCTGCAGGAGGGCTCCCAGCTCGCCTCACCACCTGCGTCAGCCCCCACTAGATGACACAACTTGATCCTTCTGTTCCCTGCAACACCGGTGGCAGTGCCCTGCACGTTAGAGACCCCTGAGGAGGACTGGATGCGTGAATCAATGAGTGGATGGTAACTGCTCCTCAACGCCCACCCCCTCCTGCTGGATGCCCGTTAGTCCCCACAACAGCCCCAGGCGGAGGTTAGGAAACTTGCCAGAGGGCAGAAGTCCTTCAGTGGTGCAACTGGAACTGGGGGTCCCCAGGGGCCTGACTCCCAACGCTCCTTGGCTTCGCTTGGCACCTGGACACGCTGCGGGCAGGGGCCTCACGGATTCCAGAAGGTGTGGGTCGCGCCCCCAGATCTGGTGAGAGACAGAGAAGCAAACGGGTACATTAAACAGCAGTGCCCGGCAAATAACTGGTGCCAGTAAATACGATTTGTTGTTGAAAGGGTTAGGAGCCCCAACAGCAGTGTGCAGACATTTCTGTGCGGCCCAAAGGAGGCGCCTGTGCTGGACGCCCGAGGAGGAAGGTGCTGGAAAAGACGTCCGGAGGGAACCACTGAGGTGGACCTTCAAGGGTAGGAGTTTGCCGCGAGCCGAAGGGCCCGCGGAGCAGGAAGAGCCCCGAGGGGTGAAAAGAAAGCGATCTGAGAAAACTGGGACTTGAGGAGCTTTGACAGCCATGACAGAGACTAGTAGTAGTGTCAGACTTCCCCAGGTGTCCCCACGGCCCCAGCCCGAGATCGGCAGTCGGTGCTGGGGTCTGACCTGACCGCCTGACAGGTTACGAGGCTGGCAGCGGGTGGAGGTCGGCCCGACGCAGCCCGGTCGCTGGACGGCGAGGCCACCCGGGTGCCAGTCCGCCGCCCCACTCCCGCCCACGGCGCGGTCGCTCTCCGGGCGGGCGGGGCCCGAACGGCCTCGGCGGACCGGTCCCTGGGGGACGTCACGCACGGAGGCGGGACCGAGACCGCCTGAGGGGGCGTGGCCCGACGAGGCTCCTGGCCCCGCCCCGAGAGAGGCCTCGGCCGCGAAGAACGGAAGTCCTTCCGCCTCCGCCCGCCCCCACGCTCCCTTCAGTCCCTCCCCTCAGCTCCGTGCGCAAGGTCGTGTCCCGGAAGTGAAGGGGCCATGTTGGTGGGTGACCCCGGGAAAGGTACCGGGCGAGAGGCGAATCGCGAGGAGTGGTAGCGCGCGCAGTCCGCGGGTGAGTGCGGGGAGGAGCCGGGGCCCGGGGCTCGCCGAGCCTCTGCGCAGGGCCGCGCTGGCTCCCCCCACCCCAACCCGGCCAGCGGGGGTCTCGCCCAGACCGCTCTAGTTTCCTCCCGGGAGGCCGCTCAGTGGCCGCGCCCCAGCCTCCGGAGGCCTCCCGGGGACCCCCCGAGCCGGCCTGCCCCAGCCCGGGCCCTCCCCATCCCGCCTCGGCCCGGCCCCTAGGGTCGAGGCAGGAACTGGGGACCGACCAGGGCTCAATCGCCCAATCGTCGATCGACCTTGTAACAGCCCTCGCGTGACAATCGCCTCCAACCTCATAAAGCACTTTTCCTGTTGATTTTCTGGGTTCATCTCTCCCATTCCGGGAGGCCCTTGGGGCCGAGGGGAGCTCTTCTACAATTGAGGAAAAAAGGACAGGGACAGTGGCTTTGCTCGAGCTCGCGCAGAAAGTTGGTGAGGCCGGACGCTGATGGCTAACTGACTTCGGGCCCAAAGTTCAGATCTTTTTACCAAGTACCTCCCCCATTCGATCTCATTTCTTTATTTTTGAGATAGGGGTGATCATTTCTCCCACATAGGGACTCTGCTTCTTTCATCCAACTTATTTTTTGAGGCCCTTATATGTGCCAAGCGCTGTGCTGGGAAAGTTTGTAGAGCACCCCTGTCCTACGTGGTAAGGCCCCAGCGAATGGTAATTGTCCTTACAGAGGCAGGCAGAGTTGGGGGCAGGAATGCAGCCCCCCTTTCCAGCTATGTGCCTGTGGGCAAGTTACTTCCCTGTGGGAGCTTCAGTTTCCCCCACTTAAAATGGGGATGAGGACGCCGGGGTTGTTGACAGAATGAGACGCGTTATTCTGTGGAATGTGCCTGAAACATGCCTGATACATAGTAAACCCTCCGTAAGTGTTCACTGTCGACGTTAGGACCCCTGACCACCTCCTAGGTTTCTTCATTTAAACGTAATGGGTGACAAAGCATTTTATAAATGACAGTATTTGTGTAAAGGTTCATTGTTACTGAAGGCAGATGGTGGCGGTTCACGCAAAACTAAATCTACTATTTATTGGGCTGGGGGCCACTAGTAATAGCCGGCCGTGATAGCGTGCTTCTTTGTAGGTGCCAAGCACTATTCTAGACCCATTTACATACATTAAGTCATTTAATCCTCGTACCAACCGAATGGGCAGAATACAGTCTTGCTCCTCATTGTGCAAGTGGAGAACTAAGGTTAGCGCAGAGAGGTTAAGACACTTGCCAGGGTGATCACTGCATAAGCGGTGGTGCCAGGATTCAAGTGTGGCTGAGAGTCCTTGCCTTCAACCACTCTAGACCACCCCTCGTAGTGTAATTCTTTAGAGATGCTATACGTGCGTTATCTCATGCAGTTCTCAAAATAACCCCATGTGGTAGGTACTCTTTAACATATAATGTCATCCGCATTTTTTTTTTTTTTTTTTTTTTTTTTACCACCGAGGAACCTGATGCTCAGAAGAGTTAAGTACGTTGCCCAGAATCATATGGCCGGTCAACGGCAGGGCCAGGATTCAAGCCCTGGCCCTTCAGCATAACCTGTACTTTCCTAGAGAGGGCGCTGGGAGGCTGGGGTCTACTTCTAGCCCTGCCACTAAGTCATAATGTGACCTTGGGATCTCTCAGACCCAGATTAAGAACCCCTGCATTTTAGATAGTCTCTGTATAGACCCTTCTATCGTTAATTCTGATTCTAGGCTTCTGTTTTTTCCTTTCTGTTTATAGCTTGACGCCCAGCCCCCGCCAGTCCCCCATGGCCCCATGGAGCCGAGAGGCGGTGCTCAGTCTGTACCGGGCCCTGCTGCGCCAGGGTCGAGAGCTTCGCTACACTGATCGAGACTTCTATCTTGCCTCCATCCGCCGTGAGTTCCGGAAAAACAAGAAGCTAGAGGATCCTGAGGCCCGGGAGAGGCAGCTGGAAAAGGGCCTGGTCTTCCTCCACAGCAAATTGGGGGGGATTATTTAGGATCCCCTCCTTTCCCCTCTCCTCCTAATTCCAAGGGAAAGAGTTCAAAGGTGTCTTCATAGACACTCCTGCTCTTTCCCATCCCTACCTCACAGATGCAGTAAGCAGTCTCAGGTAGGTAGACACTTAATCCTATAGGTTTCTTTCTTTCTTTTTCTTTTTTCTTTCTGATGCAGGGGGCCAGGAGAGGGGACAGTTTCTTTTCAGTGACCATAGTCTTTCAGTCATTAGAAATCAATGGAGGAATTAGAGACATTAATAGAAGTAGGTTTCCTTATTGAGAAAAAATAGGCCTTGCGTTTCAAGGCCCGCCAGAATAAAATTATTATCACCATTTTATTTCCTGGAACATTTTACTTCTGAAAATGTTACAGAAGATCCTGGTTAAAAGTATTAGAGCTCAGTTCCAGGCTGGCTCACTCTCAGTGGATTGCATTACCTTATGGGTCAAGATCACATTCCCCAGACATGACTATATTCTGTTACAACACGGCCTACAAAGCAAGCATAGTGTGTGTGGACTTCAAGGGACCGTGTCTGGGTTCACATCCTGGCTCTGGTGCTAATAGCGGTGGGACTTAGGGCAAATCACTAGACTTTTCCAAGCTCCCATCTCCTCATTTATAATGGAGAGAACAGTACCTACTTTGTGCAGTCATTTTGAGAATCCAGTGAGACTGCGCACACACAGCACTTGGAATGGTGCTTAGTAGGTGGTAGGTTAGCTCTGTTTACTCCTGATACCAGTGTTAACAAGAAGTCCCTCTGTAACCTAGTGATTATATTTAGTTCGGCAACTTTTCCAGAGGGCCTTCTATGGCCCTGGCATGTTCTGGCAGCCTCTGGGATAAAGGTGAACGATACGGTTCATCGAGGGACTTGGTCTGATGTGGAGATGAACGGAAAGTAATTCCAGTGGGAGCAACTCTGTGCCAGGGGGTCACATAAAGAGCTTAGAGATGGGGACGAGGACGTAATTCTGCCTGAGGAGGGAGGTGGTAGGGGGGGTCATAGGTGGCTATAGAAAAGGGCCGTTTGAGGTCCGCCTCAAATGAGAAATAGAAGCTTGCCATGCAGATGGCCAGGAACGGGCAAATATGGCGGTGGGAACGGTAGTCTGGAAGCTTGAGTCTGCTGTGGCGGGCACAGCACGCCTGTGAGACGAGTGGCAGGAATTGAGGCCGGGCCGAGTCTGCAAGGAGACTGACCCCCCTGGCGAAGAGATTGTGACATCTGATAGGAGGGGGATGGTCACAGCTCTGGAAAGCAGGGGAATGGCACAGAAGAGGGATCGTGGCGGTGGCCGTGTGGAGAACAAGCTGCTGATGAGAGAGCGGAGGCAGCGAGTCCGGCCGGACAACCCTGAGCGACTGGGGTGGTGGGGCAGCTGCGCTTCCATAGTGTGCGCGGCAGCGGGGCTCGGTGGCCAGTCGGCTGAGGCTGGAGGCAGAGAGAGAAAAACGAAGGATAACTGGGGTATAAGGCTTGCCGGCTGGGCGAGGGTGCTGTTTTCCATAGAGGGGGAAAGTGGGCGGGGGGAGCGGGGAGCCTTATGTAACGGCTTTCGGTTCTCTTCGGCCACTTAGCTTGACTGCAGACTCGCCTTCGGCAGGGGAGGGCCAGGGGAGGGTTGATGCCCATGGGAGCCTGCCTGCGCCGGGAAGCGTAGCGGATCTGAAAGAGAAATCATTACTGAGTCTCTGTGTCCATCTGTTTTCCCTGTGAGTTGGGTTACAGATTGCCTTCACCACCTCAAAAAACCAGAAATCCGCCCCCCCCCCCCAGGGTTAACGGCTCATTTGTGCCGCAGATACGATATGATCTATGTGTCAACAGTGCTGGCCCTTGGGACACGGCAGTGAATGTGCCAAAATGCCTCCAAGAAGGTTAAGGTCTTCTGGCTCATAAGATGTGAACGAGGCGGGGTGGCAGGCCTTAGGACTCCTCTGCACTACTCTCCGGCAGACGAGCTCTGGGTTCGGATTCTGGCCGCGCAGCTTACCGACACAATAACCTTGGGCCAGTGACTTAACCTCTGCCTCTGCTTCTTCATCCGTACACTGCGACCCCACGGTGGCGGCGTAAGGATTCGGGAATTAACACGTGTAACGTGCCCGGCACGGTGACTCAGCGAGTGTCAGTTGGCCTCGTGTGCACTCGAGCCAGACATGTTGAAGTCCTGTGGCTTTCTCAAGTAAGAGAAGTTGAAATTTTCACGGTTCTGTGCGGTCTGCCTCCGAAGCTGCAGGGCCACCGTTACGCCTCATCCCCGCTCCATCGGGGCAATGAGTATGTCCGTTCCCGTTTTTGTACCTGGGGCGACAGGTTAAATAACTGGCCCGGAAATGTCACCAGCGCTGAGACCTTCCATCCCCAGCTCTGCCTGCCATGTCAGCGCTCCTCCTCCTCCTTTGTCCTCTTCTTTTTAAAAAACGTTTTCATTAGTTTTTAGTGTAGAGCTCAGTAGTAGTAAGAGTATTCACACCGTTGGGGCACTTGTGGGGCTCAGTTGGTTAAGCATCTGACTCTTGATCTCAGCTCCGGTCACGGTCTCGCGGTTCCTGGGATCAGGCCTTACGTTGGGCTCCGTGCTGACTGTGTGGAGCCTGCTTGGGACTGTCTCTCCCTCTCTCTGCCCCTTCCCTGCTCATGGGCACGTGCTCGCTCTCTCTCTCTCAAAATAAATAAACAAACTTAAAAAAAAAAAAAGAATATTCACATTGTTGCATAACAGATCTCCTAAACGTTTTCATCTTGAAAAACTGAAACTCTAAACCCAGTAACCAACAGTTCTCTTCCTTGATGGCACTGAGGAGCCAGGCCCCCCCCACCCCCCACCCCCCTCCCCCTTCCCCATCATGCCAGGTGGATTCTTGTGTCCTAATAGGCAGGCTAAGCCACAGAACCTGAGTAGACAATGTACGGTAGATAAGCAGTCTCGACTGAAACAAGTTAGGTTTTAGAACAAGAGCTTTTATCTCGCTGTTGAAGCTCATGGACATACTCTCTTCTCCCTGGTCACTGGTGGCATCACCTGGTCCACAGATGGGGGGAGCACACGGCACTAGACAAGGGAGAGCCTTCTCACAAGCTGCCAACTTAATGGTCTGGGTCTGAAGTGTGGAAGAGCATCAGTGTGAGCTTTAGAGGCCATTTCTTAGCTCTGTCTCAGAAGGTAGGATGTAACTGAGAGGACAGTCTGGATTGCTGCCTGCCTTCTGGAAGGTGACCTTTTGTCCTGTGAATGGAAATCGTAAAAGACTTCACGATAGCTCGTACATGTGGGGTACTCTTCCAGTTTATAAAGCGTTCACATTCAGTATTGTTGTAGATGTTTTTTCCTCACTACAACCTTCTGATTCAGGCCACGCGGGGGTAGTTATCCCCTTTTCGTAGCTGGGGTGGTTAAGTAACTTAGGGAGGTCACTCAGCTAATAAGTCAGGGCTCAAAGGCAAGTACTCGTCCTCAGAGTTTCCGGCTTGAGAACTCAGGCTCTTTTCTGTTATGCCACATCACTGCTTCGTTCTTACCAGTCATCAGATGGGCCCTGGGTTAAATGGCCCAGGGAGGCTCCTTCTGGCTTTCACTTGGGTGGAGGACATCCCCTTCTGGTCCTGCTGCCTCACGTTCAAGGAGGTGCCTGCATCCAGTGTTTCTATTATAAACATATCAGTAAAGGTTCTTTTGTTTAAAAGAAAGAAAATGGGTGTGTGGGTGGCTCAGTCAGTTAAGCGTCCAACTCTTGATCTGGGCTCAAGTCTTGATCTTCCAGTTTGTGGGATTGAGCCCCACGTCGGGCTCTGCACTGATAGCGTGGAGTCTGCTTGGGATTCTGTGTCTCCTCTCTCTGCCCCTTTCTTGCTCTCTTTCTCAAAAACTAACTAAATAAATAGAAAACACTGGTCATTGTTATGTGTGGGGAACACATGTGTGTAAAGTTCTACTCTGTCCTGATTGAATTACTCTGCTTTGGCCAAGTTTGATCTGTGCCATCTCTGTCTCAGTGGCCACTGGAGGGACGATGAGTAGTGTTCTTCCCTGACCCCACCTGTAATGTATAGTTTAACTCTTCCCCTTGGCCTTGCTTGCTCTGTGCAAGTGGGAATGTATTTCATTTGGCCAAGTAGTCTCCCATTATGTCCCGAAGCCCGAAGCTTCTGTTGACCAGAAAAGGTAGAGAAAAGTGCCACCAAAGTTGTGAACTCTGGTTAGGGAAAAATATTTTTGGACTTGACAATGACTCTTAGTTAACTCAGTTGCTGGAAGTAGTAGAGTCAGAAATATTTTCCCTTCCCTTCCCTTCCCTTCCCTTCCCTTCCCTTCCCTTCCCTTCCCTTCCCTTCCCTGGGTGGGGGAGGATAGAGGCAAGGGCCAGAAGAGGTGAAGCCAGCAATACCTAGTTGTAGCGGTATGAGAAAGAAGGTTACTGGGGCGTCTGGGTGGCTCAGTCGGTTAAGCGTCTGACTTTGGCTTGTGTCATGATCTTGCGGTTCATGGGTTCGAGCCCCATGTCGGGCTCTGTGCTGACAGCTCGGAGCCTGGAGGCTGCTTCCGATTCTGTGTCTCCCTCGTTCTCTGCCCTTTCCCCATTCATGCTCTGTCTCTGTCTCAAAACTAAACATTTAAAAAAAAAGAAAGAAAGAAAGAAAGAAGGTTACTTACACTGGAAGATGCACCCAGGGATCCTGTCTCTGTCTCCTCCCATCCTGGGCATGTTGGGGACCCCGAGTGGTGCATAGCTGGCTTTCCCTGTGTAATTCCTGGGGTGCTAGATGCAGGAGGTAGGAGAGCAGCAGTGGTAAGAGCAGCGGTCAGATCTGCACCGCTTTGCCATCCTTCCTCTGTGTCGGACCCACGGTTCTCACGGGCCAATGTGGGGACGCGGGGAACTTCAGTCAGGATGACTTCATTGTTGCCGGGGAGCAAGTGTGTGCTCCCCTTGCCGGAGCTCTGTACGAGAGGCCGCCTCTTTGGTCTTGAGCCCATGAGCTCCTTTTTAGTTCATTTTTCAAGTGCATTTGGGTAGATGGTGGTGTGTGTGTGTGTGTGTGTGTGTGTGTGTGTTTTCCCAGTTAACAGCCAAGCCTACAGCGTCCTTGGGGTTTACACTCAGTGTCACCGTGCCAGCCTCACCTGAACTCCTTGTGCCCCCCCCCCCCCCCCCCCGCCACCTGAACACTTTCCCCAAGAAGCAAAGCATTTGTCAAGTGGGAGTGTCCACAGAGTTATTTTTCCCTTTGGACCTTTCTCATGTGTGGACTTGAGGTTATGTCTCCGTGTGCAGTAGTCTGGTCCATGTTATTATTATTTTTTTAACGGTTTATTTTTTTTCGCAGAAAGTAGAGTGGGAAAGTTTGGTGTGGGTAAAGGGTAAACGTGATGGTAGGAAAAGCAGCCTATTAGGAGCTGGAATCCTGAGTTGTGGAGGTGACTCTGCCAGTCCTTGTCTCTGGGACCTCTGGCAGGTCACCTCCCTATGTGTGAAGTGACGCCATGGGGCTGGATGAGCATCTGCTAACCTAGTCTATTAGGTTAGACCTTCTCAGGTCTCACCTTACAGGAAGTGGTAGCCAAAGGATCAAAACAATCTACGCTACCGTGGTGGGAAGGGAGAGGGAGAAGGTTGAAGTGCATGGTAGGGTAATATAATATAATATAAGAAGGGATTGATGGACACTGAGCTAAGGCTTTCTCTTTCTACAACCTCAGTAGATTGGTAGAGAGATTTTGTTCACAATGGGCGCGATCCATTCTTCCCCCCCACCCCTTGCATATGCAGATATGTCATGGGGCGTGGTATCTCTCCCTTGACCCTAGAGCATGCAGGCTAGAGGCAGGAGGATTTGGGTTGCTGGAATTCATAGAATGCCCTGTCCCTACTGCGGCGTGGCCTGATGGGGGAGGGAGGAGGGGTGGCTCTTGAGTCCCAGGTGGTGATGGCTGTGTTCTGACTTCGTCCTCAGGTGAGAGATGGCAGGCTCTGGTGAGCGCAAAGGCAAGAAGGATGACAATGGCATCGGCACGGCCATTGATTTCGTGCTCTCCAATGCCCGGCTGGTGCTGGGGGTGGGCGGAGCAGCCATGCTGGGCATCGCCACACTGGCAGTTAAGCGGGTAAGTGGGCGCAGCCAGGGCCAGGAGTGGGGGAGGCCGATGAGGCTGCCTCTGTAAAGTGGAGCTGACCTTGAATGAGCCTCGGATACTGCTAATGGGGGCATAACCTGGAAATCTGACATTGTTAGATGAGCCCATAGGAGAACTCAGCAAGTCTACTTCTAGGACTCCGCCCTGAAGAAATCGGTGGCAATACAAATAAGTCTATCCCAGTGAGTAAACAACTACAAATAACCAAAATGCCCTTCCTTAACTCCCCGATTTGAAATAGCAACACTCCCACCACATACACACTTCCTATTTCCCTTTCCTACTTTATTTTTCTTAACATCTATCTCTGACTGCGTATGTCACATTTAACTTGTTTATTACATATTGCCTGTATCCTTCCACCGCACTGCAGACTCACGCGGGCAGGGATTGGGTCTCTGTGTTTTACTGCTTGACTCTGTGCACCTAGAACAACGCCTGGCATGTAGGAGCCACTCGGTAAATATCCGGTAAATAAATGAATCCGTGTTCAACATTATGGTACGTTCATAAGGTACAATGCTGAATAGTCAGAAAAGGTACATAGTGTTGACCACTGGGTTCGTTTTCAGTGACAGTGGGGAGATGATAAAAAGGATGAGTGAAAAAAAATCCAGTTTCGCAAGTATACGTAGAGTAGGATCCTAAGTATATACCTACATACTTCCCAGCAGGAGCCAGACCAAAATATTAACAGTCGTGTCTGTGTTGTGTCCTTACGGTAGATCTGTTTCTTGTTTGCATCATTTAGTATTTCCTGAGATTTTCTGCACGGAGCACAGTGTTCCATAATCTAGAGTAAAACTAAAGTTATTGAAAAATAGTAGTCAAACCCCCTAGGGCAGAGCCGCTGAGAAGAAGGGAAACGGAGGCAGGAAGCTTCCTATGCCGCGGCCTCTGCTATTTCAGATGTACGATAGGGCGATCAGTGCCCCTACCAGCCCCACCCGCCTGAGCCACTCAGGGAAGAGGAGCTGGGAAGAACCGAACTGGATGGGCTCGCCCCGACTGCTGAATAAAGAAATGAAGACAGGCCTGAGCCGGTCCCTGCAGACCCTTCCCACAGACTCCTCAGCCTTTGACGCAGGTGAGGACAAGGCCCCCGCCCCTCCGGGGCTTCTCTCTGGGTGCTCAGTACCGCCCCCGCTTTCAGCAGACCTTTCTTGAGCGCCCGTGTGCCAGGCACCGTGCTTGCACTTTCGTGCCAGGCCCTCCTTTCCGGGGCCGAGGCAGCTGTGGACTGAGCGAGCGTGGGAAGAGCTCATGTGCCTCTCTCTCTTGCCTTGGCAGATACATTCTGCCCGCCCCGGCCCAAGCCATTGGCCAGGAAGGGCCAGGTAGACTTGAAGAAGTCACGGCTCCGCATGTCCCTGCAGGAGAAACTTCTTACTTACTACCGGAACCGGGCGGCCATCCCTGCTGGCGAGCAGGCTCGGGCCAAGCAAGCTGCCGTGGACATATGTGCCGAGCTCCGGAGCTTCCTGCGGGCCAAGTTGCCGGACATGCCGCTCCGGGACATGTACCTGAGTGGCAGCCTCTATGACGACCTGCAGGTACCAAGGTGGTTCTCACAAAGGGTAGGGTCGGGTGCTGACCAGGATGCTTCTCCGGGGGCGCCTGGGGGGGCTCAGTCAGTTGAGCGTCGGACTTCGGCTCAAGTCACGATCTCACAGTTTGTGAATTCGAGCCCCGAGTCGGGCTGTGTGCTGACAGTGCGGAGCCTGCTTTGGATCCTCTGTCTCCCGCACCCCGCCCCCGCCACCCTCCCCGGCTTATGTGCGCACGAGCGCTCTTCACGCTCTCTCTCAAAAAAAATAGTAAAACATTTAAAACAAAAAAAGCCGTTTCTCAGGAGTGCTCTTGGTACAGAAGATCGGTGTCCCAGGCGTGCCAGAAAGACTGAAGTCTTGGGTCTTACTGTTTCTGAAGTCCACCTGCTGCCGTAGCCCTTGTCGTGTCTTCCTTAACCCTTTCTGTTTTTTTGTTTTTTGTTTTTTTCTTTTTTCTTTTTCTTATTCTGACAGACCGGGGTTCAAATCCTTGCTCTGAACGAATTCGTCGTTTCCTTTATTGATGGGGGAATACAAGATGGGGGGACCTGTGTTTGGGGAAAGTTCTCTCTTGAGCAGATTAAATCCCTCAAAATCTTTTTAATTGTGCTCCAACAGGTGGTGACAGCTGACCACATCCAACTTATCGTGCCCCTGGTGCTGGAGCAGAACCTGTGGTCGTGTATCCCTGGTGAGGACACCATCATGAATGTCCCCGGCTTCTGTCTGGTTCGCCGTGAGAACCCGGAGTATTTTCCTCGTGGTAGCAGCTACTGGGACCGCTGCGTAGTAGGGGGCTACCTTTCCCCCAAGACGGTGGCAGACACATTTGAGAAGGTAGTGGCTGGCTCCATCAACTGGCCAGCCATAGGGTCCCTCTTGGACTACGTGATCCGACCGGCACCACCCCCAGAAGCCCTGACTTTGGAAGTGCAGTATGAGCGCGACAAGCATCTCGTCATCGACTTCCTGCCGTCGGTGACCCTCGGCGACACCGTCTTGGTAGCCAGACCACACCGGCTGGCCCAGTATGACAACCTATGGCGGCTGAGCCTGCGGCCCGCAGAGACGGCACGCCTGCGGGCTCTGGACCAGGCCGACTCGGGCTGCCGATCTCTGTGCCTCAAGATCCTCAAGGCCATATGCAAGTCCACTCCGGCTCTGGGCCACCTCACTGCCAGCCAGCTCACCAACGTCATCCTCCACTTGGCCCAGGAGGAGGCTGACTGGTCTCCAGATATGTTGGCCGACCGATTCTTGCAGGCCTTGAGGGGACTCATCAGCTACCTAGAGGCCGGAGTCCTGCCCAGTGCCCTGAACCCCAAGGTGAACTTGTTTGCAGAGCTCACTCCTGAAGAAATAGATGAATTGGGATATACTCTCTATTGCTCCTTGTCTGAGCCGGAGGTGCTGCTGCACACGTAGGGCAGGTGAAGGCCAAAGTGGACGTCAGGCGGTCAGACCCTGGCTTCTCCGTTAGAAACACGTGGCTGCACAGCTGGTGCCTCACAGGGTCCCTAGGTGCCTCCTATCTTGCTGGTCATCGCCCCGGTCACTTCATGCTGATTAGAATGCCATCTCTTTGCCTCTTTTCTCACCCAGCCCTTTCTATTTTTGTTACCAAACACTGTGCTCCTACTCCTCCCCGCCCCCTTGCTCCAGGCTGACTTTTCTGGAATGAATTGAGAGGGTGAAGCACTGGCCTGACCTGAGCTGCTGTTTTGCAGTTTGGCCCAGGTTTTCTGCTCCTGTCTGCCCTTTGGCCTGTTTTCTTTCCAGTGTCGCCTCTGTCTGTTCCTCTTGTTCACGCCTTCTGTTTTGTTTTTCTCCCTGGAGCATATCTGCCCCGTCAAGATGTTGCCTTTGAGTTGAATGTCACCGAAGAGTTCTGATCTGATCGGCACGTTTCCGAGCTGAGCGCTGCAGAGTGAGCGCTCAGACACTATTTAGAATTTCTGGGGTTAAAACCGGGAGAAGAGCTGGCTCTTGACCCAGGTTCCTGGAGAAGCAGCCCACGTCCTGACCAGCTCAGATTCCTAAGTGCTGAGAAGGTCCCTCCTGGGAACACGGTTACTGACCCACGCAGGAGTGAGGCTCAAGAGAAACTGGATGCAAAGTTGCCTGGAGATTGTGTTTTTCAATGGCCATCTGTGAGGGTGCCGCGGGGGAGCTGGAGGTGGTGAGGAGGGCCTGGGGAGGGTGCGTGTGCCTGGTTCTACCAGATCAGCTGCGAGAGCGGGGTGGCAGGAGGACAGGAGGAGGACGAGGGAGGGAAGGGGCTGCCTGCCGGGGCACCGCCCCCCCTGCACGCCCCTTCCTTGCTTCTTGCCAGTTAGGACGAGGCCTTCGAGGACACAGCCTTGGGGGAGGTTGACAGGTGTCTGAACGCTAACTGGAAAATCCAGTCACCAGTCGAGGCTTGGTGACCGGGTTTTCTCCCCCATCAGGCCCCGCCTCTCTAGGATGCTGCCTCAGAGCAGGAAGGGGCCCAAAGCCAGCCCTTCCTTCCCCAGCTTCTGCCACAGGAACGTGAGAGCCGTGCGTGCCGAGCCCCCCAGGCACCGTCGAAGGGCGAGCAGACTTGCGGTGACCTCTTCCCCGTCCTGTCTCAGCCCGCTCCTGGGGAGACTGGTGCTACCTAGGGAGAGAGTTCGTGTGTAAAACACGGGGGGGGGGCGGCGGTGCAGCTTGCTCCGCCCCCTCTTATTTCCAGCTGCTAAAACCGCGCTGTGTGTATTGCAAAGTATCCTGAGGGTGGGGAGGAGTGTTTAATACACGACGTCTGTGCGTCTTGCGTTGTGCTTTTGTCCTGTCCGTGGCGAGAAGCCAGTAATAATTGTTTCTGATCTGCCCATCCAGTATTTCGTTCTCCCATCAACTTTTATTATTTTTTCTATTCTTCCTACCTCCATCGGTGAGATTCTGGTGAAGCTCTCCACAGCTGTCTCGTTCTTTCCCAACGACAGCAGCATGAAATGACTCTAAATAGCATTGAACCCTCAACTACCTTTGAATTTAGGGTAGACGGTCCTGCCCCCTTCTTGTCATGGGTTAGGAGGGTGAACTAGGGTTAACCTCGACTCTATTGGGAAAAATTTCCTGCTCCTCTCTATGTATGCAGAGGTTCCTTAAAGTGGCTCAGCTCTTTCATTTGTATGAAGCTCCTGAGAGAGAATGAAACATAAAAAGCCTGGAACCCTGAGAGAGATTCTCCACCCTGGCTGTTCAACAGAGTCAAATTAGGGTTTAAAGGAAATCTCTGTGCCTGAGTGCTGCCCTCGGTGACTGGCCTGGAGGGGATGGGGTAGAGCCTGACCTTGGTGGTTCCGGAGCACGGAGCTCGCTTCTCGGATCCATTAGAGGGAAAGGAGAGGGGAGGCTGCAAAAGAGTGGGTTAGTCTTCATTGAGGTAAAGCAGTCGGTTTTCCCAATGTATTATAGAGTCTAGTTTTCTCAAGCTGGCATCTCTGACCAAATTGCATGTAAAGCATTGGAAGGAGAGCTGGAAAGAAACAAAAGATTTTAAAGACTTAAGCCCAGATTATCAAAGCCAAGTGTAACTGCCATTTGGTTTTATCTCTTTTCTTAAAGAGCAACACAAGGGCATCTCTGTCTCTTAACTGTGTTTCACAAAAAACCAAAAACCGTGGCTTTCCCATTTCACAAGCAAGAACCACCTGAAAGTCCTCAGAACAAGAAGCAGTGGAAATTCTTGGCCCTGGTCCTAGTGGGTTTTGGTGACTGAGACTGGGCAAGCCTTGTAAAACGTGGAAGATTGTCCAGTGTGTTGAGGTTCTTGGATGGAAGAGGACAACATTCTGCACCCCCTCCCGATTGTTTTAATCTTTGGGGAAGGACGTCGTGCCTTTCCCCACCACTCTCCTGCCTATGTACCCAGTAACTCCCACCTTTGCCTGAAGTCATGGCACCAGCTCCTACTTCTCTGGAAAATTTTTTGCACCATTTATGTTAGCAAACCACAGAGTTAGCCTAATGCTTAAAAATATACTCGTTGTCTCGAAAGCATAATCCATTCCAAAGTATATTTTGTTTTTTTTCCCTGGTGCCCCTTCCTGAAAAATGAGTTCAGGATAACAGTATTTTTATGATATGCTTTGTCGTGACTGTTTTCCCCCTTCAAATAAATGATCAAAGTTAACGTTTGGAAAAGCTGTGTCGAGGCCTATGGTCTTTCCTCCTGGGTCTCGGCCCCTGCTGGTCTCCCTGTTCACATCCCAGATTAGCTGATTTTGCTCCCTTGTACTCCAACTTGAGAACTCCCATGGTTTTGACAAGGAATTAGCTTCATGATCACAATCTCCTGGAGAGGCCCCAGCGGGGGTTCTGTAAGTAGGGAAAACCTGCATTGTGTTGGAGTCCTCTGCCGTAGCCTATCTTCCTTGAGGCTGTGACCTTGCCTGGAAACTTGTGTTCACAGGGTTTCTTAGTACTCTGCTCTTCCTGCTAAAGGTCCAGGCCAAAGACAGTGGTAAGGGACACTTAAGACTCGATCTGTTAGGCTGTGGCCCTTTTAGACACTGCTGGTTCTCAGTGGCCAAAATACTAGGTGAGTTTTTTGGTTTTTTTTTAAGTTTATTTTTGAGAGCAGAAGCAGGGACAGAGGATCTGAAGTGGGCTCAGCGCTGACAGCGGAGAGCCCCATGCGGGGTTTGAACTCCTGGGCTGTGAGATCACGACCTGAGCTGAAGTCACACACTTAACCAACTGAGCCACCCAGGTGCCCCCCCAGATGTGGGTTCCGAGGTGGAGTCCAGCGTGTTTACCTTTTCGTTCAGATCACCTTGTAGTCTTTAAATTCTTGGTCCCTGAGGCCAAGTCCACAACTTGCCTCCAGTCACTTGCCTGCCCTTCAGTAGCAGTTGATACATTCAGCTGGTAGATTTGGAATCAGGCACTGGTCTTTGTGTCCCACCTTGGCTAGGTCCACATAGAAGTAGCTTCGCCCTGAGACCTGGGGAATTGCTATCTTTTATTCTCCTTGAGGGAGGAAGTAAAGCTGGGGAAAATGATGTCCTTCCACAGCATGGAAAGAAAAAATAAAAATCTCCTTTCCCACAGCGTTGACTTGTGTGTGGTATGAAACATTTTCCTACAGGAGTGGTACTGGTTCTCCATTCTCAGCTAGAACCTCGGACGTGCTTGATCTGGGTGTCCATGATAGAATGGATGGGACAGGTTGCCCCTGGAGCCATTCATCAATGACCTCTGCAGTGTCAAAACTGGGGCAACATTACTTTCTTTAATTCTCAACCTCCTGCCTAGTCATCTGTAAGGAGGCACTGACGGGTCTCCTGAAACATGCCCCATGGGTTCTTCGGTACACCTTGGAAGACTTGTGTAATGGTTCAGGGATTCTTAAGTGCCTTTGCACGTAAGACTAGACTTTATATCTTGACATTTGTGATTTCTCCAAAGCAATACGAAAACCATACTTTGCAATATGCTTTACATGTACCAGTTGTTGGTTTCATCAACTCAATAAATACTAGTAGTCCTCCGAGGAAGCAGGATGATAAAAGGAAAATGGGGAGTGGGGATTGTGAGGTCAGGATCAGAAGACCTGAGTTCTAATAATAGTAATAACCATTTATTGAGCATTTATCAGCACTTTGCTCAGTGCTTTCCGTACATAATCTTACTTCATTCTAAGCATAAAGATACTCATCATTAGCCTCATTTCACAGATGAGGAAACTGGCTCAGCAAGGATAACTTGCGTAACCAAAATGTCTCAGCCACTAAATGGAAGAGCCAGGATCCTTTTGGAGTTGCCTCTAAAACCTGTCTTCTAAGCCCTACCCCATACTGCCTCCACGGAAAGCTGTGTGGCTTTGGGCCACACACCTCATCACATTAGTTCGGTTTGCAGTTGTAAAGAAATCGTTGGGCTAGACTGAATCAAAGCAGTGAACGGACAAGGACAGCACTCCCCACATTTTTTGACCTCACAGCCTTGCTACAGATAATTCTATGGCCCACCGAAATGGAGGCAGAAACTTAAGGTTTCTGCCCCCACAGGGCCTGACTGGGGAAGGGGACTGGAGGATGGTGAAGAGCCTTCTTGGCACTCTTCGCAGCTCCCCGATAGAGAGCAAACTGCAGGCCCTACCCTGGACCGCTGCTTCCAAACACAGGAACCCTCCTGCCCCCCGCAAGTGGGCGTGGGTTTTCAAGCTTCTCTTATTAGCGGCATTAGGGGGACTTGCTGAGAAGTGGTTAGGTTACACCGGGCAGTCGCAGAATTGGGTGTTAACTGACAGTGACAGATAGCAGTTTAATAAAATCTCTTGGGGCAACTGCATCTGCATAAACCAAAAGAAGTTCCCTTGTGATGGACTGAATACTTTTAATAGAATAGCAAACATTTTAGCAGGCTGGGTACGTAAAAATACCTTAAACTGGGCTATAGATTATGCATCTTCCCGCCTGGACTTGAGAGTTGACAGTAAGGATGCAGAGTTGGCCCTTTATGGTAGGTGGGCATGAAGCATTTGAGATCCCGACTGAGGTCCTGTCTCCCCTTTCAGCTACTTAAGGCCTTGCATATGGTGGAAATGCACACGAAATGCCACTTCCTTTCCCCTAATTTCATGTAGGGCCTGAAACTGGATGCTAATTCGGAGATTCACTGAGGGGGACAGGAAGGGGCCACACGGGTTCCGGCCTGTCGTCACCATTGAACGCTCTAGATCGGGGAAGGAGCCGGCGCAGCCACGGGCCGCTACCTGTGCGCAGAGTTGCGGAAGCCACTGCAGCGGGAAATCAACCGAGACTGGCCCACCAAGAACAGACTCCAGCAGCGGGAACCTCACTCACCACTCCGCCCCTTCCCGCTCAGACCTGGGCTCTCTCAGCGAGAAGCCCTCCCACCTCGGGCCCAGAGCCAATAGAAAATCGAGATATATATGACTCACCATGTCTAACCAATCAGCTCGACGCTCGCTCTCCGCCAACATCTCGCGCGACAACCAAGCGGCCTCGAACCTCACAATAAACACCTTCCTTGGGCAGAAAGACTTCTCTCCCCGCCCCCGAAGCTAACACCGGAAACGAGGTGTGTCTGAAGAATCCCTCCGCGCTCTCCGGCTCCAGAGGGGAAAGTGACTCTTTCATCTTAGTTGCCGTGTAAAGTAGTGCGCCCTTTTCCTTTCTTGAGACTCTAAAAATAATTCACATTCTTTCCACAGCTACCTTCTGGACATAAAAGTCGTAGGTTGGAGATAGTAGGGGCGTCGGAGGGGCGAAAATAAGTGGGTAGGAGGCGTGGGTCACGTGACCGGGGCGGAAGGATATGCCCTGTGATGCGTCCTCATAGAGGCAAAGTCTATAAAGGACCCACGGCCGGCGGGCCGCAGCCATTTCTCTCCCTCCCGCCTATAAATGTAGAGCTTCTGTGCGAGTGCGCGTTCTCCCTCCTCCGCTCCCCCAGGGTCCGCGGCCGCCATGGCGTATTAGAGGCAGCAGTGCCTGCGGCAGCATTGGCCTTTGCAGCGGCGGCAGCAGCACCAGGCTCTGCAGCGGCACCCCCCAGCGGCTTAAGCCATGGCGTAAGTATCGGGGCCGGGCCGCTCTGGCCGTGCTCCCGCGGGTCGGCGAGGGCATTCGGCCCGCTTGGGCGCGGCCTGCGGCCGGCGGCGTCCCAGAGGGGGAAGCGGTTTTACGAGCGCCCAAGACGCGTGACCCCTGTTTGGGTGTCCCCGAGACGCCGACGCTTCTGGTTTGGGGGAGCGCGCCCCGTCCCCGGGGATAGAAGTCCTCGAGGACCCTGGCCTCCGATTCAGGGGCGCGTCCCCGTCCGGCTCCCAGCAAAACGTGGCAGGAGCCAAGATGGCGGCGGGGCAGGGCGGTGGCGCTGTGTGAGTCGTGGGCGGGTGTGGGCGGGGCCGGCGGCCCAGGCCGTATTTGGACTTGAGGATGGCGCGCCTTCCTCTGGCGGCCCGTGGAGGGACGGTCCAGCCCCGAGGGCGTCCATCTTGTGCGGCTTGACCGGGCGGCGAGGAAGGTGGACGCGATGGCTCTGAGGCCATGTGTTCCTGATTCTCTGCTGCCGAGTGGAATTCTAGTTTGGCCAGTCTCCCTCCAGGATGAAAAGATGAAGTTCTGGGACCGGCTGGTCTCTAGTGGGCCTTGGTTTCTGGTTTCTTTTCAGGCTTTTCACGGCATCCAGCAGCAGCGTTGCTGTAAGCGACAAAGACCTCTTCGAATCAAGCGCATTCCTCGATTCCAGTAAAGTCCCGCGACATGGCCGAGATGATGAGCTTCCTGAGCAGCGAGGTGTTGGGGGGGGACTTGATGTCCCCCTTCGACCAGTCGGGTTTGGGGGCTGAAGTAAGCCTAGGTCTCTTAGACGATTACCTGGAGGTGGCCAAGCACTTCAAACCCCATGGGTTCTCCAGCGACAAGGCTAAGGCGGGCTCCTCCGAATGGCTGGCTGTGGATGGGTTGGTCAGTGCCTCAGACAACGGCAAGGGTGAGTAGGAGTCCTTTGCCTGCCGGTGGGATCTGAGCGTCGGGCTTGCTGCCTTGTGTATCTGACTCCTTTTCAATCTTTTGCAGAGGATGCCTTCTCCGGGACAGATTGGATGGTGGAGAAAATGGATCTGAAGGAGTTTGATTTTGATTCTCTGTTCAATATAGATGACCTGGAAACCATGCCAGATGAGCTTTTGGCCACTTTGGATGACACATGTGATCTCTTTGACCCCCTAGTCCAGGAGACGAATAAGGAGCCCCCCCAGACCATGAACCCAATTGGCCATCTCCCAGAAAGTTTACCCAAAACAGACCAGGTTGCCCCTTTTACCTTCCTGCAACCTCTTTCTCTCTCCCCAGGGGCCCTGTCCTCCACTCCAGATCATTCCTTTAGTTTAGAGCTAGGCAGTGAGGTGGATATCTCTGAAGGAGATAGAAAGCCAGACTCTACTGCTTACATTCTCATGATCCCTCAGTGCATAAAGGAGGAGGATGCCCCCTCAGATAATGATAGTGGCATCTGTATGAGTCCTGAGTCCTACCTGGGGTCCCCCCAGCATAGCCCCTCGACTTCGAGGGGCTCTCCAAGCAAGAGCCAGCTGTCTCCATGTTCCCTCTGTGGTTCTGCCCGCCCCAAACCCTATGATCCTCCTGGAGAGAAAACGGCAGCAAAAGTAAAGGTGGAGAAGTTGGATAAGAAGCTGAAAAAAATGGAGCAGAACAAGACAGCAGCCACTAGGTACCGCCAGAAGAAGAGGGCAGAGCAAGAGGCCCTTACTGGCGAGTGTAAAGAGCTAGAAAAGAAGAACGAGGCTCTGAAAGAGAGGGCAGACTCTTTGGCCAAGGAGATCCAGTATCTGAAAGATTTGATAGAAGAGGTCCGAAAGGCCAGGGAGAAGAAAAGGGTCCCCTAGTTGGGGTTGTCAGCAGAGTATGTGCTTGTACATAGGCTTGTGCTGCAGCTGTGTGTTGTAATAAATTATTTTGTAGTGAAAGTACTTCTGTGAGTTGTGCTTGCTTTCTGGTCTCGGGTAAGGCAGCCTTACCAACCTTGGCCTGGCGGTTGTGATCACCCCGGAGGGAGGGATTGGTTCAACTTCGTTGGACTTAGAACCCCCTGCAGTAGGCTGCTGGGTGTTTTTCTCGAGTGGGGTTCAGGCCAAAGAGCTTTACCCTGAGGGAGCTTGTGGCCAGGAGGTACAGCCTGGCTTCTGCCTCCTGCAGAATTGTAATCCGTCCTTAAGTGCCCAGATAAGGCCTTCCTGAGTCAAAGTTTCTCTTCTAACTTTTACATTTCTGTAGAGGCCTCTTCCCAGATCTCAGAGAAATGGATCTTTGGTTTTTGCTGGGAGTTGAGGACCGACCTGTAGCTTGAAGTTCCTGGCCAGAGCTGGGCTCTAAGGCTGGCAGATGTCAGGACAGTACCAGGAAGCCACACTACTGCAACTTGGATTTCTCAAGTCTGAGAAGTCATCCTTTGTCTGGAGTCCATCCTGGTCAGGTCACCTCATCTTGTGTGTCTTGTGGGTCTAGCTCTCCAGGGAGGGAGCCTTGCTTTTTATCTCCATGGCAGTGTTTGAGCCCTTAATGTGTATTCTCAGTTCGGTGATAACCCAAAGGGAAACTGGTGCATGAAGGAGCATCAGGCTCTTAAACCTGTTTTGCCCCTTGAGTTTGGAACTGGATGCGTGTGCAAGGGGAGGGGAGGCCCATGTTCCCCTGATTTTCCCAACATCTAGTGTTGGAATACAACCAATGACCCAAATGGGAACATTACTCTGAGGCATGGGGGGGGGGGGGGGGGGGCGCGGTTCACAATGGACCTTGGGCCTGGTACAGGTCTTACCTTGAGGTGGTAGAGATCCCACAAGGCTGTGGGTCTCTCCCCACAGTTTACTCTGCAGGGACCACCCATCTAGGTATTAGTATCACAGACAAGATCCCACCCCCACCCCCCAGCCCCATTTAAGCAGCTTAACTGCAGCTAAATATGTGGGGATTTACTGGTTGAACAGCATCCGCTCAGTCTCACACATTGAGATTACAAAAACTAAGTTCTATTCAATTTTTTTTTAAAGACCACAGAGGAGCTTCAACTCAGCAACTGTGAGATCATAACTTAGGCCAAAGTTGGATGGAAGTTGGATGTTCAACCCACTGAGCCACTCAGGCGTCCGTAAAATGCCTGTTTTTTTTTTTTTTTTTAAGTTTTTCTTTTAATGTTTGTTTTTGAGAGAGAAAGTGTGTGTGAGAGCAGGGGAGGGGCAGAGAGGGACACAGAATCCAAAGCAGGCTCCAGGCTCCCAAGCTTGTCCGCACAGAACCTGATGAGTGGGGCTCGAATCCACACACCGTGAGATCGTGACCTAAGCCAAAGTCTGACGCTTAACCGACTGAGCCATCCAGGCGCCCCTAAGATGCCTTAAAAGATTTTTGAGCTGGGTGGCTTGGATAGGTGTCCGACTTGATTTCAGCTCAGGTGGTAATCTCCCAGTTTGTGGGTTTGAGACCCTAATCGGGCTCTGCACTAACAACACAGCTATTTATTTCAAAATAAACTAAAAAAATTAGATCTTAAGTAATCCCCGCACCCAACGTGGGGTTTGAACTCCCAACTCTGAGGTCAAGAGTCCAGCCAGGCGCCCCCAAAAAGTTTTTCATAAGGATTACCTCTTCCCCACTTCACAGATGTGGGAAGCAAGACTTAGGGAGGTTGAGTAACATCCCCCGCTACCAGGTGGATTCAAATCCAGGCAGTCTGACTCCACAGAATGTTTTTAAACGGTATGGCTCCATGATTCCTTCTAGGAAGGATTATAGGGGGACCCCGGACACTTGTCTTAAACTGGGAGTTCAGAGAAAGCGTGTGTGGGTGCTAAGGTGGTGTGCCACAGATCACAAACGTGGAGGCTTTGTTAAGATAACACCCATTGTCCACGTGGATCATCCCTGGTGGCTTTGGGAAGGAGCTGGAGGAGAGTGGGGAGACTACAGCCATTGCCAAAGGCCCCCACATGAGCACAGCTGTCACCTGTAACCCCTGCTCTATGCCTCACTTCAGCTTTGTGACCTTACAGTTTTTAAATCCGAGACGGGAAATAAGAATCTACGACTACAAGTGCTTCCTTCTATCTACCCCCAAAAGTATCTTATGCTTTGTATGACTGGGCAGCTGCCCCAGCCTGGGGCATGTGGGGTGGGACAGGAGGGGGACACGGAGAGTTGACAGGAGGTGAGAGAGACCACAGCTCTGGAAGTGACCCAGCCACCTTGTCACATCCAGTGCCAGTGAGATCCTCTGTCCTTGGAGACAGTGACCCACTCCCCCATTTGACTGAAGGGAAACCTTTCCCTGGGTTGCCCTGAAGGGCAGTGCAGACTAAAGGCTTAAGGCCAGGATGCTGGGCTATGCCCCTTCCCAGGCCCCTGTAGCTAAAGACTCCCCAAACCACAAATGGCAGGGATGGGGTGGGCAGCAAAGGCCCCCGTAGAGTCTGTAGGCTCAGGCCAGGGACCATGCTCAGACTTCGCCCTCCTTCACTCTTCGCTGTGCTCCAGCCACAAGGACCTTCCTGCATCTTTCTGCTAAGCTCATGCCTCCCTCAGGCCCTTTGCACTTGCTGTAAACTCTGCCTGCAAGATTTTTCCAGAGCTCCTTCCCTCTCTCATGTAGGTCTCATATGTCATCTCAGAGGCCTTCCAAGAGGACTCTGCAAATGTCCCAGCCCCTCTGCCTTAACTGTTATTTTCCATGACCCTACCTATTTCCTATTCCCCAACTACAGTGTAAGTTCTCCGATGGCAGAGATCTTGCTGTCTTGTTCATTTCCGTATTTCCAGGACCCATGACAGTGCCTGGCATGTAATAATGATTACTGCTAATAGTCACTGAGAGTTCTGACGCTTGGCACTGAGAGCTTTGCGGTTATTGGCTCATTAGGAGCTGTGAGGAGGATCTGATGATCGTGCCTTTTTTATTTATTTTTTAAATTTTTTTTTTAACGTTTATTTATTTTTGAGACAGAGAGAGACAGATCATGAATGGGGGAGGGTCAGAGAGAGGGAGACACAGAATCTGAAACAGACCCAGGCTCCGAGCTGTCAGCACAGAGCCCGAAGCGGGGCTCGAACTCACAGACTGCGAGATCATGACCTGAGCCGAAGCCGGCCGCTCAACCGACTGAGCCACCCAGGCGCCCCAATCGTGCCTTTTTTTAATGAGGTAAGGCTGCAGGTGGATGCTGGTCCAGGGGCAGCTGGTATAGACAATGACCGAGGCCTGTACAGATAGGCCACGTGGGGTCTCCGTGCTAGAGAGACCCACAGAGGGAGGGGTGCGGGGCAGGGGGCGGGATTGAGGCCGAGGTCCAGCCCCAGGGCTGGGCTCTACCGTGGTGTGGTGGGGGTGGGGTGCTCCTGGTTCAGCTCCAAGCCCTCTGCTGCCTGTACCGAGGCAGGAGCCACTCAGCTCTCAGCGTTGCCGCCTGTTCCGCCCCTAGGATGAGGCCGCAAGTGCTGGAGATCAGGGAACGGCCTTCGTGTTTCTCTGCAACTATTCATGAGCTCCCACCATTGTCCTGGATGCCGAGGATTCAGTGGTGAGGAAAACAGACCCAAGTCTCTGCTCTCGTTCTGGTGAGGGAGACCGCCAGTAAGGATAAAACACCTAGTGGCACCTGGCTGGCTCAGTCGGTGGGGCATGCGACTCTTGATCTCAGGGTTGTAAGTTTGAACCCCACACTGGGTGTAGAAATTACTTAAAATCTTAAAGTGAGACATGTGACGCTAAATAGCCGTGGGGCAGGCTGAGTACTCAGGTCGGGGGATCTGCCCGTAAGATGGGTGTTTAGGGAGGCAAAGCTGGCAGGAGACGAGGGAGGGAGGGGCCCAGGGGGTCGGGGGGAGGGCTGCCTGCAGCGGGGGACAGGCACACGGTACAGGGCCTAGTAGCCCTGATGGGACTTGAGTCTCTCCTCTGTGTGACCTGGGGAGTCCCTGCAGCAGGAGTGATACACTGGTTGCCATTTCAAGAGGTCCCTCTGATGGCCTGAGAATGGCAGGTGGGCAGGAAAAGAGGATGGGGCTGGGGTCAGTACGGGTGAGAGAGGAGAGCTGGTCAGGGCCTGGATAGATTCTGAAGCTCAAGGAAGTCAGCCTCCGACGGGGGGTGTGAGAGAGGGGACTAAATGGCAGCTGAGCAACTGGAAGGGCGGTTTCCATTTCCCGAGACAGAGAAAACCAGGGGAGGAGCAGGGTTTTCATTTCAGCCCCTGGATGCTGGCAGAGGACGCGTTCAGCCTCGGCGCGCCTCTTTGACATGCAGGTGGGGACGGTGGGGACGGTTGGGGAGACTTAGAGGGCCGGAGACCAGGAGGGAGTCCAGCTGGAGACAGAAAGCCTCCCTCCCACCCCCAGTAGCGGCCCTAGGAGGCAGCACACCCGCACCGGGCACCACACGGTGAGGGGAAGGTGGCTCAGTCCGGCGGGAGGGCGGCAGGTGGATGCTTACACGGGGTAGACAGTGACAGCTCCAGGACCAGGACTGTGTGAGGCTGGGTGACCTCAGTGGAAGGAGCAGGGACTCTTGGGTGGGAGGTCACAGCAGGCTGCCTGGAGGGATGGGTGTCTGTCCTGGCCTTCAAAGGATTGGAAAATTGTGGATGTAGACGGGAACGCACCCCAAGAAAGCCGGCCCAGCAAACTCACGAATGGGCACATGATAGGCGTGCCACAGTCCCACCTCCCTCTCCAAGAGGGCTCCCTGCCCCCGCTCTGCCAGAGGAAGTCCCCTGATGGGGACCCACCTGGCTCCTGCTGGAACCCAGCCCTCTGTCCTCACAAGCTCCGGACAGGCCTGTGGCTGGGCCCTAGCGAGGCTCCACGTGGCAGTCCTGCCCCACTCCCACCTGGCCCCTGGGCCAACCCTTCCAGTCATCAATGAGCAGGAAGTGTAGACGGCTCAAACAGCCTACCCCACTGTGGAAACCACAGGTAGCCTTGGCTGGGGCCCTCCCCCTGGTCACGTGAGTTCCTGCAACTTTGCTCAGCCTGGTCCCCCCCAAACCACGCGAGACACAAATGCTTCCAGGCGCTTTGTATCTGCTCACAATGTCTCAACTGGGGAAGGCCTCCTCCTCTGGGTCTGTAGTCCTGGTGGGAATGTGGCAACTCAGCCTCCTCTTATTTGAGCCCTGTCCCTTCCTTTTCCAGCTGACGTCAGCCACCGGGTCCTGGAGCTGCACCCCCCCATCGGTGACTTCTGCATGCACCCCCGCCCATGGTGGCACATCCTCGTTTCCCCAGTGCCTCTACCAGCCTCTCCTGGGCCCTCTGCCACCTCCTGACCACTGGTACCAGAACTGGCCAGGGTGACCGTTAGATCCCAGAGTCCTCCCCTGACCTGCTGGCCCAGAATCTCAGCGGTGAGCACTAGTTTGGTCACTCAGGAGCACAGACACCCACCTCACTAGTGCCATGTGGCCCAGGTGAAACAACTGCTGGAAAGCCCACGAGCAGAGAAGCAGCAGAACCCCGGCTCTCGTGCCTGCAAACTCCCTGCCGTAGAGCCAGGCCAGTCGCTCGATACCTGGAAACTGGAAACAGGGCACCCGAGGGTGCCTGTGGAACAGTAGGTGTGTCCTTGTCAGCGGCTGGTCAGCCCCTCTTCCCGGGGAGTGTGAGCACGTAAGTGCTTGCACAGCTGAGCCAGCTTCTTGCCGAGCTGCTGAAAAGATGGAGGGGGTCTGCAAGGGTATCCAAGCTCGTCTCCCTCTCTCCACATAGGGGTCATTAAAGCTCAGCAGGCAGGAGTGAGAATTTGAAGAATACCCGTCTTCCCCTTCTTTGGAACCAGCTCATTTGAGGAAAAGTGGGTTGATAAGGGTTTGGAGTAACGGCACCCTCCTCTCTGGCCCTCCTGGCCTCCTGGGTGGATGGTCTGCTTCCTGCTGCTGGGATGAAGGCCACCTGCACACAGGACAGGCTCCAGCTCTGCCTCAGGCAGGTCTGCAGGCCCCCTTCTGTCCCCAGGTAGGATGGAAAGCCAGTTAACAACCAAGAACGGACCCCCGGGACATGTGTGTGGGGTGTGGAACCCTCTCTCCTCTGGACAGGACCTACTTTGGGTTGGCAGACTGTGGGTCCCCAGCTGGCCCAGCCACAGGGGGCCTTTCTGAAGTCCTCTGCTGGACGTGACCTCTGGGGCCCTGTTTGTAGGGCAGAGAGTCAGATGGAGCTGCCCAGGGCATCCAGGGCCCTCTTCCCCATGAGGCCCGCAACCCCTCCACAGAGAGGCCCCTGGACTTCCAGGACTGGTCTCCTCCACCCTGAAGACCCAGCTAGTCGGTACATCCACTCACTCATGCTTGGTCAACATGCATGCGCCTGCCAGGAACGGTCCAGCCTGCCCTTTCATGGTGGTGTGGACCCAGCCCCATCTTCCCGCTTGGGCACAGACCTCGGTGTGATGCCGTTTCTTGAGCTCACCTTCTGAGTTGCCCCCCAAAAGAGCACAAGCCTTGGGCAACAGGGCAACCGCACTCCCACTGCCCGAAACCCCGAGTCAGCGGCTGTGGGTGCTACTTTTTCTCAAGGGCTCCCTTGTCAGCTGTGGCTGCCACCTTCAGGGGAGGGGCCTCCTCTTGGGCACATCAGCAGATGCTGGGTGAGTTGCTCTCCGCTGCGGGGGAGGGGGCACCTGCACTGGGGCTGGACTGCAGAACTTTTTGAAAAATTTATTTCAGAGAGGGGGGGGGGGAGGGGCAGAGGGAGAGAGACTCTTAAGCAGGCTCCCCATGCTCAGCACGCAGCCCGACACAGGGCTCAATCCCATGACCCTGGGATCATGACCTGAGCTGAGATCAAGAGTCAGAAGCTCAAGCGACTGAGCCACCCCTGCGGCCCCGGACTGGAGGGCTTGTGACCCGGAGCTCTAAGAACCATGGGAGATGGGGACAGGCCCCTTGGTGACAGAAGAGACTGGGAGACACCACCCGAGGCAGATCAGCAGCACACACGGCTCTCGGGTTCACGTTTATTAGAGCCCGGAAGCCTGCCCAGCAGCCCTCCCGCTACTCCTAGAGGTGTGGCCCTGAGGGCCTAGTGACTGGCTTCCTCAGAGCAAACAGCCCAGAGGCCCTCCTCGGGCCAAAGCAAACAGTCAGACATGTTTTCTGGCAGGTAGACGACCCCCTCCTGCAGAAGTCAGCTGTGCTCTGAGTGCGTATCCTCCCCAGGGCTTCCAGCTCACCGTCTCCTTTCTAGCCACCTGCCCTGGCTCTAGCCCCCAGGCTTCGTTGTGCCAGGCCGGCGGCTTGGCAGGGTCCTGGGGCCAGCAGAGGCTGTGAGGTCAGAGGAGGAGACGGGCTGAGTGCCTTTCCCGCTGCATCCTCCTGGGAGCCTAGCTTCCGAAGTATTCCTGCTGGAACTTCTGGAAGTCTTCCTCAGTGAACACGGTGCCCTCAGCCTTCTTCTTCTTCTTCGTCTTGGCCACAGGTCGGTCACAGGCCTTGCGGCCCCGGTTCTGGCGCACAATCTAGGAATGTGGGGGAGTCAGGATCCCTGGGTGGTGACTCTTGGCGCATGAGGGACTGCCCCTTGGCGCTGTACAGCCTGGTACAGCTGACCAAGTGCCTCGCTCTCAACCGGCTCTCACGCTGTCCTGGGAGGCGGGGCACACCACTTCCACTTACAGAGAAGCAAACTGGGGCCCACGAGGGGAACAGGGGAGTAAGGCCAGGCCCAGCCTCCCAGCAGCCCTGCTCTGCTCTCTGCCTTCCAGAGTGGGGGCCCAACCTCTGCTCTGCGCTCCGGGCAGGGACTCCCATGGCTCTCCCCGCCCAGGTTCCTCCCCACGGTCCACCCCTCTGACAAACCTGCTGGGTGACTGACTCAGCCACTGTGCTTCTTGCACTGGTCATAAACTTCAGGTTTACTCCGAGATAGCTCTGACACTCTCGCTTCTGGAACTCAGCTGTGGAGGGCAGGCGGACAGGAACCATTTCTGATGTACTCCCTTGGGGGCCTCCGGGTCCCCTCCTGGTATCTCCTTCCCACCCCCTGTACCAGCCATACCAGAGGCCCTGTTACTCCAACATCCCGGGCTCTCCACACAGATCCCATTGAAAGCCCCCCACTGGCTCCCAGATGCTCAAGTGACTTATTCAACAAATAAGGCCCGAGCATTTACTGTGTATCAGACACTGTTCTAGGTGCAGGGCATACAGCAGAAAACAGAACGGAACTCCTGCCCTCGTGGAGCTTACGTTCCAGAGCAAAGAGACACAGTACACAAGGTAAACGGTATTTTAGAGCGTGATACGCATCATGAAGAAAAACAGCACAGTAAAGACAAAATGAGAAATGCCAAGGGTGGAGGACCGGGATTCTAAATAGGAGGGTCTCGGCAGGCCTCACTGAACTGACGTTTTAGCAAATGCTGGAGGCAGAGTGTATGGACATCTGGGGAAGAGCATTCTAGGTAGAGGGAACAGGCCGCGCGAAGAACCCGAAGAAGTGTGGTCCATGTGTTCGGAGAACAGAAAACGGCTGGCGTGGGGAGCAGGACACGAAGCTGGAGAGGGGGCAGACCACACGGGACCTCACTGGGCACCAAGTCTGATGGAAGCCACCAGAGGGTGAGGGGCAGAGGACAGACAGGTCCGACTTACATCACAGGATCACTCTGGCCACTGTGGCGAGAACAAGATTACTGGGTGTGGTGGTGGTGGGGAGGGGGGATGGACGTTAAGAGGTGGTTGAAATAACCCAGGCGAGAGACGACGCAGCTCACACCAAGGTGACCGTCACAGAGGTTCTTTAGCTCGGTCACTGAGGCTCGAGAGTGCCCTCATCATCAGTTACGTACAGTGACAGGTTGGGGGGACAAGGGCTGGGATAAATAAAGGAGGTGACCTCTGGCATCCTACACTCCTCTTTCACACCAACATCGGTGGCGCTCAAACGCGGCTCACTTTCCTGCCTCCACGCTTTTGTTCATGCGGTTTCCTGCTTGGAATTCACAGCTCTGTCAACAATCACTTGAACATCTTTTATATACCAGGCCCCAGGGGTTCCAAGACACACTAGGAACTCACCAAGCCCTGCCACAGGTCAGAATACCCCACCATCCAGCCCACGCCCGTCGCTCCCCACGTCTGTTCGTCTCCTTAAGGGGAATCCTATCCCCCAGGATCCTCCACTACAAACTAGGCTCTGTTCTTGGTGTCTCCCTCTTCCTCCATCCTCCTTGCAGCCAATTCACCACTGAAGCTCATCAATGCTCCCCCCCACCCCCAACTGTCTCTGCACCATCGCAGTTGCCCAGGCCACACTGCCTCCCTCTGAACCCGAGTAGGGGAGAGCAAATCTCTGGAGACCCACTGCCTGGTTACTACCTGTACCATCTGGACAGGTGTCTGTTTCTGCATCTGAACACTGGGGTAACGACAGTACTGACCTCACAGGGTTGTGCAAGGAATCAAGCGAGCGAACGTTTATTTATACAGGGTTTAGAACAGCACCAGGCCCACAGAATATTAACTGTTTTGTTAGGCGCTCCCACCTCTGACCCTTGTTCACAATGTCATTACCAGGCTTCTTTCTTGAAAATTCTCAAAGCAACTAACTTCCTCCAAACTCCGCATGAGCGATTTTCTCTAGAGCACTCTTCCTCCGCCTCGCTCTTACACTCTCCGGGAAGATGCGTTACGTTCCTCTCCGTATTCCCAGGATCCCGCCCCGCTCCCGGCGCACACCAGGTGTTCCAGAAATGCCTGGCGAAACTTTCAAGTTCGGCCTCAAGCGCTCCCACCTCCAGGGTGCCGCCCCCCTCCCGAGCTCACCAAGCGCAGACTTGGGCACCTTTCCCTTGGCCGAGTTCCGCAGTTTCTGGGCTTGGGTAGTCTTCGCTTTCCGGGTCCGCTTCACCGGAGCCCCGCTCCGCTTGGCCTGGCCTGGCGCGGCCTGGGGGGCTGCAGGGGAAGAGGGAGAGGCATGCACTCGGGTCGGAGGGCGCGCAGGGTTTCCATCGCACCGGGACCAAGCCTGGCTGGGATCGTTCCGTACCCTCGGGGATCCAGCCCGCCGCCCCCGCCGCCCCCGCCGCCCTTCCGCCCGCGCTGCACGGCCCCGGCCGGACCCTCCTCACCCTCTGGCGCCCCCAGCAGCTCTAGGCCCCGCCGCAGCAGGGCCGCCGACATGGCTACACTCAGCTCCGCCCACAGGCTCACACTACTTCCGCCTTGGCCTCCCTGAGCTTCTCCGCGGAAACTCGAGCGAGAACAGAGGTTCCGGGGTGGGCGGGCGGAAGTGCCCGCCTGCCTTAGGACGCATGCGTTTGGGGTTGCCACTTTACTACTGAGAGGAAATAGGGGCGGGAACCGGAGGCGGGGCCGACTTGCAGAAGGACGCATTTGTTGTCCAATCCCAATCCAACCATCCCTTTGCGCACAAGGCCACGCCTCCTCCCAGAAGCCGTCCTAAACCAGCCCAGGCTGGTTGGTCCAGCCTCTCGCGTCCTGTAGCTCCGTGGTGGGTGAGGTCCGGGGCGGAGCGGAGTGTTCCGACTATATTTTTTCTGAAAAAGGAAAAGTGTGCAAGGGGAGTATTTTTCAGGTACTTCAACCAAAGCAGCGTATCTCCCAGGTCGAGTATGGCATGAAAAACTGTCTTCCATTAAGTCAGACGTTAAAAGACATTTGCAAAAATGCAAAACCGTATCGGTGTTTTCCCGCGATTTTGTTTTGCTTTGGAAAATACGACTGTTTTCCTTAGAAATATTTACTTAACATAAAGCAGTGAAAAAGAGCATCTCTGACAACGTCACTGGGCCAAGGGTCCCCCACGTCCTTTTATTTATAACATGTAATGAGTTTGCTATTGTTTTTTTAAAACAAAATTTATTAACTACTAAATTGTAAAAATTAAAAATTTCTCAGTTTTAGTTTCTAATATGATAACTATCAATAGGTATTTACACATGGAAAAGCTGTTTGGGATCCTGAGTTTTTGTTTGTTTGTTTGTTTGAACAGCAGGCAAAAGTTTAATAAAGTATAAGACCAGAAAAGAATAGTAGGAAAGCTCTCTTTACAGAGAGGGGACGTTCAAAGGAGAATACCCCTGGGATCCTGAAATTGTTTGAGTGTTAAAGACTTCCTGAGACTAGGGCACCTGTGTGGCTCAGCAGCCTCCAACTCCTGGTTCATGGGATGGAAGCTGGTTCGTGGGATCAAGCCGTGTGGGGCTCTGTGCTGAGAGCGTGGAGTCTGTTTGGGATTGTCTCTTCTCTGTGCCCCTCCTCTGGCTCACACACTCTCTCAAAATTAAAAAAAAAAAAAAAAAAAAAGACTTTCTGAGACCAAAAAGTTTGAGAACTTCTAGCCTAGGCACTACTCTTTTTTTTTTTTTAATTTTTAAAATTTAATGTTTATTTATTTGAGAGAGAAAGAGAGTGAGCCGGGAAAAGGCAGAGAGAGGAGGAGACACAGAATTCGACGCAGGCTCCAGGCTCTGAGTGGTCAGCACAGAGCCTGATGTGGGGCTCGAACTCATGAATCATGAGATCGTGACCTGAGCTGAAATTGGATGTTTAACCGACTGAGCCACCCAGGCGCCCCAAGATGTTACTCTTCTTACAGTGCCTTGTTCACAGCTCCATCTGGGGTGGCTGCGACTAGGTAGCTCCCTGGGTCCCTCTGGTTCAGCATCAGCAGGTGAGCTGAGCAGCAGCGAGCCCAGCACCCCCGCTCAGACTCCACTGGCAGCACCCATCATCCCCACACCGGCTCTCACCTCTCCTGGAGCTACAGTACCCCCACTGCCTTCCCCCTCCAAGGAGGAGGAGGAGGGGCTGAGGGCCCTGGTGCGGGACCTGGAGGAGAAACTGGAGACCCCGCGGTTGAAACAGGCGGAAGACAAGGCAAAGCTAAAAGAGCTGGAAACACATAAGATCCAGCTGGAGCAGGTGCAGGAATGGAAGAGCGAAATGCAGGAGGAGCAGGCGGTCCTCCAGGAGGCACGGAAGGAAGCCAAGGAGGCACGGGAGGCGAAGGGACGTTACTTCGATGAGCCGGCCGACCCTGCTGATGCCATTGAGGTGGCCACTCTGGACAAGGAGATGGCTGAAGAGCGGGCTGAGTCCCCGCAGCGGGAGGTGGAGGCATTGAAAGAACTTGTGGACGAGCTCAGCACGGACTTCGAGATCCTCAAGGCTGAGATTGAAGAGAAGGGCTCAGACGGGGCAGCGTCCAGTTACCAGCTCAAGCAGTTTGCGGGGCAGAACGCCCGCCTGAAGAGTGCCTTGGCGAGGGATCTTTCTTCCTCGGCGAAGCAGGAGCACGTGAAACTCCAGAAGCTCGTGGAAAAGAAGAACCAAGAGCTGGAAGCTGTGAGTCAACGGCGGGAGTGTCTGCAGGAGGAGCTGAGCCAGGCAGAGAGCACCAGCGATGAGCTCAGGGAGCACGCGGATGCTGCTCTGGGTGCCGAGGACGTGGTGGAGATGTTAACAGACCGGAACCTGAGTCTAGAAGAGAAAGCGCGAGAGTTGAGAGAGGCCGTGGGGGACTTGGAAGCGACGAACGAGATGATGCACGCGAGACAGAACCGGAGCTGCGGGGGCAGCTGGACGTGGTGGGCGAGGGTTCAGGAAGCCCAGGAGCATGAAGAGGCAGCCCGGGAGTTACTGTTGCAAACCATCCAGAAGTACGCCAGCTGACCCGCCCACCTTCGGGACGTGAATCGGGAACCGACAAACCGGCAAGAAGCATCTGTGGGGAGGCAGCAGCAGCTGCGCCCGGAGCCGTACTAGCCCAGTACCTGGCATGCAGAAGGCACTCAGTAAATGAGTGAATTTGGTTTGAGGGCCTTTCGTATGCCCTGTGCTGTTGCGTGGGGGATGGAGGTGACTTCGCTGGACCTTTCTGGATGCACCTCTCTGTCTAACCTCCATCAGCCAGTCCTGGAGGGAGAGAACATCTAAACGGATGTTAATGCCAGCAAACACTATGTCAAGGTGCTGTTCTAAGTGCTTTACCTTTAACTCCTTTCCCTCCCACTGCCCACGAGTGACTCTGTGGTAGGAGCAACTGTTTCCCCTGTTTTACAGGTGAGGAAACAGTGGCACAGAGGGGCCGCAGAAGCTGTCCAGGTCACACGTGTTGATGTCTGAGCTGGGAATCAAGATTCAGAGCCTGGCCTGAGTGTGTGCCACAACTCTGCACCAGCCACCCAGGGGAGTAAGTGCTGTGGTGCTGGGGGCGGGGGTGGGGGGGTGGGGGGGTGGGGGTGGATTTGGGGGGGTGGCTGATGAGCCCACAGGATCAAGAAATCTCTGGAGAAGGGGAGCTATTCATGTGGGAGGGGGGAGTCCCAGGCAGGAGGACCCCTTAGGGTACATTCTCTGGGACAGGAGTGCCCCCAGAGGAGTGACCGGGGAAGGGTGGTCTAATTGACATCAGACTCCATGAATTTGCCTTAAGGACCGTGGGGGGTCATAGAGCCCAGTTACACTGTCAGACAGGCTCTTTCTTTTCTGCTTCTAAAATAGGTAGATTGTTTTCTTATGTTTGTGTTTGTTGTCTGTTTCCCCACCTACGCCCCACAGTAAGCTCCACAAGGGCAGGAATCTTTGTTTTGTTCATGGTTATGGCTCTAGCTCCTGGAACATACAGTAAGCACTCCATAAATGAACCAATCAGATGGATGAGGGTTGAGTGTGGGATGCCTGTGGGAGGCTAGGTAGAGATGAGTAGATGATTGCGGGATGTGCGAGTCTGTCTCTCAGGAGGGCAAAGAACCAAGCTCTGTCGTATTCCTTTCTTCCTCCCAATCTGGGACAGTCAGCACACGGTCCCCGGGGTGGAGGAGTTCTGTGTATTCCAATGTCCCAGCGAACAGGGGCGCTACAGGCCGGTTGTTTCCTATAGCGCCCTCGGTTCAGCGGGCTCTGGAGGGGCCAGACGGCCTCTTTGGCCACTAGGTGGCGCCGCAGGACAGCTTTCTTGCACCACGCGACTCCCGGCGATCCCGGCTGCTGCCGTCCAGGTTCGCGTTTCCGGGTGGGAATGTGGGGTCGGGGCACCCTTGGGCCTCAGCTGGTTCTTTGCAGCCAGCACCACATGGCTGCGGCTTCCTGCTGCCTCTGACTCGCGGCCTTCCGAGGCCAGGCTAGACACCCCTCGTGGGCCTGCTGAGGCCGCGGTCAGGTTGGGCCCGGCCACCCCCCCCCCCCCCAACTGGTTGGGGGATGGGGAGGGGTTGGGGAGGATGAGACCTAGCTCCGAAAAGGGGTGTAAATGGCAGCAGGTGGGCTCTCACTGTTAGGAAGGCTGCAGTCACCCTAGGTAGTCCCTTAATGGAGAGTGCCTCAGTTTCCTCATCTGTTAAATGGGATTTAGCCCCTAATATGGTGGGAGTGAGGAGGAACTGGTAAATTAATACGGGTAAATCACCCAGAGCTGGGACTGGAGGTCAGCACCCAGCCACTGTTTGCAGGGGATATTACAGACATGCACTCCCATTCTGGGCGGGAAGGAGGTGCCCAGGAGGTTGCTGCCTTCCCGTGCCCCACCCTGTCTCCTTCTTCGCCTTCCTGGAACCAGCTTAACCTCACCAGGGCTCAGGGGGACCAAACGCTCAGAGGGAGGTAAGGTGTTCTGCAAGGTCACACGGCATTTCAAGAGCAGAAGCAGGACTAGAACCCAGGTCTCTGAATGCTGAGGAAGAGTGTGTGTGAGTATGTAGGAGTGTGAGTGTGTGCAAGTTTGAGTGTGTGTGTTGGGGGGCGCCTGGCATCTTGGGCTTTGCTTTTGCTTCTTTCTTTCCATCTTCCTTCGGGCTCTATGTGTCTCTGTCTCCTTGCCCTGGTCTCTGGTTCTCGTCTTTCTCTCTGTGCCCCCGCCCTCTCTGTCTCAAAGTCCTCTCTCTTTCCATCTCATCCTCCGTCACCACCACCCCCCCCCCCCCCCCCAGTCCCCAAGCTCCTGGCCTCTCTCCACCTTCAAATTGAAAACCCAAATGGAATTTCCAATTGCCTTTTCCGAGTGGTGATTGCCAGTCTCTGTGTGTCCAGCCCTCCCTTCTCTGTGCTGCCGGCCCGGAGTTATTGCTGTCCCTCCTCTCACCTCTGCCTCCCTACTCCTGCCCTCGGTGGCTTTGAAGTGTGTTTACCTGAGAGCTCCAGAGAGAATCCATTTCTGCCCTGTCTGGTTTTCCGTTGATGTGTGAGGGGGCTGCTTTCAGCCTCTGGTCTCCTCTGTCCCTCTCAGAGTCTCTCGGGCTTTCTTTTCTAAAAGGTGATAGCTTTGTCTCATTCCCTCCTGACCACGCTGTCATCAGGCAGTCACTCCTCTTCAGTTTCCCAGAGCAAGGGCAGAGCTTGGGGGAGTGGCGTCCCCAGGGGTCGGAGGCAGATGCAGATTCCATAGACTGGACTCACACAGCTGTGTGCCTCCGAGCAAGCTACCTTCCTTCTCTGGGCCTGTTGCTTCCTCTGTGAATTGGGCTTTGAGAAGTATTGTCCAGTCCGCCTCCCAGGGCTGAGAGTGGGGAGGGCTTCAGAGCTTCCCGGTTCCTGGGTCCTGAGGTCTGGAGGGAGCTTGAGTTTGGGAGCCAGGCCGTGCAGATTCAAATTCTGGCTTTCCCACTCACTAGCTGTGTGACCTTGCGTAAGTCGCTTAACCTCTCTGTGCTTCGGTTTCCTCATCTGTGAATTGAATATAATAACGGTCCCTACCTTGTAAGTACGGTTGCAGTGAGGACTGAGTGCAAAGAGCTTAGGAAGGAAAACTGGGCACAGAGTAAGTGCCATATGTTTGTAAATAAATGATGGCCCTAGGTGCCAGCAGGGTGCTTGTGGGACCTGTACCCACATCTGTGTGTAGGGCCTGCACGTGTATGTAGCCACCCGACCTCTGTGCTCTTGTGATCAGCACAAGGGGAGGTTTGACGCTACACAGAGTAATGCTCAAGAGCCCGGAGCCTGCTCAAATGCAACCTTTGTCACTTACCAGTGTGTGGCCTGGGAAGGCCACGTCACTTCTCTGAGCTTCGTGGGGTTTTTTGGGGGGGACTGATGGTACCTCCCTCACAGGTCTGTTGAACCTAGGAGCCTGGTGGTGTGCAGACAGGGAGGTGGTTCCTGGTGAGTGAGGGGCCGGGTGATGTTCACACATTCGTTTTACACTCTTAGCAAATGCCCCTTGGTTTTATGACCCCAAGGTTTTCAGGGTTCAGGGTGGTGGCCCAGATACAGGCCCCAGGGACATTAGCCCCATCCCGGGGTCCAGGCAGAGGCAGAGTGGATTCTTTTCAGTGATTTGAAAATATGAAATTTTTGGCACGACTGATTTTAAGAACTTAGTAGAGGGGCACCTGGGTGGCTCTGTCGGTTCAGTGTCCAACTTCGGCTCAGGTCATGATCTCACGGTTTGTGGGTTCAAGCCCTGTGTCGGGCTCTGTGCTGACAGCTCAGAGCCTGGAGCCTGCTTCGGATTCTGTGTCTCCCTCTCCCTCTGTCCCTCCCCTGCTCACATTCTGTCTCTCTCTCTCAAAAATAAATAATAAAACATTAAAAGGGAAAAAACAAAGTTACAGGGAGAGGAAGGGATGAGCTTGGAAGACTCAGGGGAGGACTTGGGTGGCTGTCACCAAGCCGACACCCCTCCCCTAGCCAACTTGTACCCTGAGAACTCCCTAGCAGAGAGAGAGTCAGATGGTGGGGAGTCCCAGAGGCAGAATGAATGGAGCCCAGACTCTTGGGACTTGGCTATACCCTGAGACCTTGAGTAAGTCCCTTCTCTGCTGGGGGGCGGGGCTTAGGGTCCCCCTGTGCGCAGTGGGTAAATAGTGGGAGGGAGTGTCAGGGCAGGGCGTGGGGGGTGGTTTCTGGCTCCCCAGGGAATGGGGAGGGTTCGGTCCTTTCCAGCCTCAGCTTTTTAATTCTAATTCCATCTCCATTAAAATGCAAATTTCTAGGAAACACCGGATTGGAAGCCCTGTTGTCATGGCAACTGAAGACTGAGGTTGGGGGGAGAGGGGAACTGGTCTCCACCTCCAGATCCTTTCTGACCAAGCTGGTACCGGCCTGGAGGCCCCCCTCCTCTCCCTCTCAAACTCAGCATCTCATGCACAGCTTGAGGGTCTCCTATGCTGAGGCTAGGTCTTCAGGGTAGAGGAGCTGGGTAACTGCATAAATCATTTCCCTTTCTTGGCCTCAGTTTCCCCATCTGTGAATTGGGTCTACCATTATCATCTTCTCTTGCAGGGTGAATCCTGGGGTTTGAGTAAATTACTGTGTAGGAGGACATCAGGGAAAGGGGTCTGCCCTCCGGATGCAGTTCCAGGGTACTTGATGAAGGTACTGGACCCCTCCCCGTGTGGCTCTAGGTGTGCCCTGCCCTGGAGTTCTAGCGTCTGCTCCGTCCGTGAACAAGGAGCCAAAAGATGGTGTGGGGTGACCTTCAAGTGCTGTCCAGGCTCAGTTCTTCAGGCTGATGCTGCCCTGATACTAATCCTGTAGCCATGTGACTTGATGCTGTTCTTTTCTTGCAAGGGACACAGGGATACCTAAACAGTGAGGGGTGTGTGTGGGTCTTTCTGCCCTGACTGAATCTGAAAATAAGGGACAATAAAGAAGGGAAGGAAAAGAGAGCTGGCAAAAGAAGCAGGAAGGGACGAATGTGTGGAGGAGGAAGGTGTTTCTCTTTTTGCCTCTGCTGCTAAGAAGCTCAGATCGCAGTGTGTGATTATTGCCTTGCTGCGATGTTATTTGTCACATTATCGTCTTACGCTGCTATATTATTCAACTGTAATAAGTGTTCGTTTTAACTTTCTAGTACGTTTAGCTCCCTTCCGTTCCCTAAATTATTTCTGATCTCTTATTGTACGTTTTAAGAAATCCTCTTTAGAAATAGCTGGGAATATAAATTATAAATGAACAATTATGACAGAGAGACAGAGAACGAGCATGGGTTGTTCTGCACAAGCCTTTTAGCCCCTAACCCTCTGGGGGATTGCGGCCTTATGCTAAGTGCCAGGAGGGGAAGGCTGGGAGTGGTGAGGGGTCTGATGACTGAGTTTGAGGTCTTCGCATGAGGCCGGGGATAACCCGCCCCAGCAAGAACAAAGGTGGGGCTGAAGGGGATGATCTTGGCGGGGCCAGTTGTTGAACAAGATGGCGGCTCAGCGCCCAGAAGAGGCCAGAGAAGGTGCATTAATTCTCTTACGGATCATGACAGGAGAGTGCTGTGTGTTTACACCATCTCCCCCGCTTCTGCCGTGGCTTCTCTTGCAATTAGGCAGGGCCAGTTCTGGCTGATGAAATGTTGGTGGAGGGGATGACGCCACTCTGGGCCTGGCTTGGCTCTCGAAGGCATCCCTTGCGGTCTCCAGCTCATTTTTCTTGCTCCCATCACCTTGGTACAGTGTGCTGTGGGTGGCAGGGCACTATCCAGTTGGACTATGGCACATATAAGCAATAAACTACCATTCTGTTAAAGTTCTGAGATCGCGTAGGATCTATTTGTTACAGCAGCATGGTCTAGGATACCCTGACGAATACACCTCTTGGTTCCTCTCCTAAGAGTTCCCCCAGGACCTCCCAGGAGGTTGAGCTGAGGCTCTGGGATGACCTGTGTCTGTAAGGGGCGGGCATGGAAGCAGAATCAGGAAGAGGAGGCTTTGTCATGGCTTCAGGGTCCTGTGTCTGCTCCCTCGTGAAAACCCCAGTCGGTCCCTGAGGTCTAGGCTTAAAGAATGAAGAGGACCTTGGGGCCTGGGCCTTGGCCCCTCTACTTCCAAGGCCACGAGCTTGAGGCCTGTGGGTGTGCTGAGCCTTTGGCCAGGTTCCTGGGGCTTTGTCAACCACAGAGGAGGAAACCTGAGGGTCCCAAGATGACTTGTGGGAGGTGCAGAGAGAAGAGCAAGGGTCAGAGGCCGGGGCTTTCTTCCCACCTCTGCTGTCCTTGCTGGCCGCCCAGGACAGTCAGCCCCTTTTAAGCCTCCTTTGCCAACCCAGAGAAAGCATGAAAATGTCTGAATCTGTTCAGCCCACACAGGTGGAGTTGAGGGTGCAGGGGGACAGGGGCTGGGCAGGTGGTAGTCACTTCTCTGGATCTGAGCCCCTGACTGGTGTGTCCTGAGAGGCCACATCTGGGTGAGGAGCCCTGGACCAGGAGTCAGCATGAAGTCAGAGGGGGATGGCAGGATGTCAGAGGAGGAAGCAAAGTTAGAGACTGTACTCAAGACGGGCCAGGTTGGTCCATCCCACCCCAGCCGGTCCAGCCCAGCCGGTGCTCCCCGAGTCTTTGCCCTGTGCCTGCCCCGTGCTGGTCTTTAGAGACGCAGAGAAGCATTCCTCTGTCCCCACCATCAAGGAGTCTGGTGGGAAGCCTGGCCAACAGTGACCCCTGAGTTGGTGTGATGAGGGCTGGCAGGCAGGAGGAAGAGAGGAGGGGAAGGAGGAGGGCAGGACTGGCTACATCTTCGTGGAGCCCAGTGCGAAATAAAAATGAGGGGCCTCTCGTTCAAAAGTTATTAAAACAATAACAGCCAAGCAGTAAACCAAGCAATGCAACCTTTCTGTGTGCGAGAGGGTTGGAGGGGGACTCTGTGTGACTGCACCAGTCACGCCCCGGTGATGCTGTCTTGCCCGACGGCATGGGGAGCCTTGGGCCTTCAGCTTGGCTGGACAACCCCCACCCCACCCCAGTTACCATGGTGGCTTCCAGCTCCGCCTGTGGGGCCACATGGTCTGCTTCAGAGCCAGCTGGGACTAGAGGCCAGAGACTTGCCCTTGCCTGTGCCTCAGTTTCCTCATCTGCAAAATGGAAAGCATAACAGCACCCACCTTCAAGGATTGTTGTGGGGATTCTGTGGGCCGATGCTCTGGTTAGGTCTGGAGTCTTGGGCCTGGGGCAGTAATCACTCCACAGATTTAAGTTACAGCCACCACCCCTCCCGCTCCTTCCTTGCTGCTTTTCTCCGCAGCACTTTGCACTTTCTGGCTACCGAATGTTTTACTTCTTATTCTTATTTGTGTTCTTAATCACAGTGTAGGGACTTCAGGGCTTCTATATACCCTGTTGTCACCTATAGCTGCAGAGCCTCCAATGGTTTCCGCCACTTAGCAGGTACGAGCCGGATGTTTGTTGAATGAATGAGTGAATGTCAAACCATTTGTTTAGGTAAATAGTCATTATTGAGCACCCACTCCATGCCAAAGATCTTCAGGGAATTCAGCCTGGGCGAGGTTTGAGGCACAAAGCGGAGCAGCAGGGTGGCAGTGTGTGTGAGAGGTCGGAAAGCCTGCAGGGGCATGTAGGGGAGCCGACTCAAGGTGGCCACAGACTCCAGGACAGGAAGAGGGACTGAAAGGCTCAGTCTCAGTTGTCTGGCTGTAACCTGTCCCGGGGAGCTTGCTCTTGAGTGGGAAGAGTGTTCCCTAGCAAGATAGCCCTCAGATTTGGGAAGTTCTCTCTGAAGCTGGGTTGTCTGCCAGATTCTGTGCTCGAGTTCACATCCCCAGAATTGCCCAGAGGGAGGCACAGCCTGGTCTGAGGACAGTGGACCTTGGCAGCCTCGCACCAAGAAGGAGTCCTAGAACGGCGCCCCCCCCCGCCTGCCTTGCTGGGGCGCTGGCAGGGTGGACGCCAGCAGGAAATGTCCTAATGCATCCTGGCAGCTGGACTCAACTCCTTTCCTGAGCAACAGGCACGAGGAGGACTGACTGGTGAATCCACTCGCCATGGTTGAGCCATCCGAGGCTGTCTAGCTTCCCTGTGAGCTCAGAGCTCCCCAGGCTCTCCGTGGCCTCCTGGGCACTTCCTCCTACTCTTGAATGCCCCACAGACCTCTCAGCCTCCACGTGTCCCAAATGGAGCCTGCTCTCCTCCCCCAAACCTGCTCCTTCTCCCCTTTCTTCTGTCTCACCCCAGCAGGAAACTGGGGTGCCATCCTCCCCTTTTCCTGTAACCTACATGAGAGGAGTCATCTGTCCTGTAGATTCAAACTTCGAAATCACTCTCAGACTCTCCCACCTCTCCACCCCCAGGACCACGCTCCCAGTCCTCCCCAACACCGCCTCCCCTCTGCCACCAGGCTCACCTCCTTCAGATGCGTCCTAGGTCCTAGCGGCAGGAGTTGCTGGGAGGCCCAGTTGGGGAGCAGACAGTGGAGGGTAGTTTTTCCTGCATAGCCGGTAGTCCACATGGGGCCTCCACGCCTCCTCTGCCTGCCCCTGGGTTGGCAACAACCCTCCTTCCTCATACAAACCGATAGTGTGCTTGGAGCCCCATGGCTTCTGCACAGACAAGCTCACGGACCCCATGAGTCCTGGGAGTAGGGGGCTGGCCTGTGACTCCACCCTAGGTCTGGTCCCAGGATCACCCCTTTTTCTGACTCTGCCCTCCCTTCTCTGCCAGATGACCTCCTCCTGTGTCTCCCCAGGCCTGCTTGCTCCATTGCCTCCCACCTCTTCCCTGGTACTCCTTGGGGGAGGGAGCAGAATGTGGTGGTGAAGGGCATGACTCTGGAGCCAACTGCCTGGGTTCAGATCCTGGCCCCCTTCCCCCCTGTATGGGCTGTGTGAGCTTGGACAAGTTACTTAAACTCTCTGTGCCTTAGTTTCCTCATCATACGTGCTTTACGATAATGCCAACCCTGTATGTTGCTGTGAAGGTTAACTGAACACATTCTAAGTGCTTTATGAATGTAGCTACCATGTTTTTGGGGCCCGTTCATTTACAGAGTGCTTTTCCAGTTGGCATTGGTCCTCACACTTAATCTGTGACACAGGTGTCAGACCCATTTGAGAAATATGGAAAATGGGATCCCTACTTACACAGTGCAGTGGAGAGGCTGGGACTTGGGGGTCAGACCTGGCTGTGAGTTCAAGCCATGTCATTTCCTCTGTGTTTTGGGTGGGGGGCTACTCTTTTTGATCCTGTTTCCTGACCTTTATTATTATTCTTTTTTTAATATTTATTTTTGAGAGAGAGAGAGACAGACACAGACTATGAGTGGGGGAGGGGCAGAGAGAGAGGGTGACGGAGAATCTGAAGCAGGCTCCAGGCTCGGAGCTGTCAGCATAGAGCCCAACATGGGGCTCGAACCCACGAACCGTGAGATCACGACCTGAGCCAAAATTGGACACTTAACCGACTGAGCCACCCAGGCACCCCATGTTTCCTGATCTTTAGATTCAGGGTTATAAGCCTTACTTTGCAGGATTTTGAGAACCTACTCCTTCCTCCCTGCATGACCTTTGGCCAGGTTACTTGTCTCTCAGTGCTTTAGTCTCTGCATCTGGAAAATGGGTCTAGAGCTGTTGGGAAAATGAAACAAGTTAATGTGTAAAAGTGCTTAGAAGAGCACCTAGCATATAACAGAGACTCTGTGTTTGCTACTGGTACGATGATTATTATTCGTTGAGGAAATTTGCACATATGCAGAAGATTTCCCAAACATTTCCAGAAGTTTCATCCCTGGCATGTCAGCATTCTTGGATTAGACACCCCCTAGGGTTCTTTGTCAGAGGTATGTGTGTGTGCATGCGTGTGTGTGTTAGAGACCCCTATGGGGTTGGGGCTTGTGGGCAGGAGCTTTAAGCCAGACAGAGCACTATTGAGTCCTGGTCATCCCTCTTATCTACGTTGTGGCCTTGAGCAAGTCATTTCCTCTCCTTTGAACCTTTATTTCCTCTTTCGCAAAATGCAGAAGGTAAAACTGTGAGCTTAAAGTTAAGTCAGATAAAGTGTCTGACAAGAAAAGACCCTCAAGAGATGATCGCAATAATTATGATACTCCAGTACATGGCAATCCAGAACCAACTCCCTGGCTCTGTGTATGAGGACTGTCTTTTAAAGTACCCGGGCAGGGGGCTTTCCCCTCTGCCCCTTCCTTCCTCCAGGGAAGTTGCCTGACCTCTGCCCAGCATACTGCTTGTCCTAAAGCCCAAGTGTGAAGGATTCTCTGCATGGAAAGTAGGGGGCACATACAGCCCCAAAGGAAAATGGGACCCTGGCTTCTCCTTCTTCTTTCTCTGAAACAGGAAAGGAAATCCTCCCTCCCTCTTGGGAATTACTGAACATTTCCTCAAGACTCCAGCTCAGATCTCCTCAGAGACGCAAATGAATTAAAGATGTAATTAAATTAGGAATTGTTCATTATTTGAAGGCTGGGATCCTCTAGGAGGTGGGGTGATGGAGGAGGGGAGGCGGGGCCATCTTTCTGCCAGGGCTCAAAGATTCTCTCCTGAGGGGTGTGTGTGGCCAAGGCGGGGCCTGGAGGCCCAGGAGAGAGAGCTGGCCTCTTCCCCACTTGTTCCGACTCAGAAGGAGTTCCCTACAGTCCCAGTAAGCTTCAGGATGTCCCCTGTCTCTTTGGACAACCTAGCACAGAGGTCGTCTTTCAGCCTCAGTGTTCCTCTTCCTCTTTCAGCCTCAGTGTTCTCATCCGAAAAATGAAGCCAAGTGGGAAGGGAAGATTTTATTAAACTGTCTTTAAGGCTGCTTTAGGTAGTAAGTTTCTATCTAAGAAATTGGAGCCCTCTCCCTTTGAAGACCTGCACCACACTGCTTGCTCACGGAGTAATTGTGCAGCCCTCCCCACCAGTCCTAGGGTATTTAGCCAGAAATTTCTTAGGCTCAGCTCCCTCATATAGAAGGAAAGGGAACAAAGTAAATGGGTATGACAGTCTCTGGGGAGCTAGCTGCTGGGGATACTGAGATGAGTGTGATACTTCCTGCCCTGTAGTATCCACTGGGGAGGCAGAGGAGTTGGGTCTACAAGGAGAAAGTGGGGGAAAGAAAGGCACTTCAGGTGGGGGGAAAGAGTATGTGCAAAGGCTTAGAGGCAGGAGACAGTGTTGGGATGGGGCAAGTGTAACTGGAACATTGGGGGTGGGGCAGGTGTGTGCCAGGGAACTAGGCTCCTTGCCTGGCATGTGATGGGGAGGGAGAGGGTTAGAGCTCTTCCATGTTCCCAGAGGAAAACAAAAATTTCAACATTGTCAGAAATGTGATGTAGCTGTGAGGAGTCCATGAAACATCCAGGCACCTTGGGAAACGGAAGTCACAGCCGTTTGTTCTGACAGTGTGAAAACTCACAGCCTTTTCACTAAGACGGATAATGAAAACACAGGAAAACTAGAAATGCTTTGGTTCAACTCTGCTGAGGATGTGACTCCCAGCCTGCCCAGTTTCCGCCCTCTGGCTTGGATTCGTTTGTGCGTGTCAACACTTGCCCAGACTTGCAGACATCTCACTCCGCCTCGGTTCCTCGTTTTGTCAGCCATCTTCGTTTCCAGTGTTCTTGGTCACTGTGGTTATTTGAGAATGATGTCAAAGAAGAAATCGCTCTCCCTCCCTGCAAACCTCTGGCGGGGGCCACTTCTCTCACAGTCCCTTCTCCCCTTCCTGTCCACCATCACCTCCCCTTCCAACCCTACAGGGCAGCTGGGAGAAGTCTGGGTGGGAGTGGACACAATCCAGGCTGGGGGAGAGGAGATGGGAGGTTCAGCACCGCGGACAGCGACACATGACAGGCTCAGTAGGAGGTGACTCTTTCGGCTTTTGACGGGGCTGGGTGGGTGGCCTTGAATGCTGACTCAGAAGGTCGGGTGCAGGGAGCTAGGTTGGGGGGCTGATGTTGTCAGAGTAGCTCCCTTCGTGCCCAGAGATTATTTTTCCAAAGGAACTCTCTCTCTCCTTTGTTCCCCAAAGCCTTGACCACCCTGTTCCCAGTCCTCCCCCAGCACACACACCAGGTTCCATTTCTTCCTTGCCCTGCAGGTCTTGGGTGTGCTCTCCCTCCCTCCCTGCCCCACTCTCCCTTCTCCAGCCCCCAGCCTGCCTGTCCCTGGGCACTCAGCCCCACCACCCCAGGCCCTCACCCCTGACTCCTCGGGGAGTTTCTGGCCTGGCAGTCACAGGAGGATCTGGTGTGGCTCATCTACTTGCACACTGTGTGACCTTGGGCAAGTGTTCCCGCCCCTCCCACCTGACCTCCTGGCTTCAGAAAGGGGCTGTTTGGACCATGTCATTTCTGAGCTTGGAGCCAAACCCCCTGGTCAGCTCTTGGCAGCCACTCCCCTGGTGGGGAGAGCTGTAGGCAAGGGCAGGATGCAGGATGTGTGCTGGCTGCTGCAGGAGAACACAGACAGGACCAGGCTGGCTTGGGAGAGGGAGGGGGGGCTCCAATGGTGTTTGTGTGTGTGCTGGGGAGGGGAGGCGAGGGCAGAGGGAGAAACGCAGAGGAGCTGCTGGACTAGAACAGAAGAACCCCTTAGCCTGTATATTTAGCTCATCGAGGTATATAAACAGAAACCTGGAGCGGACTCAATGCTCCCCCCCAAGCGTGAGTCATCAGTGCTGCTGCAGCTAAAGTTAGGCTCCAATCACAGGCTCTCTCCCCTCTCCCCCCTCCCCCTCCCCTCCCCCTCTCCCGGCCCTTCTCCCCTTCCCCTCTCCCCTCCCTTCCTCACTCCATCCCCTTACTGCCTCCTTATCTCCTTATCACTTCTTCCCACCTCTCCCCTCTCCCCTCCCACCTTTCTCCCTAAGTCTTTCCTGGATGCTCTAAACTCCATTTCTCCCTGATCTGCCCTTCCCCTTGTGTGCTCTCCCTCTTTTCCTTGATTTCCGCCCCCATTTGTATTCTTCTCCTCTTTCTTTTTCCTCTGTCTCTCTCACTCTTCAGTGTGTCCTTCCCTCTTCCTGAGTGCATTTGGGAAAAGGGTGTCTTTGAACTTGCACTTTGTTTGAACCTAGTGATAACAACATGCATGTGTCTGTATGTACTTGAGAGGGGGTGTGCCTGTGTCTGTGTGAATTTGTGTCTTGGTGTGAGGGTGTATTTAACAAAAATGATATCTGTTTGGGTGTACGTGTGAGGGTGTCTGTGGTGTTTGTGAATCTGTGTGAATGTGTCATTTTGTGTCTGTGTGAGCGCATACATGGGAATGTGAGGACTGTGTGTCTGTGTCTCTCTGTGTTTCTTCTCTTTTGGGGGAAGGGCAGCTCTGTGCCCCAGAAGTAAATACTCTGGGTTAAGCAGTGGAGAACCCCTTCCTCAGTTTCCTCCGGGGGTTTGGCAGGCAGGGGGATCTCTGGCCCCTAGAGACTGCTAGCAAGGCAGCTGCAAGCTGCAGGCTATCCGAGAGTGGACCCAAGCTTGGCTCTTGGGCCCTGCCACTTTCTGCTGTGTGACCTTGGGCCAGTCTCTCGGTCTCTCTGGGCCATGCTTCTGCATCTGCCAGAGGAGCGTGATGACCCTGCTCACCTCACGGGGGGTAGGGGGGGTGGGGGGGTGGGGGGGGGAGGCGGGAGACAGGGAGCAAGGGAATTGTGTGCAGAGGTGCAGGTCAATGCTGGTGAGGACATGGTGGTCAGACCCAAGGCCTCTCTGTTAGGTGTATGCTTTCCAGCCTCAGTGGGGCTGATGCTGTGTCTCCAACTGTGTATTTATAATTTATACTGATGTTCAGGCAGAACTGGAGGCTGGATACCCCCCAATGGGAGTGTTCCCCCATCTTAATTAGTGGATGTCCGCTCCCACCTTCAAGACACATCTTGAAAGCTGCTCTCTGCAGGAAGCCTCCCCAGAACTCTGCCGAGGTGTGGATTTGCCTCCTCCATTCCTCTGGGGGTCTAACACCCTCACCGTGGTCTGTGTCTCTGCCTTCAACATGGGGATTCCTGGAAAGAATTTACACAAGGGAATAGTGCGTGTGTGAGTGTGTGTGCCCCGGGGATGTGCAGGAGAGGAAGGATGAGAGATGGAGAGCAGGGGAGGAGCGAGGTGCCAAGAGCTTGGGCTGTTTTAGCCCAGGTTCTGCTCTCCCAGAATGGACAAGTGTCTGGGCCGTCAGCTGAGGCGGTGGGCCCAGACTTTGCATCAGGGACCAAGGAATGGGCTGAGAAAGCATCAGTCCTTTGGCCCCAGGGTGGGTGGGGACTGATGAACAGCACCACTCCTGGTACGTTCTCTATCAGGGCAGCCAGGGTGATCTGCTCTTCTTCAGATGACCCAACATCCTCATTCTCCATCAGTCTCCCCTGCTTTATTTTTTCTGTATACATTGATCATCATCTGATGTCCTATGTATTTCATGTATTTATCTTATGTATTTTCTGACTCACCCACTCCAGTGTAAGCTCCATGAGGGCAAGGGCTTCATTTTATGTACTGCTGTACCCCCAGGGCCTAGAACTGTGCCTGACACACAGTTGGACACTCAGAAGGAGCTGCTGAAGAGACAAAGATGGCCTGTCATATCCTCCTATGTGATCATCATTCATTCATTCGTTCGTTCTTTCGTTCATTCGTTCGTTCATTCTTTTAGCAGACCTCTGATACTTAACACTGTGCCGCACTCTTTGCCCGGCTCCCAGCCTGGCAGGGGCAGAACAGAGAGGTAGCCCATCAAGACTGGGTGGGAGTGGGGGACCCCTGACCCGGCCTGGTGTGATCCCAGAAGAGGAGATGTCTGAGCTGGGCTTGAGGATTCGGAGGCGCTCTTTAGGTGGAGACATTTGATTTTGGCTCTTTCTACCACCCCCTGCCCCTTCCCTGCCCTAGGACTACTGCCAAACAGAGGGCAGGGCTAGGGATTATTCTCTAAAAGCCAGAGTTGGCGAAGGCACAGAGTAGGCCTCACAGCTGGGGAACTAGCTCCGTGGTCCTTCCTGGGGGTCTGGGAGGGGGTGGATTCCAGTTTTAACAAAGATCAAACCCTGAAAGGGACTATAGCCCTGATGGTGGAATTTCAGGGCCTCTGGGAGGCTGAGGAGCAGCCCCCTGCCCCTGGGCAAAGCCAGCCTGCTCCCTAAAATGCCCGTCCTGAGCCACCAGGGGTCAGAAGGTTGTAGGGTAGGGGCCAAAGCCAACCTGGGCCGGCCTCTCCGGCCCAGAGCCAGCTCCCACCTGCACAACCCCCACTCATCTCTCCTTGATGGTGACATTGAAGGCGACTTCCTGAGGCTGGACTGCTGGGGCGCCTGCCTTTGTCCAGTCGAGGATAAAAGGAAGAGTTGCCTCCTCTATTATTCTTTCTCCAAGCAGCAGGAGCTGCAGAGAGGGAGAGGGCGTGAGAGCACACGCGCACGTGCATGTGTGAGAGCACACGCGCACAGAGCCTGAGGACAGGGAGCAGGACAAACAGACAGCAAGGGAGCCAGACACACCAGGAGACAGGGAGTCACAGAGAGGAGAAATGAGAGCGAGGAGGGGGACAGAGGAAGAGAGATGGAGACAGAGAAAGGGGAAGACAGAGAAACAGCCAAGGAGGAAGGGAGCTACCAGGAGAACCAGGAAGGAGAAAGACACCCACAGAGGTAGAGGGCAGGGATGCCCCCCAGCTGTGCTGATTTCTCTCCATTCCTCCCCTCCCTCACCCCTCCCTTAGGCTTCCTTCGCATCTCTGCCCCTGTCCTCTGTCTCCAGCTTCCACACCTCCCTGATTCGCCGCCTCTCCCTCTCGGTGCCTGTCTCATCCCCACCGCACCTTCTGCCTTCCCAGACTGGGGAGTTTCTGGGAGCCAGGCTGGGGGAGATATCAGGCACCACCGTCCACCCAGGGAAGGACCAGAAACCAGTACCCTCCCTCCCTCCCTCCTTAAGCTTCCAGTCCTGCTCCTCTGCCCTCTGAAACATCCCTCAAAATCTGTCTCGTCCCTCCTGTGAGCAATACGGCCCAGGCTGGTGCAGGCCTCAGGGCCTCATCTTGCCCTCCGCATTCAGCTCACACAGCACCCAGCAGGGCCTCCCCAAACCCGACCTTGCCCCTCCCCACTCACACCTCCCTCAGCCTGGCATTCAGAGGCTGGGACTTCCTGTTGTTCCCACACAAGCCTTGCACCTTCATACCCCCAGGCCTTTGCTCCTGCTGTTACCCCTGCCTGGAATGACCTTCCTGCCATGCTTTGGCAGAAAAGCTCTTACCTGCACACTCCCCAAGTCCCTCTAAGCCTTCACAGAGTCAAGTTCACAAGGGCTACTGTGTGAAGCCTTCTCCCAGGAACAATGGTTTCCTCTTCTACTCCACTTACCCTGGCTCTCTGAACATGGCTGTCCCCCACCGGGCTGGGTTTTGTCATCGCTGTATATCTAGCCCCTGGCACATAGTAGGTGGTCTATAAGTATCACTGAGTAAACACCCAGGGCAACCGATGGCATGCCGCATCGCCTCTCAGGACCTCAATTTCATCAGTAAGATGGATCCGGAAATGGAAATGACTGCTCAGGCCACTGGCTTTCAAGAAGTGCACTCAGCAAATACTGAACACCTACTGCATGCCAGGTTGTGCCTGCCGGATGTTGTGAGGCAGGAAGGAGATGACGTGCCACTGGTCGAGCACCAGTCGGGTGTGAGGGGGGCTCCTGGTGCCTCTGTCTGGGGTTGGGTGTGGGCAGTTCCCTGCTGCTCTTCTGTCTGCGTTCGCGCTGGAATAAACCCACCGCCGCTGCGTCCTCACCCTTGCTGGTTGTAGGCTGCTGCGGTATCGAGTCCTTTCCAGATGCACTCGGACTTGATTCTTCAACCCCCATCCAGAAGCTTCTAGGGTGTCAGTGGCCGCCTTTGGCTGAGAGTCAGGGACTTGCCGCCCGGCAGGAACCTGAGGATCCTGTAATCTGTCCCTTCTCCCTCTGTCTCCAGCCTCCTTCCTGGGCAGGTGGGAGAAAGACCTCTGTCTCTGTCTCTGTCTCACACACACACATACACACACGCTCACTCTGGCGTGGAATCCTGCTTCTGCCGCTCATTAGCTGCGTGACCCTGGATGATTTACTTAATTTCTCCGGATTTGCGTTCTTCCATCTATAAAGTGAGCTTCATGATACCTCTCACCCAGAACTGTTGCCAGGGTTAAGTGGGCTAACGGAGTAAATGGGCACCTGTCAGTGGGGAGGAGGGATCCCCCTGCTCCTTATCTAGGTAGAATGCCACAACCTCACCCTTCCTGCCTGGGCAGGAGTCCTGTGGCCACAGTGACCCCAGGGAGGGTGGAGGATGCTAGCATCCTCCTGGTCCTCTCTGGCTTTGACCTCCCGCCAGCTTAGTCCAGTTGGGGGATGGATTGGCTGGTCCCAGGCCTGGTCAGCCATGTCAGCTCCGACTTGACATCCACACACCAGATGTGCACTTGCACGAGGCCCGTGTGCATCTAGCTGACTTTCCAGGAGACTTGCAGAGGGAGGGGAACCGGTGCCACAGCCACACAAGCTACTCACATTGGGTCCTCCATGACTCTCTGGGGGTGCTCCCCCTCCACGTGACCCTGTCTCCTCCGTTTTGCTGTCCCTCCTTTTCTCTCCCTTCACGCTCCACACTTTCTCTCTGAAACTTCCTCTACTGATCCAGCCTCAACCCCTAAACTGGGCTTGGAGGGCACCTTGGCCTCTCGGAACCCATTCCTCTGTATCCTCTTGGCCCACCCTCCAAATCCCTCCCTGTGTCACCCACAGCATTTCCAGACCTTTCATCGCATAACATGCTCTGGCCCTGGCAGAGGCCTGGTACCCAGTAGATGCTTAATGAAGGGTTTCGGGATGTTGAAGTTCATTTTCGGCCATTGGTTTTTTCCTATCACAGTGGGCTGCTCCTGGGGCCTGATTCTTAGGTGTTCAGGATGCTGCTTGGCGCTGAGAGCAGTCCCTTCCTATGCCCCAGGGGGAATGTGTTCTAAAGGGGGACAGGGCGGCCTGTGTGAGGGTATCATGGGCCAGGTTCTGCTCTGGTAGGTGGGGGCCACTTTGCCAGTGTGGGATCCTGGAAACTTTAACTCTTAGAGTTTTTGAATCTCGGAATCCAGAATCCTAGTTAAGAGCACAGATTCCGGAGCCAGACGCCCTGAATTCAAATACCAGCTTTGCCATTTATTAGCTGTGTGATCTTGAGCAAGTTACCTAACTTCTCTGTGCCAACGGCTCCTCCTCTGTAAAACGGTAGTGACGATTTACAAGATTGTGGAAAGGATTAAATGTGTTAATATTTGTCAAGGGCTTAAATGAGGGCCTGGCGCAGATAAACGCTTTGTGTTTGAGAAATAAATCAGTGTGGATTTCGAGGGTATCGGAATCTTTATCTCTGTGTGTTTAGGATCTTTAGTTCTGGAAGGGACTCCGTCTCATGTCCTGGAGCAGGAATTCCGCCCCAGTTTCCTTCAGCCCCAGCTTGCTTATCCCCATTAATAGATTCTCCTTACCCTTCTAGCCACTTCAATTGCTAGAAAGTTCTCTAGGGGACAGGAGTGAGCCTGGGATGCTCTGGGAGTAGGGAGTGGGGGGCCTGGTTGGGCTTTGGTTCCTGGGGGAGTGGAGAGGGAGACTGGCCCGGCTGTCAGCTCAGGCAGGTGTACCGAGGGGACTCCAGGCCAGGGTCCATCTCACTTACCTGCTGGTAGGCCCCCGTTCCCAGGGCATGGCAGGGCCTAATGACTGTGTGCGGCTGCTGCAGCCTTCTGCAAATACCAGGCACAATATAAATAGCAATAATGAATAAATGAAGCTCCCGCAGCCAGCGAGGGCCTCTGGGAGGGACTGCCGCAGCCTTGCCTCTTGCTGAGACCTGGAGTTGCAACCCCATCCCCCAGTAGGTTCAAGGGTCGCCCCGTATCCCCACTTCTTCTATGACCCTCTGCGGCCTCCCTGTGCACAGAGCCCACCCCTGTGCTTAGGGCAGAAGAAAGGAAGAATGGGTAATGAAAGCACAAAGTATTGAGGGTGGACATAAACAGTACCTCTCGCCAGTGTGGATGCTTGAGGGTGGCTGGGGAGGGGGCAATTAGTCCTGCTGGGATGGGGAATGCACTAGAACCGTGGAGGGAGGCAAATTTCTGCTTACGTATGAAAAAGAACTTTGAATGATCAGAGATGCTCAGAGAGCAAAACAGCAGCCCAGAGGAGTGGTGAGGTCGGCGTCACCCCAGGGATGCAAACAGGGGCCGGGCGGCCGCTTTGGAGCCGAAAAGACCCGGTCCTGAGAATTTGCTATCTGGTGGCTTCTCAAGGTCCTGTCCAGTCTTTTGAACTTCATGAAAATGTTGCCAGAGGACACCGGAGAGAAAGTGAGCAGTGTCTGGTGGCTTCTCCCTGACTTCCTGTCTGATTGCTGTCACTCTCCTGGGCCTGGGGCTTTCCAGCTGAGCCCGCAGCCGGTCAGGGCATGGAGTGCCTGCCCCAGCCACCTTATTTCTGCCTCCATGCCTTGGCTTATGTCCTGTCTTCCTCCTCGAGGCCATTTCTCCACCCATCACCTCTCCTCTTATCTCAATCCCACAGGAGCATTTAAAGCGAGGTGCGGGCCTCTTGCCTTTGGTGAGGCCGTCCGTTGAAAACTCCTGATCTGAAGCCCACTCCCTTCTGAAATAAACCCGCTCCACAAATGGACACCTGGTGGCCAGCTTACTTCATATCTCGAGATACCTCCTAGCCTAGGTGTGCTTACATGACCTTTCATTGTGGCCTGGTGACAAAGGTTTGTCTTGTCTCCCTGGACAGATTTTTTTTGTATTTAATATTTATTTATTTTTGAGAGAGAGAGACAGAACATGAGCAGGGGAGGGGCAGAGAGACAGAGAGAGAGAGGGAGACACAGAATCTGAAGCAGCTCCAGGCTCTGAGTTGTCAGCACAGAGCCGGACGTGGGACTTGAACTCTTGAACCACGGGATCGTGACCTGAGCCGAAGGCGGATGCTTAAGCGACTGAGCCACCCAGGTGCCCCTCCCTGGACAGATTTAAGGGTAGGAAGGGTTGAATATTTGTTGAGCACCTACTATTTGCCAGGCACGATGGTGCTAAGCCCTTTCTAGACTGTTCTCATTCTGCAAGGTGTGAACTTTTATTTCCATTTCACAGATGAGGAATCTGAGGCTCAGAGACTTTAAAGGACTTGCCCAAGGTCCTCAGGCTGGAAGCCACAGAACCAGGATCAAACATGAGTGCTCCTTCCTCCACAGCTCTGCCCATCTGCAGAGCAGATGGCCCCAGGACAGGCCTCAGTACCTGCAACCATCCCCAGGCTCAGCCCAGTGCAGGAACCATCTCCCCTCCCTGAGCCCCCATTTTCCAAGGAGAGGAGGTAGGGGTGGAGAGGGCTGAGTTGAGAGCCTCTCATCCCTCAGGCTCCTGTGGCCCAGGCTGCCCAGGGGAAGTGGAGAGGCTAGGGGCATTGGTAGCTGGAGAAAAAAGCGTCTGTTCTACTTCGGAGCCCTCTCAGAAGCCTTCCTGGAGGCGGTGGCCTTTCAGTCAAGCCCTGAAGGTTGGAAGGAAGCGCGGATGTGGATGAGAAGCGGGAAGCTGGCCGGGCAGAGGAGCCACCTTTGGAGTTGAATCGTCGCCTGCTCCACCATTTAAGAACCGGTGGCTTCAGATGGGCAGCGCCTCTCTTGGGCGGTGGGGGCGCCCCTCTACCCCAATCTCCCAGTATCTCGGTGAGAATCCGAAGTGTTACGTGGCCAAGCAGGCACCTGGGACACGAGGGTGGTCAGTAATGGGGTCCCTCCCTTTTTACGCATGACGCAGCCCCCATGATAGGACCCTCCCCCCAGGCACGACCCCGAATTTTAAGGGGGTGGCCGCCAGGCTCGGGGCGTCCTGCCCCTCCGGGGAGGGGTGGGAGCTCACCGAGCCGCCGCCGGGAGTCTGTCTGTCGCCTCCACGCCTCCCCCCTCCAGCGTCCCGCGCCTGCAGCTTTCCCCGAAGACATTTGGTGTCAGTATAAGGACGGCTTTGCCTCGCACGCGGCGCGGCTCGGTCTCGCCGCCGCCGCACGTCCCCGCACCGCCGGGCGCTCGGGCTCCTCCGCAGCCCCCGCCGCGCGCAGACCCCGCGCCTCGAGCCCGGGGCCGGAGGCGCGAGCCGAGCCGAGGCGGGCGACGGACGAGCCCGGACCCCGCGCCGCCGCCGCCGCCGCCGCCGCGATCCTCCCCGGGCACTTGCCCGCCGCTCGGTCCCCGCGGCGCCCCCGGCCCCGGCCCCGGCCCCGGAGCGCCGCGCTCTCGCCCGCCCCGCCGCCCGCCGCGCGCTCCAACTCCGGCGCGGTCCGCCGCTCGTCCGCGCTGCCGGCTCCTCGCCGCCCCTCCCGCCGCGCGCCGTCTCCTCCCGCCATGGCCCGGGCCCCGGGGCCCGCCGCCCACCGCCCGCCGCCCCTCGCGCCCCAGGGGCTCAGCTGATCCTGAATTGGCGGGGTGGGGGGGAGCGGCTGGCGGGGCCGGGGGTCCCCCTCGAATTCCGGCTTCGGGGGGGCACGCGGCGTCCCCGCGCCTCTAACCTGGACGACCCCCCGCTGCCCTGCCAAGTCCATGCCAAGGTAGGTGGGGGTGGGGGGAAGGGAGGGAGGGCTCCGCTCCGAGGCCAGTTTCTTGGCGCGTCGGGTGCTTTCTTTACTGAGGCGTTTGTTTATTTCTGGGGACCGGTCCCCCCCCCCCCCCGACACACGCGTGCCCATCAGGTCGGCCCCCATCCCGTGCTTTCGGGCAGGTGCCTTGGGAGGAAGGACGGGAAACTTTGACCGGTTCCTTCTCCAAGGCCACGAAAGTTCTCTCGGTGCCAATGCTGAAGCCGGCTGAGCCAGCGCTGCAGAAATTTATTCAACAAGTCAGGCTGCCGGCCGCGGGGTTGGGGGTGGGGGGTGGCGGCGGTCTGTGTCTGTCTGTCCCGCGGCCCCTCGGTCGCTGCGGCTCTGCAACCAGCTGGACCAGAGCTGGTGTCAGTGTCCAGAGGGCTGAGCTGGGAGTATTGGCAGAGGGAGAGTAGCAGGAGGGGGATTGAATGGGGGAATCCCAGGCAGGCGTTAACTTTCCTGGAGGCCAAGGTGGTAGTGGGCCCCCTCCCACGGCAGCACCCCCCCAGGGGGCTACTCAAGGCTTCATTGCATGAAGCCAGGCCAGGGGTTGGAGCGGGGACTCTTGGGGGTAAAAGGAATCCTCAGCAGGTTGGGGCTGGTTATATAATGAGTGTTTATGATGATTGGGTTTTAATTGTCTGCTGGCTGGTGTGTGTGGAGGATGTGGGGGCCAAGAGGCCTTGGCAGGGGGTGGGAAGGCCTCCTGGGGGGGCATGATGCCTGGGGGAGGGGGCTTTCAGATGGGCCCAGGCTGAGGCATCAGTCAGCTGCTCTGCTTGTGTCTTTCTCTTCCTTCAGGGTCCTGGGGGTTCTGAGCTGTGGGTTAGGTTGGCATGTGGGGAGACCCCTGAGCTAGATTCTGGCCCTGGGAGTCTGGGTTCTTGGTCTAGGTGTGTGTGTGTGTGTGTGTGTGTGTGTGTGTGAGAGAGAGAGAGAGATTGAGAGCGAGAAAGCTTGCTTGCGTCTCTTGCCTCTATGGTGTGATGGGGTCTGACACGCCATGTGAGGAATGTCCTAAGGCTGGAGTGCTCAGGGTGGTCTGAGCAGGGACCCAGTCTATCCTTCCATCTCCCACCGCCCTGAGGATTTGCCCGGCAGATAACGGCCACCACCTGGGATCTAGGATGCCGTGCAGACAGGGATGTGGTGTCCATGGGCTGGGCCCGTGGGAAAGGGTCTGGCTGAGGAGATCAGGCCTGCTTCCCAAGACTGCAGTCCTCGTGCCCTGCTCACGCTGTCAGGTCACCTCTTGGATCAGTATTTCCCCTCAGCACCAAGGACTGGCTCTGGAAACTCTTGTCCACCCTTCAGGATAAACTTTTTGTTCAGACTCCAGGACCTGGGCTGGGCTGGGGACAGGGTGGGGAGTCTAGCTACCTCCCTTGCTGCCTCTACCGTCAAGGCTGAGCCAGAGGGAGGGGATGCCAGTGGGTGACAGGGTAGGGCGACACTTAGTGGGGACCAATTCTGAGGCTGCAGTGGGGGGGGGGGGTGGGGAGGAAAGGGAGGAGGGAGGAGCACGTCCTGGGGGGGGTGGGGCTGAGCTGGTCTGACACCAAATTCATGAAGCCCCGTGCGCCCTGGAGGTGCTGCCCTCCCTCCCCAGCTGCTCAGAGCAACCCAGCCCTGCCCCTGGGCACCAGGAGGGTCAGCTCTGGGGAGGGGCTGCAGGCCTGGCAGAAGTACCACCCCCCCAATCTCTTTCCTGTCCACCTCATTCGGGGTGCTTCTGAGAGGGTGTCTTCTAGGCCCACCAGGGGGCATCACGCAGCAGTTCCTGAGTCCCTGTGCCCTGACTCCCCTTGACCTTGGGTGCGGAGGTGGGGGGGCAGAGGTTGCTGTGAGAACGGCTCTTCTCTCACTGTCACCGGCGCCAGATGGCCTCCCCCGGACAGCCCACAGCCAAGGCGTCTTAGGGACCGCTGTGATCGTAGCTCCTCTGTGTCCTGGACCCAGCGCCACACCCTTAGCGCTGGGCGTCGCTACCTGTGACTCTCCCAGTCCCCTTCGTCATGCCCCCTGCGCTGCCGTTTCTGCCACCCTCACCTCACACCCCAAGTGGGACTCCCCTGGGCCTCAGCCCTCCCAGGAAAGTCTGTTTCTGGATACCACTCGGCTCTCCCCCACCCTGGAAGGGCTCCCGCCCCCAGGCAGCTTCTGAGTGCTTTCCAAGGTAACAAACAGGCTCTTGTGAGGCTCCCCTCCGCTGCCTTGTTCTCTGAGTGCCCAGCCCCCAGCTCAGGGTGCTCAAACGCCATGTCTGGAAAGATGGGATGCCAGGCTGGGTGTGGGGGTCCAGGGAGACCCCACCGGGCCGCACGGTCCTCCTTCCCTCTTCTCCATCTCTTGTCCTCCTTCCTGTTTCCTTTCTTGTCCTCCCTCCCCCACTGCTCCTTTCAGACCCCTTCCCTCCCTCCACTTCTTTTCTGCAGAATGTTTTCTTCCACACACATGTTCCCAAGATCTGTTCTTGCCTTGTGCCCTCAACCCTTGCGCCCACAGTCCAGGGAGGTGCGGGTGTGGGGTCTGTGTTCATGCTCCGTGATCCGTGGTCTATGGATCTTGGTAACTGCGTGTGTGTGTGTGGGGCTGTGGGGCTGTAGGTCCATGGGTCCGAGGATCCGTAAACCTGTGGGTGTATGTGTCTGTGAACCTGTGGATATGTGGATTTTTGGACTCATGGGTCTGTAGGTCCGTGGGCCTGTGGATCCTGATATCCAGGAAGATGTGGGCTGAGTCTCTCTTCCTCACGGCTGCCCATGCAAGGCAGGAAGAAAACAAATCGGATTTCCTTTTCTCTCTTGTATTTATTAAGCACCTACTATGTGCCAAAACCTGTTCTGGTTACTGGGGGACCTAGCAGTGAACAAAAGGGAGCAGACAAAACCTGCCCTCTTGGAGCTTCTGTGCCCCCGAGAGGGGGCCTGGGGCCTCCCCTGTGCCAGGTGCTGTGTGGGCATATGGCTACAGGGCCTGGGTTTCTCTTGTGCCCTTGGAGGGGAGAACAAGGCTGTGTTTGGTACATAGGCGGTGCAGATTGTGGAGGGCTTGAAAGCACAAGGTGTTTGGATGTCCTTGAACAAGTGTGGGGGGCTTCAGAGGCTCGTTGGGCAGGAGAGGATAAGAGGGAAGTAGTTTCTCCAGGATGGAGGCCATGGTCTTTTGGGGCTGGAATTTGGCACAGACCTGAACCTGCCTCACGGACCTTCTCCCTTCATCGCAGATGCCCTGCCTCTGCCAGCTCCCCCTTTTCCTGCACTCTGGCCATGATGGTCTCACTGATGATGCATTTGTTAAAGTTTATTTATTTTGAGAGAGAGAGAGAGAGAGAGAGCTCACGCAGTGGAGGGGCAGAGAGAGAGGGAGAAAGAGAATCCCAAGCAGGCTCCACGCTGTCAGTGCAGAGCCTGATGTGGGGCTCGACCTCATGAACCGTGAGATCACGACAAGATCAAGAGTTGGACGCTTAATCGACCGAGCCACCCAGGCGTCTCCACTGATGGTGATGCATTTTAAGAAGAATATCAGGCTTTTCTCTCTCCTTGCCACTGACTGCTGACCCTGATGAGCAGTGAGGGCCATAGGCAGCTCTCTGTCGGTCCAGGGACTTAGGCCTCCTCCCTGGATCACTCGACTCTTGTCTTCGGGTGGGGGCGGGCGCGAAGGGGGAGAGACACGAGCAAGTTCACAGTCATGGGGTTGGCCCAGAGGGGCAAGGCACTTAGCATTACGGGGGAATCAGCTTCTTGTACAAGTGGGACAGTACCTATCACCTTAAAGGGTTTTTGTGAGGCTTAGGAGTGTCTCTGCTCTGCCTAGCGTGGGGCCACACACTGTCCTCCTTCCCCATTTGCTGTCCCTTTAGTGAGGTAGAGAAGGAATCACGTTTTGCATTTTATACAAGAGGAAATGAAGCTTGGGGAGACTGTGTGTTGTAACAAGAGTAGAGCTGGGACCCGAACCTGGGTCCTGACACTCCTGATCCAGTGCTCTTCCTACTAGAACAGCCTCCCTGTCTCCAGGGACCACATTCACCCTCGTTTTTTTAGCTGAAGTAAGACCCAAGGCCCTAATTACTGCAGAAGGAGTAAAAAATGATCAGCAGAGTCGCCTGCTGGGAAATGTTCAAACACACGGATGGAGATTCAAATACAGCTTCACTTGCTGGCACTTGCCATAAGGCTGATAGCTGACAAACAAGTGACAGTGTCTAGTGACAGACGTGTGGACAGGTAGTGGGGGGGGACGTTGGCAGGCTGCTACGTCCTGTCCACTGCCTGGCCTGCCTGGATGACCTTTTACTGGTAACATGGATTTGGGCCTTCCAGATCCAAATCCTAGCTCTTTCACTCAGTAGCTCTTGACCCTGGGGACATCCCTTAAACTCTGTGCCTCAGTTTCCTTACCTAGCTAGTGGAGAGAGCAAAAACACTTACCTCGCTGGATCGTAACCGGGTGCCTGGCATACAGTAAGTGCTCAACAAACAACGTTGGCTATAACTCTTGTTAGCTGCCCATGGGAGGGCAGTCTGATTCAGTTCATTGAACGCCGCAGAGCTAAGAGGCCCAGCTGTTGATTTTGGTGACGGGACCAACATGATTGTGGCGTGTGCAGGCTCAGCTGGCCAGACCAGAGCAAGTTCCGTGTCAGGTCGTGCACTTGGGGGCCATCCTGGAGCCATTCGTCTTTAGGCTAGAGGAGACTTGCCTTGGCCGCGGTTCCCCTGAAGAAAATCTGAGGAGACCAGTGGACCACATGCACCAGAGATGCCCCTGTCTGACTGGGTTGCCAGTCAGGCTCTGGGGCTCCCAGGCTGCATCGAGAGAGGGCCCCACTGCAGGATCAGGCAGGTGCCCTCTCTGCTCTACTCTGGGTTTTTTGGTTCGGCCCTTGCAGGGGAAAGTGGGCAGACATAAGTCTGACGGGGGATGGGTCCCAAGGAGCAGATGATCTAGAAATTGTCGCCCAGGGAGTGGTTGAGGGAGCTGGTGACAAGAGGCCTGGGGCAGATGAGGCTCCGGGGTGGGCGGGCTGTCGTCTCTCATCTGCAGGGCTGTGGTGCGGAAGAAGGAGCAGACAGAGGTTCCAGGGGCTCTGGGATGTTGGCTGGAAGATTCTGGGAGGCAGCCTCGCAGGGACTTTTCTACAGGCCTCCAGATGGAGGCTCTGCATTGGCGCACGCGCGCGTGCTCGTGTGTGAGTGTGTGTCTGTGTGAATACGGTGAGTGTGTGAAGTCCACGTTTGGGTTGGTGTGAGTAAACGCTAAGCATGTGTGAGTAAATGCTGTGCGTGAGTGTGAGAGTACATGCCCGGTTGTGCACGGCTGTGTGTGTGTGTGAATGTTGCGCGTGTGGTCTTTGGGCTGCTGAGCATGTGGTGACTGACTAGGCCCCTTTGGGGTTCCCGCTCTTTTCAGGGACTCCCCGTGTGGGGGTCTGGGGCCCATACGAGTCTAAATCCAGGCACTGCGTTCCTGGGGCTCGTAAGTCCCAGGGTTCTGGAATTGCACGGCCGAGGGCTCGAACAAGCACGGGAGACTGTTGTGGGGCCCCTGTGGGCCGGTCCAGTGTCCGGTGGTGTGGCCGGTGGCTCCCGTGTGCCGCCCCAGTGCATCCCCCGTCCTTCTCGCAGTCGTGCCACGGGACTGTTGTCACCCTCATTTTACAGCTGGGTCACCGAGGGCCACTGCCGGGCTGAGCGGTGCCACGGTGGATTGGTGTCCGAGCGGGGACTCCAGCCCGGGTCCTGGCTTCCAGCCCGTGCTCTGAAACATCTTGCTAGAGAATCTGAGGTTATTGTAGTTAATACCTTGGGCCTCGAAGGTTCTGGGTGATTCTAAGATATTCTGAGTCTGAGATTCCTAGATTCTAGTATTCCCAGAATGAAGTCGCTGCTTATTCTTTTAGCTGCGACATCAGCTGATGTGTGTGGTTGTTGATAAAGGGGTAAACAAATGGTCTGCCTGTGTGTGCCTGTGAATACACAAACACACGCATGCATACGTACACACACGCGCGCGTGCGCGCGGCCTGGGGTGACCAGGCTAGGCCTCAAGGCTTTTTCCACCAGGGCTCTGAGCTCTGTAGAGCTCTCCCCAGCACAAGGCCTCTCCCCAGCACGCTCCAAGGGCTCTGGAGTGCCAGTTGGAAGATGCTGGAAGGCAGGCTTCCCCACGGACTTGGGAAGACTTGGAGGGTCTGTCTACACTGGGGGTCTTGGTTGCAGCAGCAGGTATATTGGCACTGTCTGGTGACTCAGTTGGGAGCGAGGACCTGGTCCCAGGCTGCTTTTCCCTGTCCCAGGGTGGTGTCCATTATGGTTCGGTGCTTGGGCTGTGGAGCAGCAGACCTGAACTGGGACCTCGTCTCTGCCTTGTACCAGCCGAGTGACCAGGGGCGCTGCTTGACTTCTCTGGACCCCGGTTTCTTTCTCCATAAAGAAGAAATAAGGGTGGTCTCTGCCGTACGTCAAGGGGCGTCGTAGAAATCGACATAAACGATGCACAGAAAGCCCCTTGCTCGTTGCCTGGCACAGAAGCAGGCTCAGAGCCTCCGTGATGCTGTGGTGGTGATGGGATGGTGGCGATGGCAGAGAGAGGACTGGGGCGGCAGCCCCTGGGGATGGCACAGCTGGCCTCATGCGTGCTTGGACACCCACCTTCACGGGGCTTACAGAGCCTTCCCGTCCACATCACGTGAGGCCTGCTGAGGCAGGCAGGAGGAGGGCTGATCTTTACAGAAAGGCCGAGGCCCCGAGAGGCTGGTGGAGTCGGGAGTGGGGGTGGGTGTGTGTGTTCCAGACACAGTGGACTTCTTCTCTTGCCACTGTACTTGCCCACAGAGGCCAGTCCAGTTACCATACCGCTGCCTGGCGGGCCTACCCTGGGAGTACTTTGAGGGAGGAGTCTCAGGATATGGAGGCAGCCCGAGCTCTGGGGCCAGAGGGACTCGAGTTTGAATCCACCAGGGTTGTCACCGGAAGCCAGTTCTGTCATGTCTGTGAGGCTCAGTCCGCGGACAGGTTGGAGCTCGGAGGCGGGGTGGGGGCGGAGGGGGACAGCTGCCAAACCCTCAAGAGCTTCTAGCAATAGGCGAATAGGCAGCCGGGGACAGGAGCAGACCTTCAGGCACAGGGCAGAAGGAACTGGGGCTATACGGAGCAGGTCACAGGGTGGCACCCTGAATGGGCACTGGAGAGCAGGTCAGAGGGTGGAGGCTGGGTGGGCATTGGGAGTGGGTCAGAGGGTGGAGGCTGGGTGGGCATTGGGAGTGGGTTGGGGGTGACAGGTCAGAGGGCAGAGGCTGGTGGGCCCTGGAGAGCAGGTCAGAGGGTAGAGGCTGGGTGGGCATTGGGAGTGGGTTGGGGGTGACAGGTCAGAGGGCAGAGGCTGGGTGGGCCCTGGAGAGCAGGTCAGAGGGTGGAGGCTGGGTGGGCATTGGGAGTGGGTTGGGGGTGACAGGTCAGAGGGTAGAGGCTGGGTGGGCCCTGGAGAGCAGGTCAGAGGGTAGAGGCTGGGTGGGCATTGGGAGTGGGTTGGGGTGACAGGTCAGAGGGTAGAGGCTGGGTGGGCCCTGGAGAGCAGGTCAGAGGGTGGAGGCTGGGTGGGCATTGGGAGTGGGTTGGGGGTGACAGGTCAGAGGGTGGAGGCTGGGTGGGCCCTGGAGAGCAGGTCAGAGGGTGGAGGCTGGGTGGGCATTGCGAGTGGGTTGGGGGTGATGGCCTTGAGAGTAGCGGTCTCTGGGAGTCCCACAGTGAGGTGGGAGAGGTGTGAGGAAAAAGGACTGGGACAGTGTGACAGTCTTAAGCAGGACCAAGTGAGGCAAAAAGCAAGTCAGGACAAAGTGGACAGAGCTGAGAGCGAGGAGGTGAGAGGGGGGAGTCACGTGTGGTTCCCGAGGCCACGGCGGCTCTTTGCACCTATGTGGTTGTGGGAGGGGTTTGGGCGGTGCTGGGTAGGGTGGCATCGGGCCGGAGCACGGCCAGGCTTTTCTGCCTCTAAAATATGTCTCAAATCCACCCCTCTCTTCCTACCTCCACCAGCATCCCAGGCCAGGCCAGCCCATCCTTCCTGCCTCTTCTTGGCCCTCCCTGCCCCACCCCTGCTCTTCCACTCTCCCTTCGGCCCTCAGAGGGATGGCTTAAAAACACAGACCTGAGCACACTACTCCCTGCGTACAACCCTCCATGGCTTCCTGTTGCACTTGGAATAGAACACAAGCTCCTTGGATGGGCTCACAGTGGGTCCCTGCCAAACACTCAATTTCATCCCCCCCCCCACCCCCCGCCCTCGGCTGGGCCACACTGGCCTCATTTCTCTTCCCTAAACACACTGAGCTCATTCCAGCCTCCCAGCCTCTGCACATGCTGTCCCTTCTACCTGGACTGCTCGTCCCACAGATCACACGCCCGCACGCCGGTGCCTTCCGGTTCCTGTTTTTAATCTTCGATGTCTCTTCCCTTAGGCAAAGCACTTTCCCCACTCCCACCTTCTCCCCACCGCCCCCCCCCCCCCCGTGTGTTTACTTCCCCGCACATTCTATTCATTTATTCAACGAGTATTTACTGAGCACCTAGTATGTTCCAGGCACTGTTCTAGGCACCGGGCGGGGCGGGGCGGGGGGGGGCGGATACAGCAGTGAACGAGACAGACCATGGTGCCGGGTGCTCTTACAGCCTTCTTTCAGGTTGGGCAGACAGGCACTAAATCATAAAGATATAAATTCATAAATGATACGGTATGTTTGGTGGCGATAAGGGCTCTGGAGCCCAGAGGGAGAGAAATTAATTGACTCGTGTGTCTCCTTTGCTGGAGTGTCTGCGGAATGGAGGCTGGTGCCAGATCTGGCTTACTCACTGGCAGGGCTGCAGAGCCTGTGAGGTGCCTGCACGTAGTAGGTGCTTGGGAAACATTTATTGGACAGATCCATGCATCGTCAGGACCTGGGGGACAGGGGATGGGAGTTGGAGGAGAGGGTGTTCCAGGGACAGGGAACCGTGTGAGCAGAGGTCTGGAGGAGGCAGCCAGTGCTCTAGGACCTGAGGAGGGAGGTCCGATGTGGCAGAAGCAAGGGGCCAGCAGGGGGTGGTGGGTGCTGTGGTGGGCAGACCTGGAGCCACCCCTTGGGGGGATGTTTTTCAGCCCAGTGGTTGACACGTGGCAGGCCAGGTTGCCTGAAAGCTTATGTAAGGCCCATGGCTGTTTTTCTGGAACTAAGAGCAGAGCCTGGAGCTTGGGAGAAGACTCTGCCTCCCTGACCAGCCGGGCAAAGGGCCGGGAGGTGCCAACTCCCGCCTGTTGCCCCTGGGAGCCAGAGAAATGTCCAAACGCATCAGCCGTGAGCAGCTCAGCGGCCGTGGTCAGTAGTCCGGTGAGCACCACGAGCTTAGTTAGGCTCCAGCTCCCACTGCCCAACCCGGCACCGTCAGGGTCCTGGGGCCTGGGAGACCCCAGTGCACGAGGATTCAGGGACTGGTGGCCTCTCAGAGCAGGTGGTGAGGGGGCAAGCCTGTTCTTCCTCCTTCGCCATTGGCCAAGCAAGGCCATGGTCAGTCATCACTAAATCTGGAGCACGGGTGCTGGGACTCTGGCGTCTAAGCGTGCCCTGCTTCTATACTTGGGTCAGCGTGTAGCCTTGTGTGCCCTTCCTTCTCTGGGTCTCAGTTCCTCCGTCTGCACGGTAGTGCCCCTGGGTTGTTGTCGACGTCAGACGAGACCACGACATGGGAGTGCCCCTGAGCCGAAGTCGGGAGCAGCTATGTAATTTGCGGAACTCATTGCAGAACGAAAAGGCGGGGGCTCCTGGCCAACCATTATTAAGAATTTCAACTCGGTGACAGCAGAGCATTAAACCAAGAGCCCTTCTGAGCGTGGAGCCTTGGGTGGCCACACTGGTCACACTCCCGGGAAGCCAGCCCTGCTTCCCTCTGCTGTTACCAGGCTGTGTGCCTGTCCTGTCCCTTCTCTGGGCCTCAGTTTCTCCAGCTGTAAAGCCCAGAGGTTGGTGTGGCAGGTCTCTGAGTTCTCACCTTTGGGAGGTGGTGGGTGGGGTCCCTGGGCTCGGTTGTATGTCTCAGGGGAGGTGTCGTTGCCTCAGGGAAGCCTGCCCTGATTCCCTCCCGGCTTGCCCAACTCCCTTGGTGTCTGGCCCTGTAACACTCCAACCTGTCCTTAGTCAACACGTGTCATCCTGGCACTAATGTCTGACTTTTCACCAACATCCCTTTTCTCCTTGCAGATTTTCTTTGTTTTCGACGATGCCATAAATCTATAGCTCTAGTCTCATAAAAAGCCCCACAAAAACCCCAACAGTATTGCAATTACATTCTAGGAAGGTTTTATTCTTCTTACTTTCCATCGCCCCAAACTGGGGCTGAGCAAAGTTGACCAGACTTGTCTCAGGACCACTCACTGGGAGTGGATTCTGACTTGGGTGCATCCGGGCCCTCAGCTTTTTCCTAATCCTCGTGGCAGAGTGAGGACAAGGGGCCTACGGACCTGAGGCTGCTCTGTCTGGGCTGCGTCCCCCGTGAGGGAAGGCGGGGTGGGGAGTGGGTGCCAGGCACCCCCTGCCACGTGCCACGTGTCTTCCTCCCCCAGGGCTTCTGGTTCGGCGCCAACATGGCCGAGAGCTCCTCGCCGCCCTCCTCGTCTGCCGCTGCCGCAGCCCCAGCAGCTGAGCTGGGAGTCACGGAGCAGCCGGGGCCCCAGAGCCCCCCTCCCTCCCCTCCAGGCCTGGAGGAGCCCCTGGATGGAGCCGATCCTGAAGTCCCTCACCCGGACCTGGCACCTGTTGCCTTCTTCTGCCTACGACAGACCACCAGCCCCCGGAACTGGTGCATCAAGATGGTGTGTAACCCATATCCTTTGTGTGACGGGGCCGAGCTGTTCCCTGATGGAGCCCTGCCTGCCACACCTTCCTCTGGATAGGAGGCCGTGGTGGTGGTGAGCGAGCTCAGATGGCGGGTCTGGGGGAATGTCGGGGCACGGAGGGCGGACCGATGAGGACCTGGCATCCTGCTGATGCGAACGTTCTGGAAGTCGTTGATGACCTGGGGGTTGGTTCAGTGCCCGGCTGGCTCAGAGAGTCGTCCGGTGTGAGCCCCGGGTCTATGCTGGGACTGGGGAGGCCGTGTTAAGTGAGACCCTGGCCCATGGCTCAGCTCCCGGTGACTGAGCCATTTGGTTGATGGAGGCCACATGATGCGAGTCCGAAGGGGACCCTGTGGGCGTGGACCCCGAGGCGGCAGAAGGCAGCCTCACAAATCTTCTTGCCTCCACTTGCTGCCCCTGGTCTGCCCGTGTGGCCCCTGTTACGACCCTTCGCTATTTCCCACTGCCCTGGAGGAGTAGAGCAAAGTCCTCCCCCAGCCCACCAGGTGCCACCTTACTGCTCCCCCTGCGTTCTTCTAGGCCTCAGGGCCTTCCCACGTGCTCTTCCTTGTGAAACGCTTTTCCCTTCCCTCTCCACCTGGCACAATCCTTCACTGCATCCTTCCGACCGTGGCTTAAGTGTCACCCGCTCAGGGCAGTGTGCCCCGATTCCCCCTTGGCCTCTCCGTTTGTTGTCACTCTCTAGTTGTGGCATTCCGAAGCTACCATCTGCCTCCTCCAGGGAACCGTCAGGTGAGCGGCACACGGACCGAGCATGTCTTGTTTGCCGCTGGACCCCAGCACCCAGCACCCAGCATGGTGCCTGGCGCGCCACGGGCTCGCTCTCCTTCGGTGTTCGCCGGGCGCATTTTGGCGGTGTCTGAGCTGGGTCTCCAGTAATGAGCGGTGTTGGGTGGACAGGGTGGTGGGGAGGAGGCTACCTCAGGAACAAAGGCCAGGAGAAGAGAGGGACGAGGGAGTGAGGGACAGTGGGGAGAGAGGAGGCGGAGGGGGGAGAGGGAGGCTTGCAGGGGGCTGAGTGAGGAGCTGGCCTGTGTTCTCAGGGCAGCGGGACCAGGGCGAGTTTACAGCAGGGTGTGATAGGGAGAGATCAGTGTGTTAGAAAGATGGCTCGGTGCCATGTGGAAATGGGTCGTGGGGTGAGCCCAGGAGGAGGAGGTGAGCCCAGACATGGTGGCCTCTGGCTTTTGGGGCCCACCAAACAGCACAGAGTCTCTGCCAGGGCTTGAGGCCACCCAGGGTAGGGTCTGAGCCCAGCTCTGGACACCTGGGATACCCGGGATGCAGGCTGGAGTGATGACGAGGCCCCCAGAAAGGCTGGGGGAGACAGCCATGCTGAGCCCAGGACTGCTGGCCTCCCTGCTATGTCAGGGGCTGGGTGATGACCTTGGAAACCCGAGGCTCTCTGCTGGCGTGGGTGGAGTGTGGATCCGGGTGCCCCTAGCTGGGCGGAGGGCCAAAAGCCTTCACGGTCCTTCTGTGGGACAGCTCAGGAGGTCTCAGCCATGGTTAGAGGGTCTATTCAATAACTCTGTTCACCCAGTGCTCTCTGACATCAGCCCTGGGATCGTGGAGGACAGAGAAACATAGCTAGCTGGTCTGCCCTGAGGAACTCCCGGGGGCAGGGGACACAGGCACCCTCCATGGGAACAGTTTTAGTACAGTATGTTGGGGAAACCTTAGGAGCCTGCAGCATGTAAGCTGGGGGGTGGCCAGGCCAGGAAAAGGGGGACCACAGGAGCTTTGGGCCTTTGAGGGAGAGAAAGGCTCACTGGAAGACTGGGGAGACAGTGGAATCGTGTCACAGGGACCTTGCCTGGGTGGGACAGAGGTTGATTCTGGCTCTGCCATTGGCTGCTGTGTGACCTCGGGAAAGTTGCTGTACCTTTCTGAGCCTCACAGGGTCCAGACAGTTAAGACTGGGCTGGGCTGGGTTGGAGGCATGGCTCAGATTAACTTGGCCTGGGAGTGTGACCTAAAAACAAGGGTCTGGATGACACGGCCTTCTCTAGCTCTGGGAGCCGCCTGGGGTGCCAGCCATAGTTGCCCACACCCTTGACCTCAGGCCCTGATCACTGAGCAGCCCACAGAGACCCTTCCAGGTTGCCACATTTCTGGCCTGTCTGGCAGACAGAGCCCCTGGGGTCCTCTGGCCTTTGTCCTCACCAACGCCCTTGGCTCCACACTGTGCACCTGTGGGAGGCTGGGGTTGGGAGCGCCAATGAGGCCAGCCTCGGGAGGGGAGGGGAGGGGAGGGACGGAGACCTGCCCCTGGGCAGAGCTGGGCTTGGTCCCCTGTCTCAGGGAGAGCCCTGGGTCCCAGCGTGTGGAAGCCGCGTGGGGGAGGAGGGCTGTCAGATTCAGCCCCCTCCTTGGGGGGGACTCCCCGACACTGGGAGCTGCTCAGGGCACATTGGGCTCCCCGGGCCCCGTGACAGAGCTTCTGAGGCTGGGTCGAAAGATGAAGGGTCTCTGCCTGAACCGGCTGCCTCGCTTCCGAGTTCCCTCCTAGACCAAAGATCTGATGACTCTGCACTGGAGCAGCTTCAGAAGTGTCAGGTTCTGGGACTCTCCTACTGGAAACTTCTGTGATTAAGTCTAAGCGTTCAGAGTTTAGATTTAAGGCTCAGGGCCATTAACATTCTAAGCCTCTGCCATTTAAAGCCTGTAAAGTTCCGTGTTTCAAAGAGGGCATGAGTCTGAGATTTGGTGGCTGTGGCTGCCTGTCATATGTGTTTGGAAGTCTGAGGACCCGAGATTCTAGGCTTTGTGAACACGACGGTTCGGTGCTAAGATTTCATAGCCTGAATCGGATCGGTGGGAGAGAGGCTGAGGCAGGTTTTTGCAAGTGCAGGCCCACATGACCTTGGTGTCCGCAGGGGCGCTGGAGCAGAGACTTGACGGGGGGGGGAGGGTGCTCAGGCTGGGCTTTAGGGTCCTGGTGTGTGTGTGTGGGGGTGTCTTTGATCAGGTGATGCAGGCTCTCGGATTCTTCCCTGGCCAGAAACCTCCCTTCCTCCCCTCCTCCTTGGGAGAGAGCTCAGGGAGGGGGCAGTGCTTAACCAGGGGGCTCCTCAGTGGGGACACCGTTGGCATCTTGGGTGTGACAGCATTTTGTGGTCCAGGCTGTCTGGCAAATTACAGGACATTTGGTGTTTTTGTCCCTAAATATTAGTAGGTAGTGGCCCCCAATCATTGTGACATCCATAAATGATCGTCCACACTTCCAGACTCTGCATGGCTCTGCTTCCCATCAAGAATCCAAAGGAATGATGGACGTGTAGGCCTCAGGGTCAGGCCGGCGGGAGCAGCTATCAGGCCCGGCGGGCCAGGGTCGGGGCAGGGCAGGCTGGCAGGGTCTGCCCAGAAAGACTGTCCCCAGTGCTGACGTCTGTGGTTCATGAGGGGCCCTGGCTCAGAGCCAGCTGCCCTGTGGAACCTGGTGCTCCCTGACTCAGTCCCTCACCCAGCCCAGAGCTCGGCCCTGAGTCACCACCTGACTCACTGGAGAGTCAGAAGGCTGCCGGGACCCTCCCTGAGCTGGCGAGCCGGGGTGGGAAAGGGCCACTCACCCAAATGTCAGCACCACCGTCTGCCTGGCCTGGGCCTCGAGCGTGCACCGTCAGCCAGGGTTTCAGCCAGGAGGTCTCTGGGTCTGAAATGTCAGGGGATTGATTGCGTGGCTTGACTCATGGGTAGCTGGCATGTGGAAAATGCTGGGGCCCTGAGTCAGACAGACCCAGGGGCTCCTGCCACCTCTGATTTGCTGTGTGACCATGGGCCAGTTTTTCCCACCTCTCTGAGCCCCGTTTTCCCACCGTCAAATGGGGGTAGTACCCTCCCCCCCTTCACAGCAGTGCACGATGACCTATGTGCAAATGGAGTTCTGCAGACTAGAAAAACTGCCACACGTGTAGGGGCGCCCGGGTGGCTCAGTCGGTTAAGTGTCCGACTTCGGCTCAGGTCATGATCTAACGGTTTGTGAGTTTGAGCCCCACGTTGGGTTCTCTGCTGACAGCTCAGAGCCTGGAGCCTGCTTCGGATTCTGCGTCTCCCTCTCTCTCTGCTCCTCCTGCACTCATGCTCTGTCTCTCACTCTCCCTCTCTCTCCTTCAAAAATAAATAAAACCATTAAAAAAGAGAAAAAGATAAACTGCCACACGTGGTTATCACTCTTCCTATCCGAGCTCAGAGGCGAACAGGGCCCTCACGTATCACTGGACAAGCGCTCCGCTTGCCTCCGCAAGATGTTAGGCATCGAGCCCTTCGGTGGAACATACGCCTCCGGAGGACATTGTTTCCAGGGAAAATCAGACTCGATCTCTGTCATTTAGGTAAGTTTGTGCCAGTCACGCTGCCGGTAGTCATGGCCTCGTCCATGTGAGCGCTGCTGGTCAGCATAGCCCCGTCTTGCCGGGCGCCTCTGGGAGCAGGACCCATCAGCTGGAAACCCACCGATTTTCTACCCCGGATGAGACTGTGAGAGCCCTTCTTCAGCCAGGATGTAGTAGAGCAGGGATGAAAACCTCGATTTCTCTGAATCCCCAGCCTCAGCATTTATTCAGGACGCAGCGGCCACCTGCAGAGTCTGGAGAAGTGCCCGGTCCTCCTCCCAGGGCAGGGAGGTTTGCTTCACAGTGGGGAGGGTCTCCCTGGGTTTCAGCATCTACATTCGGAGGCTGCCTCTGGGGCCTGCCTGGGGCCATCCCCCGGAGGGCTGTGCAGCCCCCTTCCCTTTGGACACACTCCGGGGCGCTGCCTCCCCCGCCCCAGCGCTAAGCCAGCGCCTCTGCTGCGGTGCAAAGCAGCCATGCATGGTGGGAAGCCAGTCGGCTGTGAAGGCTGCCTCTCTGCTGGGCGGGGTGGGTAGGGAGCCAGCCCGGGCTGGGAGGACAGAGATGCCAGCTGCCGGTGACCTTGGATATGTCACCCCCCACCCCCACCCCGTGCTGGCCCTCGGTCTCCCTGTCTGCAGGATGGGAGGGTTGGACGATGAGGTTGGGAAGGGACTGGTGGGGAACCCCCTTCCGGCCCTGCTCAGGGAGCATCTCAGTGGTGTCTGTATGGACCACCAGGAGCCGTGTTCCTTGTGAGCGGGTTCCCTCGCTCTGTGCTTGTGGCTGGGGTCCTGGCTCTCATCTGTGCCCCCGGCCCCCTTCTGTCTGCTTCTGGTCTCCCGCCTGGCTCCGGCCTTCTGCTTGCTCTTGCTTGGAGGTCCACCTGGTCGAGACCCCAGCTGTGTAGACCCTCTGACTTTGCCAGTCACTGGGCAGGAAGGGGGCAGGGCCCACGGTCTCATCACAGCTCAAGCCTCGTGCTGTTCATTGTGGGGGTTCGGCACGTTTCTTGGAGGTGCACGGGCTCTTGTTCATCTCTCACCCATTCGTGAGACCATTCGACAAGCCTCTACCGAGAGCGTGCCATGCACCAGGCGTGCACAGAAGACAGCTATGACTGTTTTGGGCGGAGGAAGGTGCCTCTGGCTCCCTGGGAGAGACGTCAGCCGGGAGCCCATCCAGAGCGGGCACCTGCGGGGTGGCGATGAGGAATGACGGTGGCCCAGGGTGCTGGCGGGGAGAGACTGGCCTTGGGGTTGGTGTTGGGAGAGGGCTCAGGTGGCCCCAGGGACCGTGGCTTGCGTGAGTGTGAAGGAAGAGCAGCTCTTGGCTTCCTGGCCAAGAGGACTTTGCCTTTTCTGAGCCTTTGTTTGCTCATCTGTGACCTGAGGCTGTGGCAGCCCCCAGCTGGGAATGTCAGGGGGTCCGGTGGGAATTCAGAACAAACACTGGCTGGGCTCCTACAGCGTTAAGTGCCGAGCGGCAGCTGTGAGCACACTGGGGCCAGTGGGGTAGCTGTGGGGAGCCATCTGGGGTGGCTCAGGACAAGGGTCCTGCAGGCGGTGGCACCTGGGCCCCAAGTCTTTGACGACCTGAGAAACCTATGGCCGGGCTGCTAGGGAGAGAGACTGTCGGTGATGGGACGTGCTGGCTCTTGCGGGTGGGAGGGCCTGAAGGCTGGACAGTGGGAGGAGGAGAAAGCCTGGGGAGCCCCAAATGTGGTAGAGGAGAAGAGGGGGTGTCACCTGCAAGAAGACTCCCCCCCATCGCCTTGCTATGCCTGGTCTTTGGGCCATCCCCTGTCTCTGAGCGTGCTACCTCTCCGTCCTGCTGTACCAGATAGGGCCTCTGGCCACTGGATAAAGGCCTGGAGGAAACTTCTGAAGGTTTTAAACTATCAGGAAGTCCTCCCGTAATCTAACCTCCATCTCTTCTGTCCTGACCCCTTTCCCTATGGCTGGGCTGTTGGGAACATCTGGGGTTGAGTTTTTCCATCTCCTTCTGTCTAAACAGACGGCTGCTGGGATCTCACCCCTCCTGCCCCACTGACAAGGTGGCAGGCCCTCCCTCCCCTCCCCTGCACGGTGAAGAGAGCACCAGCCGGGAGTTGTGCAACCATGGGCAATCAGCTCTGCCCTGACCCGGTCTCTCCCCACTACCTCAGCTTCTCTTCAGGGGTTCCTGGGGCTCCCTTGTGTGGAAGGGGTTTGTCATCCGTAGAGAGCTGTGTGCCCAGGGAGGGCTGTTGTCTCCCTCCCTCCCTGCCGCCTTTTATTTGTTTACTCATTCCTTCCTTGCTCAAGAACCTTCCATGGCTCCCAATCACCCCCAGAACAGTCTCACTTAGCCTGGATTTGAGTCCTTCCGTGGTCCACCTGGGCTGTCCTCCAGCTACCTTTCTGCTGCTTCCCTTCGTGCTTTCTGTTCTGGAGCCCCAAACAAGTGCTGATGTTCTCTGACACCCCCTGCCTCCCTGCCTTTGCTTATGCTGGGTCTGCCCCCTGAGATGCCCTCTTCATGCTTCCGTGGCCACAAATCCCACCAGTCCCCCAGGCCCAGCTTCCTGGCCACCACCTGTGAGAAGTGTTCCTGGATCTCCAGCTTCTTCCTCTCTTGACCCTCCAGCTCTTTTTTTTTTTTTCTTTTAACGTTTATTTATTTTTGAGAGAGAGACCCAGCATGAGCGGGGGAGGGGCAGAGAGAGAGGGAGACCCAGAATCCGAAGCAGGCTCCAGGCTCTGAGCTGTCTGCACAGAGCCCAATGCGGGGCTCGAACTCAGGAACTATGAGATCATGACCTGAGCCGAAGCTGGACGCTTAACCGACTGAGCCGCCCAGGTGCCCTGACCCTCCAGCTCTTTATCAGTCCTTTGTGCTACAACTTTCCTCTCTGCCTTAGGGGGATGGTTTGTGGCTTGCTTTGTCTCCTCCATCTTGCCCAGCGCGGGCCTGGCACTGATGGGCTTGTGCCTCACCTTCTAGTTCATATGGTACTGTCCTGCCCCGCCATGGCCTCTCAGGTTCTCTCAGCACCTCCTGTGAGGCTGCAGGGCCAGGAGTTTGCTAGCCCCATTCTACAGCTGGGGAGACTGAGGCCCAAGAAAAAAGGGAGGCTGACTTGCCCAAGGGCACACATTGAGTAATCAGAAAGCCAGGGCAGACTGGAGCCCAGCACTCTAGACTCTGAGGCCAATGCTGCACCTGCCTGGCCGGCTTATGGCTGGGGAAGGGGTTCTTTACGGGAGGGTGTCCCCTCCTCCTGCAGCCCCGGGCTAATGGGAATGCCTGGGCGGGTGGCCCCTGTTGCTGGAAGGAGCAACACATATCTGGGAAATGGCCCATTGCTCTCCATCTGGTATAGAGAGGGTTGACTTTTCTCAGATGCAAAAGTCAGCATCAAGCTGTGCCCTAGGGACGCTTCTGGTGGCCAGACTGGATGCGGTGCTCTCGGTTGGTCAGCAGGGTGGGCTGGACTCTGGTACCATCACGTGGTGATTTCTGTGCAACCAGAGCTGCAGGTGAGGAAGTTGCCCCCGATCCGTCCTGGGGGGCCTTGGTGAAGCCTGCCTGGAGGAGGGGGCATTTGGCCTGGGTCTTGCTGTGTGAGTAGGAGTTTTCCCAAAGAACAGTTGAGGGATAGTGTTCTAGGCAGAGAGAAGAGTATAAAGAACAGTGACCGGAATCATACCCCTGTGATGCAAAGTGGGATAAAGGCTGGGCAGAGGGACCCTCAGGGAGCCGTGGCCACTGGGAGGAGGATGGAGTGGCCGGTCGGGCCTGCCTGGGATGCTGCAGGAGGTGTTTGATGAAGGAGGAGACCCCCAAGCCAGGGCAAGAGAGTCTTTGATGGGTGAGAGGTGGAGGGCGTGGGGGTGGCATCCCAGCTGAGGAAAGCGCCTAGTCAGATGCCCGAGCTGAGCTGGGGTCACCCCGGATGTTTTGTTAACAGCATGGCGTGTGCATTGGGTGAGGGCAGGAGTGAGAGCTGAGCATCGAAGGACATTTGGGGTCCGGATCTGGAGGGCACAGGGAGACACTGCCCCGGGAGGGAGCATTTCATCTTCCCCGGCAGCTCAGGCGGCTCTAGAGAGGCCCATTTGTCAGGGGGGCCCAGAGAGGTGGAGTGCTTGTCCAGGGCGGCAGTGGCCCCGTGGGGCTTGGGCCGGAGCCCAGGGCGTATGCAGCCCTGTGAGACCTGACTGCAAGGCTAGTCGTAATTGATAGCGAGCAGGAGAATTAGAAAGAGGGCTGGTTGGCTAATGAAGCGTCAGCCCCCTCCTGGGGCATTTAAAACATGATTGGATTTGTATTCGTCCATCTTGCCTGGGTGTCTGTGTCAGGAGCCAGCTTTGACCTGCCACCTCCCTCAGACTGTCCTGTTGGGAGACAAACGGCCCCGTTTGTTTCTCTCCGAGAGAAATCGATCCGTCTTTTTAATCAGCCGGAATGTCTTTCCGCCAGTCTCTCTCTGGCTCTCCTGTGGGGCTGCCTTCCACCTTTCTGGCCCCGTCTGTCCTGTGGAGCTGTGCTCTGGTCTCCCTTTTCTCTCCCCAAGTGCAGATCCTGACGCTGGTGCTTACTGCTGAGTACCAGTACCACCTGACGCTGGTGCTTACTGCTGGTGATGCTGAGCAAACAGCTCGACCTCTCTGGATGGCAGTTTCTTTCTATATGAGAAAGCAGGAGGAGGAGGCGTGGCTGACTGTGAGGTGCTATATGGGGATGGAAGGGCTTGCAGTGCTATGGGAGGGCTGGGGGTGGGGGTGAGGGCGGCGGGTAGAGGTGCGGACAGCAGGGTATTCAAGGTCTGCACCTGGCTTCTCCCACAGAGCTGGGGCGGTGGGGAGGCTCTCACCTGCACCTCTGTGTCCAGTGAGGAGATGACTGAGGACTGACTGTCCCCCGAGGTCCAGTCTGGGGTCTGCCGAGTGCGAGCTTCATGACCTCAGGCAGGTCACTCCTTCTATCTGGGTCTCAGTTTCCTCATCCATCAAATAGTGGTGTGGGGGAGGTTAGGCTGTATCGGTGATTTTCAGGGATGATTTTGCCCCCAGAGGACATTTGGCAATGTCTGGAGGCCTTTGGGGCTGTCACAACTTGGGGAGGGTGTGCTACTGGTTTCTAGTGGGTAAAAACTTACTACACACAGGACAGTTGCCCACGACAAAGAACAATCAGGTCCTAAACGTCAGTAGTGCCCAGGCTGAGAAACCCTGGCCCAGGTGGTCCCTGGGGTCTTGGGGAGCTCTGAAAGTGTGGGCACAGCAGGGAAGGGGGTGTAGAGTGAGAGAGGGAATCTCTGAAGGAGGAAGAGAGGACAGTGCTGAGTCCCAACCTGAAGGGTTCCTGTGGTCATGTAAACTTGGGGTCGAATTTTGGAGCTGCCATTTACTAGAGTGTCCTATTTCCAACCACCTCCCATACACCCACCTGTCCTTGTCCCCACTCATCGTTCTTTACTCCATCCATCCATCCATCCATCCATCCATCCATCCATCTTTCCATCTCTTCATCCATTCATCTGCCCATTGACCCATCCACCTTCCTTAACCTTTACATTCATGCACTTAACCCCCCACCCCCGTCACCTTCACAACCATCTACCCATTCAATCATCCATTGACCCAAAGGCCCCACCCCATGCTCCTGTCTGTCCATCTATCAGCCCATTTACTCACTGATCCATTCCCTTCTTTGGCGGATACTTATTGATCAACACACTTCCCCCAGTCTCTCATCCACCTGTTACCTGCTCAACGCCCAGTCAAGCCCTCTTCTTGTACCATGTGTAAGGCCTTTTGTATCTGACTTATTCTCCTTACCTGCTCCTAGACTGTGAGTAACTTGAGGACAGGCTCCATGATCCATTAGTGCCTGCCTCTTCTTTAGGCCTTGGCCCTCAGCCCTGCACATAGTAGATGTGCAGCAAAGCTTTCAATGAAGTGCATCCTAGCAGGCAAGGTTGGAGGTGGAGGTTGTGTGGACAGAGAGGAGGCTGGCCAAGAGCACTTAGACAATGGGCCTTGGATGCCAAGCCAAGGAGTTTGGAAACTCTCTGGAAGGCCGTGGGGAGCCGTGGAAGGCTTTTGGTTTTGGAGGAACCCACTGGCTGCGTGTAGAGGCTTTGCAGAAAAGGCAAGGCTGAAGGAAGAGACTGTTCAGAGTGAGGAGTGGGGAGTGCAGCCTGCCTGGGGCAGTGGGGGTGCAGATTTGTGGGTGGAGGGGAGAGATTTAGGTGGTGAAATGGACAGGTCTCTGAAAGGGACAATGGGATGAGCGGGAGGGAGCCTCTGGAGGGTCCTCATCTGGACAACTTCCAGCACAGGTGGTGGCTGGGGGACCTCATTCATTGGGGGAGGGAAGTGCAGAGAACTTGGCAGTCTGGGAGAATATGACCTACCCCATTATGATGGATTTGAGGTTCCTAGAGACAACCTAGGGCATGTCTGGGAGGTCTGTTGGTCAGGATGGAGTGAGCCTGGGGCTGGGACAGATTGCAGACCTGGTCAGCTTGCTGACCACCAGAGTTGAGGCCTCGCGAGTGGGTGTGGGATCAAGGAGAGGAGAGGGGAGACCAGAGGCTGGGGAGCCTGAGAAAGGCCAACATATGAGAGTCGGAGCCCATGAAGTAGGAGAAGGCCCAGGTGTCCCCAGGGCCCGAGGGGGAGAGAGTTTCTAGAACAAGATCTTAGCCTGGGGTTCTTTTCTTCTCTTTTTTTTATTTTAGGAAAGAGGTGGGGGTGGAGAGAGAGAGAACGAGGTGGGGAGAGGGGCACAAAGAGAGAGAGAGAGAATCTTAAGCAGGCTCTGCACTTAGCTCGGAGCCTGACTGAGGGCTTGATCCCATGACCTTGGGATCATGACCTGAGCCGAAATAAAAGAGTTGACGCTTACCCAGTGGAGACATCCAGGCGCCCCTGGGGTTCTTGAACCTGGATGGGGTCAAGTTGCACGTTTAGTTTTCACTGATGTCAGACCGAAATGAAGCCTTTCTATTATGAACGGAGGTAACAAAGCACGGTGTGATTACTGGCAGTTTCTGTGGCTCACTAGTAGCAATCGCTGATGTCTCCCTGTCACATTGTGGTGCTTGTGGACTTCATCACTGCTTTACCGTCACAGTATCAGACCTGCCACTGGCCCTGGCTCTTCATTGTGTTGATAATGAATCTCGAGTGGCTCTCCTTCCTCCTGAGTTTGTTTGTTTGTTTTTTTTTAAATGTGTTGACAACTCTTTTAACATAACTGGCTTCCTTCCTTTCTAATTCTGGGCATTAAAAAAACGTATGCATTAAAAACATTATCCTGAGAAGGGGCTCATGAACTTCCCCAGGGGGTACGGAGAAGCCGAGAGCTGTGTTTGCAGGAGAGCGCATCGGGTGTGCCCAGGGCTGTGGGCCAGATGGGCGAGGAGGAGGGTGTGCACGCGTGTCAGCGTGTGCAGGTGCTGGAAGGGCTGCGGGGCTCCGTGGGAGTGCATACATGAATGTGTGTGTGTGTGTGTGTGTGTGGTCGCTGGCAGGCAGGGGAGATGTGTGGCGGAGGACTGGTCCCCAGGAGGCTGAGGGAGAGTGTCATCACCCTCTGTCCAGCCCTCACCCTCTGTCTGTGTCCCCGCCAAGTGTCTGCTTGTGGTTTCTTGAGGGCAGGGACGGCATCTTCTTCATTTGGGGTTCCCAGACCACTGTGGGCCAACAGAGGGGGTCTCAGCGAGGGGGTGCCGAATAATGGCATAGTGAGTGATGGATGTTAGAAAGGAGAAGGGGGAGTTCGGGGCGGGAAGGGAGGCTACAAATCCCTGCAGCACAGAAATGCCTCCTTAGACTCCTCGATGCCTCCAAGTGATGGGGACCTCACTCTTTTCTGAGGCTGCATATGCCCCGAGCAGCTGCTCCAGGTAGGGCTCTGGGCACAGAGAGGGATCGATACCCTCTGCCCTTTGGAGAGCACAGCCTGGTTGGTGGTGAGAAGAAGCCAGAACAGACCACACTCAGTTTGATAGCTGATATAAGTGGGGGACATTCAGGCCATCGTGAAGGCTTGGGGGAGGCATCTGTTCCCCCTGCCTAGGACTCCAGGAGGCTTCCCCAAAGGCACACCTCCTTTGTGGGTGGGATCTTGAGGCTGGGTCAGCCCACAGACAGTGGGGCTCTGGTCCCCAGGGCCTTGCCCTGCCCTCCCCTTTTCTTCGGCAGTGGCTGAAGCCTCCTTGGCTGGAGTTTCTATCCCATGGACTATCCGCCCTGGGGTTTTCTTCCAAGCTAGCAGCCCCTGTTTCCTCACCTCCCCCACTCCGGCTGTCTACACCGGGCACCGAGGCTTGCTGGGCATCTGGGAATCAGAAATGTTGGCCAAATTCAATAGGTTCTCCAATTATGGGGCCTCTAAGACGTGGACCTCATCTCACCCCGCAGGAGTTCTCAGCCCACTGAGACCCAGAAGCGTATAAGCAGAATCAATTAACCCCAGGCAAGGCAGTGTGTCACATGGGGAGCTCCCCACTGCTGGAGGCATGTAAGCAGAGAGGCCTAGGACCATCCGCCCAGCAGGTCTGTCCACTTTAAGGAGCGGTTTTCTGTTCCACCTCAACCACCATATCACCTTGGGCAAGTATCTGGACCTTCATTTTTGCATTGTAAAATGGGTGTAATAATGTCTGCCGTGCCTGTATCCCGAGGCTGCAGCGGGCAGGGGAGGAACGAATCCTTAAACAAACAGAAGACAGGATGGTGTGAAATTCAGATCCCTCACTAGCTGCGGCCTCGGTCTCGGCAAACCTGTCACACCCTCCCTTGCAGGGCTGTGGTGACGTTTCCCATGGTGGGGGGGGAGCTGGGGTCTGGGACAGTGGCCACCCCAGCAGGTGCTTGTGTGGTTTTAATTGTTGCATTTGATTTTTCCTTGTCCCAGTTGCCCTTCATAATTTTTTTGTTGGCCCTTTTATTGAGGTAAGATGTACATGCAGTAGAGCTCACAAACTGTCTTGTCCAGCTCAAGGCATTTTTCCATATAAATACACTACTGTGACCGCACTCGGGCCAACAAGAGCATCTCCTAAAGATGGAGAGAGCCCTGGGAGCTCCCTTGTCCCCCACCCCCAACAGGTGCTCACCTGAAGTCACCGCTGCTCTGACCTCCCTCACTGCAGGGTTAGCTCTGGCTGATTTTTCACTTTGTAAAATTGGATTCACATACTCTTTGCTCTCGGGTGTCCAGCTGTTACCCGGCATTATGCCCATGAGCTCCGTCTCTGCTGTCGTGTGTATCAGTAAGCTTGCCCTTTTTCATTGCTGGGGAGTATTCCATCGAATGGATGTGCCGCAGGCGTTTCTCAGCCTTGGCACTGTTCACAGGTGGGGCTGCATAATTCTTTGTGGTGGGGCCGTCCCGTGCATTCTAGGACGTTCAGCAGCATCCCTGGTCTCTACCCGTTAGATGCCAGTGTCCTGTCTCCCCATATCGTGACAATCAAAAATGTCTCTGCACATGGCCGCATGTCCCCTGGGGGCTGCCTGACTCATTCTCCTGGTGAGGGACACCTGGGTCGTTCCCAGGTTGGGGCCATCATGAATAACACAGCTATGAGCATTCTGGTTTTTGTGGACTTAAGTCAGAATTACTCCAGGGTATCCACCCAGGAGCGGCACTCCTGGACCCTAACGTGGGCCTCCGTTTTGCTTTACTAGAGGCCAAGCAGCTTTCCAGAGGATTTTGCTCATAAAGACACACCCAATGAATAAATTAACAAAGTAGGGAATGGATGTCCTCTTCAAAGCCCAAGGGTCTACAGCATGCTTGACATTCAGAATGGTAGCCACACATCGCAGCTGGCTTCCAGAACAGGGATGTGCTCTAGGTACATCCAGGGTGGGAGTAAGCCTCGTTCGTCTCAGTGCACTGATGCACAGGCCACATATACAACAGGTGCTGCATGGGTGCTTGTGGACCCAGCCTTGTAGAAGCTGGGATCCAGGATCTGGAACCTCAGGCCCCAGCCTTTGGAGAGCAGAGTCCTGAGCCTCTGTCCTTGGACTCATTGAGGACCAGTAGGGGAAGGGCCCCCCCACCCCCCACCCCGCATAGGGGCGTGGTCCATCTTCCCGGCCTCTCTGGCCCAGGGGGGATGCAGCTTCCGGCTTCTTCCTACACTTGATTTATTTAGACAACTGAGGTGCACCCTGGGAAATGGATCAGATTATAGATTTGACAAAAATAAAAACAAATTTGGCTGGCTCAGCCAAACCCGGCACTCCTGCCCCCACCCACCCTCCCAGAACCCTCCGAATTACAGAAACCGTGACTGTCATCTGGGCCTCCAGGATGGAGGGTGGTGGTCACCATGGTAACCGTGCTGGCCTCTGGCTCTGGCTCCCGGAGAAGAGGCCGCCCAGAGGGTCCTGCTGGGGCATCGAGCGCTGCCCCTCCATCCGGTCCCTCTTCTCTCTGGGAAGTGGCAGGTTCGAGGAAGCCCCCGGCCCGGTGGCTTCCCCAGCGACCCTGTCCCTCCAGTTTTCAAGACAGCCGTTGGGTGGAGTTACGACTCTGGTCCCGCTTGATTTCTTACCGACAAGGGGGGCCTTGAGACCATCAGCCTCCCCTTGCCAGCATCCCCCACCCCATTAGCTCCTCCTGGTGGGATAGTCATCCTTCCCAGCCTCGCGAGGGTGGAATGTCATCCTTCCTGACTCCATGACCCAGACCCAGACCGGAGGAGACAATGTAGGCAAGAAGGAAAAAGCAAATATTCCACTGGGCCCATGCCAGTCGAGGAGGGTCTCTCGTGTTCCAGGCTCTGTGCCTGGGGGCAGCAGAACACGGGGCTGAGAACATGGGGGGCGGGGTTAGTAGTCAGCAGGGGGCAGATTCAAATCCTGCCATAACAGCTGTGTGACCCTCAGTGCTTCGGTTTCCTTATCTGTAAAATGTGGATAACAGTAATACCTGCCGGTTTTAGGGAACTTTGCTGTGGGTCTGGGACAACCCTGCATTGCTAGGTCTAAACCCATTGATTTTTTTTTTTTTTAATGTTTAGTTTTGGGAGGGGGCGGGGAGGGGCAGAGACAGAGGGAGAGGCAGAATCCGAAGCCGTTCCAGGCTCTGAGCTGTCAGCACAGAGCCCGACGCGGGGCTCGAACCCACGAAGCGTGTGAGATCACGACCTGAGCTGAAGTCGGACCCTCAACCGAATGAGCCACCCAGGCTTTGATTCTTCTTGAAAGGTTGTTAGCGAAGATTCAGCACTTGGGAGGCCAACACGGGTCCGAAGGGCTATGATAGGTCTCTTGTTCTCTACCCGAGGGGATGGATACTAAATAGTCAGCACAGAGCACCAGCCGGGGATTTCAGTCCTCTGCTGGTGAGGTGGCTTTTCTCCCCGCAGAGCCAAAGAATGGCAGCCCCTGGGACCTGTTACCGGAGAGGCTGGCAAAGCGGGCTTTCCCTGCTGCACAGCGCATGACAAGCTCTGGTCCCAGGTCCACAGCTACACAGACTCTGCATTCCACGGCATCTGGGCTCCCTGCCTCGTGTGCTTGCTGTAGGGTTTAAATGAGATAGTACGTGCTGTTTGATTGGAAAGCTCCTTGGCAAACAAACATTCCAGAGCACTTGGGAAACGTTTGCCGTTTTTACCATCATCACTGCTGCTAACCCGGGGCCTGGCACACAGCGGATACTCGGTATATGCTCATCAATTCACTGCTGGGCTGTTAGGCCCGGGGTTCCGAGGACCCTGGGAGGCACGGTCAGCAGAGCAGGGGGAACAGGATGGGAGCCAGGCCACAAAGTGGGGGCTGTATGGAGGTGGGGCTGAGTCTCACTCTGGGGCTGGGGTGGTGGTGGGGTGGTTCTACAGCCCCCAAGGACCCTGTGTTTTCTTCTCCCCCAGCTGGGTGGGTGTCTGGGAAGGTTTCGTCTGCCAGGGAAACTCGGTTGGGTCGCTGCTGGTCTGTTCCCCCGTCCCTGTTCCTCAAAGGTGCCTTTGGCTGCCCATCCGGGATCTGTGCTGAGCAGGTGCCACACAGGCAGAGCCTGGACATTTGGGGAAACACGGGGTTTTGACGTTTGTTTGAAATCCAGCCATGGCTCAGGGACCCCCATGGGTGGGGAGTCTGTTGTCTGAGGGTCCCTTCTGCTCCTGCTCGCTGGGTTGCTAGGATGGCTCTCTGTCTCTCTGTTTCCTGTCTGCACGATGGGGGATTGGATTAGTTGCTTTTTGAGGGCCTCGATGTAGTTGTTCTGTGACAGAGGTTACCCTGACAGGAGTGAGGGTCTGGGCAATGAAGCAGACAAGGCGACAGGGTCCCCACTGCACGATCTCAGGTGCCAGGCAGGCGGCTTTGAGTTTGCTGTGCGAGGCAGTGGGAGCCATCGAAGACTCCCTGCCCTTGTGGAGCCAGCACTCAAGTCCTGGCCTGCCCTATTACCTAGAAATCCTCACCACCCTCTTGGGGCCTCTGTCCTCCTTCGAACTGTCCCAGAACCCCAGAGTCATGCGCTCTCAGAGCTCCCCACTGCTTGTGGCTAATGGTGGAAACATCAGGCATTGGGCCAGGTAGCCCGGAGACCTTGACTCCCTCTGACAATCTCCTTCCCCACGCTGCACGGTCTGGTTCCGCTTCAAGGAGGGCTGGTGCCTTTGATCCCTGAGCCAGTGGGGAGCATGTCACAACTGTGGGCACCAGTGCCAGCTCTGGCCTGACTTCTAAGCCTCCCGGGCTCCTGGAAAGAACCCAGACTCTGCCATCTGGGATTTCCCCGAGTGCCTCGGGGGGAGGGCTGAGACTGTCCACCTCTGAATGTCTGAAGCGGAGCCATCTAGAGGTGAAAGCCACTCCATCTGCCTCACCAAGGGACTCAGTACAGTGGGTAACAGCAGAAGCACCCCCCCACAGGGGCTCTGGGCACCACTGAGTCAGGTCACTCAGGCTGCTTACTGGCCTGTTTCCCCATCTGCCCCCCACCGCGGTGAGCTGTGTTGAGAGTCAGGGCCATGTCCCTAGGGACTTGGCACACGGCAGTTATGGTTACTGCCAAGTTCGTTACCGCAGTACAAGCTAGACCAGGGGGACAGGGAGCACTTCCGGAGAGGAGACTGAGCCACCACCTTGTGAATGGGGAAGGTGCTTCAAGGGAAGTTTCAAGAAGAAGGGACAATGGACGGGGCTGTGAAGGATGAGTAGGAGTTTGACCTGGTAGAGACAGTAGGAGGTGGATGCAAAGGGTATGCCTGGGGACAGCAAGAAGTTCAGCGCATGCCGAGGCCAATAGGAGAGAAAGGCAGAATTCACTGAGTTCACAGTGTAGGCAGCCTTGGATGTCAGGCTGAGGACGATGACGGAGCCAGGAGCCACGGAGGGTTTTGAATAGGGAAAGGCGTAATCAGAGCTGTGTTTCAGGCAGATTAACCCGGCAGTGGCAAAATGGTTTGGAGGCAAAGCAAAGCACTCTCGGGTTTTGTCTCTTAGCTCTGCTTCCAGCTGGTGACCTTGGGCAAATCACGTTCCCCTCCACGGCTCCGCTTCCTCGTCTTGTCGGCGGGCCTGACGATAACGCTCAGAGAATTAAACGAGGTGACGCTCAAAGCGCTCTGATGGCGCTGGGCACACCGTGCTGGCCTGGTGATTTGCGTGGGGCAGATTGGAGGGGCAGAGGCCACAGCTGGAGGCTACCGGGGAGGCTGAGTCAGGGCCCAGGTGAGAGACAGTGGGCGTGGTCTGAGGCCTCAGGGGAGGGAGGAGAAGTCCCAGGCCGGGACAGTCCCGGAGGCCCAGAGGAGATCAGTGGCTTTGGAGTCCAGAAGGCCCGGTGTGAGTCTCAGCTCTGGTACTTCCCAGAGGCAAGGCCCCTAGTTTCTCCGAGCCTCATTTTCCTCCTCTGGAAAATGGGCCTGCTGACCCCCGTCGCTCAGGGCCCTGATGAGGAAGAGGGGGGGTGGGTTCCAGGCTTCCGGGAGATACCTGCTAAGTGCACTTTGAACTGGAAGCTGGCAGGGAGGGCAGAGGGAGCAGAGGAGGCAGCTGGAAGGAGAGAAAGCATGGCAGGAAAGGGGAAGAAAAAAACCAGGGGGATGAGGGATGTTCACTGGTAATTAGAACGCTTGAACTTCAAAAAAGTTAATTAATGATGAAGCTGCTGCTGGAGCAGTGCTCAGGCTAGAAGGGGGCCCTAGCAGTGACTGCAATTAATTACAGGCTGTGGCGGGAGATTGGCAGCAGGGTGGGGGGTGGGGGAGGAAGGAGCAGGGCTGGGCGAGGAGGGTCTGAAGGGGAGGTGGGAAGGCAGGCGGCATCCCAGGGTGAGCGAGACCCGGGGATGAGGGAGGCCGTTGCCAGGGAAACCAGGTCGTCTCCCATCAGGCAAGAGGCGTTCGCCCCCGCTGGGTGGGGTCTGACCAGTGTGGCTACATCCAGCTTAGAGCAAGGGGCCAGGGTTTTCGTTCGGAGACACTGCAGAATCGCTGGATGTCAGAGCTGGCAGGTCCCACAGAGATTTAACTTATTCGTGTAACGGAGCTCCACCTAGATGCCCGTCACTGTTAGAGGTATGAATGCAAGACCCCTGTCCCCTTGGAATGGAGGTTCCAGCTGTGAATGAAGACAGCAAGCATGCCCACAAAACGACTTTGGAGGTCCTGCCCAAAGCTGGTGGCTGCAGAGTTTCTGCCCCCGGCCTGCCTGTGAAGGCTGAGCTCCACCCTCCTCGGTGCAGAGGCTGGGGAGGACCGACGCTCAGATATTCCAGAAACTGGTGATGAGTTCTAACCCCGCCCCTGGAAGAGGAGAGGACAGGGGTGTCCGGCCCATCTCAGCCACACTGGACAGGGCCTTTGGCCCCTCCAGTTCCAGGGCTAGTGGTAGATGTGGAGGAGCCATAGGTCAGGGGAGGGGAGAGGTGGTCACAGGAGGGAGGCAATGACAGTCAGAGAGAGGTGGTTAGAGGTGGAGAGGCAGGGATAATCCAGAGATGGCCTGCCAGCTGGGCCCTTGTGGACTTCTCCTTTCCTGGTCCTGAGGGGGACGCTCAGGCTGGGGCAAGGAAGTCGGGGAGGGGTCTCTCAAGCAGTAGGGTTGGTAGGGGTTGAGTTCTTTGATGGGTCTGGCACCAGCAGCCGTGTCTGTTGTGAGGTATGCAGACTGGTCTTTGGTCTCCGAGGTCTTTAAAAAAGTGGGCATTGACCCACTCAGAGGAGGCATCTGGAGGTGGGAATGGGGTGTATGCCAGCGTTTGTGGTGGGTGGGGGTATTAAGTTCCAGGGTGCATTCAGCCTTCCCGTGGCTACAGTCTTGCCGACCGTTTTTTCCTTGACTCGGTGTGTACATGGTTTGAATGTGTCAGCATGCTGGTGATCCTGCTGAACTGCGTGACACTTGGCATGTACCAGCCCTGCGACGACATGGACTGCCTGTCGGACCGCTGCAAGATCCTGCAGGTGAGGCCGGCCAGCCCTGCCTGGCTTGCTCTGCCCCGCCCCCCCACGCGGCCCCGCCCCCACCAGCCATGCCCCGCCCACGCACCCCGCCCCTTCCCTGCCATGCCCCGCCCACCCGCCATACGCCACCCTGTCTGTCATGCTCAGTGGCCTGCCCTCGCCTAACTGGCTGTTTTCTTCATCACTCCCAACTGGTCTTACCCATGCCCCGTCTTGATCCTCTTTCCCCTCCGTCCCCTCCATCCCCTACTCTACATTTTGGAGCCTCTGCCCTACTCTAGGCTCCCATCTTCCCCCATCTAGGTGCCTCCCCAAGCCTTCCCCTGCTCTTCCCCACCCCAGACTGACCATACTGTCCCATGCCGGTAGAGCACAAGTGACCCTGACACATTGCTCCCCAGTGCTCTTGGGATAAAGGCCAAGTTCCATAACTCTCTCTCAGTGGCCCTCAGGAGCCGGCCTCCAGTGGCTCCCCTGTTTTCATCTCCGAGGTCCCAGGTGGGGGCCTTATCTTTGGTACCTGCCATGACTCTATTCGGAACTTGTCTACCTGTAGTGCAGGGTGTTAGGGTTATACCCATATTACAGATGGGTCTGACCATCTGTCATCATTTGTAATCATCATCCCATGGCCTCTCCCTGGGAAAGCCAGATTCCTCCTGGGAGGAATTCCTCCTGTGTTTCCACAGGACTCAGCAGTTTCGGAGCAGCCCAGGGTCTCAGAATGCCTTGGGGCACTTGTTAAGAATCCAGACGTGGCCCATCCCAAATCTGCAGATTCAGAATCTCTGGGGTGGATCTTGGGTCTGAGTGGGTGACAGGCTCCTCATGCAGCCTCAGGCCCCTGGGTGGGGTTACAAGGGGTTACAAGGGATGAGCCTCAGGCTGACTTCCCAACCAGGTGGTGAGTTCACTAAGGACCCCTTTCTATGTCGGTGACTCCCAGCCTACTTCCCAGCGCACAGTGAGTGGGCTCGTTTGTTGAAGTGAATTGACTACAGCCCTCATTGATCCTGGAAAGAGGAATTCTACCCAGACCGTGTCCTCAGGAAATGTATACTCACCTGAGCCCATGCTGAGGGACACATTTGGGGGTTTCTTTCTGAGCAGAGGAAGGAACGCTGAAGCCTTCCTGGAGGAAGTGTCAAGTCTGTTTTGAGAAACCTCCTTCCCCGTGGGCCTCGGAGTCAGATTGATCCGAATGTCAGTTCTGGTTCTGCCACTTACCTTCCGCATGACCTGGGGCAAGTCGCGGAAGCTCCCTGAGTCGGTTTCCTCACCTGTAAAATGGGGCTCTCTGTGGGGTTGCTGTGAGAATTAGAAACGAGAATGAAAGCCAGCTGTCTAGCCCGGTGGTTGGCAGTTATTATTAGGGGGAGCCCTTTGCCCTGCCCTCCTCTGGGTCCCTCGTCAGTGTGCCTGACTTTAGGGAAAAAAGAGTGGGCTGTGTGACCTTGGGCAAGTTTATTCCCCTCTCTGGGCCTTTGTGGCCTCATGTGTGAAATGACCCCATTGGGCCAGGGCCTCTGAGGTTCTCTTCCTGCCCAAGAGGAGACGTGTCCAGGTCTCTTCCAGGCCTCTCGGGTCCGTGCCTGGGTCCCCGCCTCATACTGTGGCTCCAACCCTGTGGTCCTGCTCCACAGCCTCATCCTGTCCCTTGCTTCTTGCCTTCCTCCTGCCCCTGCAGGTCTTTGATGACTTTATCTTCGTCTTCTTTGCCATGGAGATGGTGCTGAAAATGGTGGCCCTGGGCATTTTTGGCAAGAAGTGCTACCTTGGGGACACATGGAACCGACTGGACTTCTTCATTGTCATGGCAGGGTAGGTAGCGTACCTGAGACAGCTCTTTGCCTCCGGTGCACACCGGACATAATTGAAATATTCTGTGGGGCTTCTTGGTGACAGTAATGATGCCACATCATGTAGGGCCTTCCCGGACCCCTGGGGTGGGAGGAATGATGGCCCTTTGCCGAATGGCCTGGACAGACAGACACTCCTTCCTCCCCTCTCTGGTAAGGTGTATGTCCTCGGCATCGTCAGCTGGTAACTGGGTCTGTTTTAACGCTAACTGTATGACCTTGAGAAGGCTACTTAACCTCTCTAAGCCTCAGTTTCCTCATCTGTGAAGGAGAGACAATAATTACAGCGACAGCAAAATGAGCGCCCGATCAGTGTTAGCTATTATTTTTCTTACCCTAGATCGCTCAGCAACTCAGAGACAGAGCACAGACTCGGGAAATATGTGACTCCAAACCATGGTTGCTTCTGTCAGGACACAGGCCGTGGTCAGAGAGAAGCCAGGTTACAACTTAGCCCACTTGGAGCATCTTGGACTCCGCTTTGGGCCTTGTTCCTGCTTTCTTGGGTCAGACCGGGCTGGTGGCTATTCGTGCATTCACCCAGCGGCCAGGGGTTGGATGAGCTCCTACTAAGTGCCAGCACCATCCTAGGTATGGGGTATGAAGGACAGCAAACACAGAATAGGCCTTGTCCTTCCCAATGACTGTCTGGGGAGAGGCATCCAACAGCCGTGCACTTGTCACACACACCGGGATAAGGCCCCTGGGAAGAGCGTTGGGGTTTTCTGAGAGCACCTCTGAGCCGTGTTGGGGGCTTGGGGGCTTGAGGACTTTCCTGAGGAGCCGACACACAAGAGCTGAAGGACAAACAGGTGTTAACCATGCCCAGTAATGGGTCATAGAGCACAACTGAGAAGCGGGAGAGACAGGAGGAGGAGAGAAGGCTGGAGGCCTGTGCGTGCGTGTCAGTGTAGGTGACAGTGCGTGTATTCGTGTATGTGTGTGTGTCAGTGTGCACGCCTGCGTGCGGCTGTGTGAGATGCCATTGAGAAGGGGCAGGGAGGGAGGGCAGGCACATGGCCGAGATGGGAAGTCAGTGCCACCAAGAATATGCTAGGTGCCACAGGGATGCTCTGAGATGAAACGGTTTGTCCACTAGTGTTTTAAAAAGTGTTACGCATCGTCTAAACACCCTTCCCTGAGAACAGAATTCAAATGTCACAGCCACCCTGTCACTTATTTAGGCCTTGCTGGAAGCTCTGTGGGGCTCATATGGGTTCTCGTGGACCACGCCACCCCTCTCTCAAGAACTTCATTCTCCTCATTTTGGTCTGGCTGGAGGACCAGAATGCTTAAGGAGGTTTTTTTCTGAAAGACAAGGTGTTTGGACAGCATCATTTTTCAGTCTTGCCTGTCCAAACAGGTTCCTTTGATCTTCCTGTGTGAAGGACAGTTTTTGTCTGTTCTGGAGTCCTAATTTCTCTCCCCAGAGCCCTGCATGTGGTCCACTCAAATCCACAAGCTAGTATTGCAGGTGAGTCTAGTTCAAGTCTGTTTCTTTTTCCCGGCTTTCCCCTGCCGGAAGCTTATAGGGTATTCTCCTTACCTTCAGAATTCAGACAGTCCACTAGGGCAAGTCTAGGTATAGGATTGCTCCCTGCAGGTCCTTCTAGAACTGGTATTTTCCTTCCAGTCAAAAAAAAAATTTCTTTTAGGGGTGCCTGAGTGGTCAGTGGGTTGAGGGTCTGACTTCGGCTCAGGTCATGATCTCACGGTTCATGAGTTCCAGCCCTGCATCGGGCTCTGTGCTGACCGCTCGGAGCCTGGAGCCTGCTTCGGATTCTGTGTCTCCCTCTCTCTCTCTGCCCCTCCCCTGCACTCTGTCTCTCTCTCTCTCTGTGTCTCAAAAATAAATACACATTAAGAAAAAATTAAAAAAAAAAAAGGGGGGCGCCTGGGTGGCTCAGTCGGTTGAGCGTCCGATTTCGGCTCCAGTCATGATCTCGCAGTCTGTGAGTTCAAGCCCCACATCGGGCTCTGTGCTGATGGCTCAGAGCCTGGAGCCTGCTTTGATTCCGTGTCTCCCTCTCTCTCTGACCCTCCCCCATTAATGTTCTGTCTCTCTCTGTCTCAAAAATAAATAAACAGTAAACAAAAATTAAAAAAAAAAAAGAAAAAAATTTCTTTTATTGTTTCTTTGGTTATTGCCCATTCTTCTCTGCAGCCTCCTGGATTTCCCATTAACTGGATATTTCCCCACTCTATCTTCTCTGAATTCTCTCCCCTTTCTCTCGAAGATTTCCTCTGTACTAGAAGAGAATTCCTTGACTTGTCTTCTGAATCACTAACGGTGTCCTTTCCTCCAGTTACTGCCCCGTCTGGAATTGTTCCTTTCCTCTGCATCTTGTTAATTCCCAAGATCGTTTCTCGTTTTGGGTTTCTCATTTTTCAGAGCAGCTGAGACCTGTTCTTGTTTTATGGATGCCATAGTCACTCGACTCTCCTTATGGATATTAATTAGGCTTCTTAACAGTCCTTTCCTGATCGTGAAGTCAAAGTGTAATTTCCAAAGAGTTAAACAAAAAATGACTCGCACACAAATCTTAAAAGGCGCGTGATTGACTCACCTCATTAATGAGGAACCAGTAGGATGGTAATCGGCAGAATTAGGAAAATAGGCATTGGAGAGAGAAGGTGGGGATAAGAGAATTAGGTCAGAAGCAAAGCTGGTTAACAGGCTACAGGGTCAAAAAGCCATAACTTTGGGGGTTATCCTTTCTAATGCACAGAAATCACTTACGAAAATCTGCAGGTTAACATGTAATTTCACAACAGCAAGACCTTTAGTTAATAGTAAATAGTGAAACAAAGGTATCTTCCCCTGGATCATGAAATAATCCTTAGATGGGTCTGTTAAGTAATGCTCCAAAATGACATTGTGAGAAATATTGCCCTCCCGCTGCCTTATTTCCAAGTTTTAGGACAATTTTTCTTTTCTTTAAAAAAATTTTTTTTTCAATGTTTATTTATTTTTGAGAGACAGAGCGTGAGCGGGAGAGGGGCAGAGAGAGGGGGAGACACAGAATCCGAAGCAGGCTCCAGGCTCCGAGCGGTCAGCACAGAGCCCGATGCAGGGCTCGAACTCATGAACCGTGAGATCATGACCTGAACTGAAGTCGGACGCTTAACCGACGGAGCCACCCAGGCGCCCCGAGGACAGTTTTTCTTGACTCGTGTTTCGGGGAAGTCCTTTGTTTTGCTGGTTCCGTTCACTGCCTCCTATGAGCACCCCTACCCTGCCCTTTTGACTTGAAGAGTCTCTGTTGCTTACCGCTTCCCCCGTCTGCTCATATTTATAAATTAAGACAACGAAGGTCGAGCACAGTGAGGAGCGCCAAGGTCTGTTTGGTATCTTCTCGTGGTCCTTGGGTGAGGTTCACAGGCCAGCCCCCTCCTGGGGGCAAGGGAGAGCGGTGCGCATGTGCAGTCCCATAGGGCCCCGTGCCTGGTTTCATGCTCTGTTCTCACCGTTTTGAAATTCTCAACAAGTTCCGAATGAGGCCCTGCATTTACATTTAGCACTGGGACCCACAAATTATGTAGCTGGTCCCGGCTCGGGGGCAGGTTCAATGGGAGACTTCTTTGCTAGGGTCATGAACACATTCAGGTGACTCAGACCTGTCTTATTCTCGAGGTCCTCCTTGTCCTTTGTGCCTAGGGATGGTGTGGGTGCAGAGGGCAGGATGGGAAGCCACGACCTGAGGCTCCAGAGCCCAGCCCCCCAGCCCCAGCCCCAGCCCAGCCTGGGGCTATAAATGTTCTGTTTCCCAAGTAACAAGCCTGACATCCCAAAGACGTTTTCTTCCTTCCTGCTCCTCCCCTTCCCCAAATTACTGCCTCCTTTTTCAAGCTGTGGAGGAGACAGAATCTCCACGCTGGAAGGTTCCTTAGAGGTCAGAGCCTTCATCTCCATATCCAATCAGCCTCTGCTTGCATGCTGCCGCCGTGGGGAACTCACATGGCAGCCGATCCCAAATAGCGATCTAGCACGCCTGATGTGCTAGAAAATTCTTTCTTTCACTGAACTGAATTTGTTTTCCTGTAGCTCCCATCTGATGAGAGCATTCATTCACTTATTCCTTTACAGAAATTAGCATTTATTGAGCACCTACAGTATGCCAGGCCTTGTGCTGGGCAGTGGGGGCCACGAGATGAACGAGATATGCCATTGTGACCTCATGGTTTAGAAAACAGATATAAACCCAAGAATGCAATATAAATCCTAAATTGGGATCGATGCTGCTGCAAAGAAGTGTAGAGAACCATGGGGTCATGGAGCAGGTACCTGATTTACGCAGGGGTCAGCGTATGCCTTCCTGAAGAAGAGAGGCCTGGGCAGTGAGTAAGAGCTGAACAGGCGGAGGACGGGGGAAGGGTATCTTGGGTAGAGGGAACAGCATGCAGAGGGCCTCGGGCTGTTGGGGAAGGGGCATGAGGGGGGAATGTTGGAGCCTAGGGCTCCTGGGGGGAAGGTGGGTGCTGGAAGATGAGGGCAGAGAGGGGGGCAGGGGCCCGATCGCACAGGGGTCCCAGAGCCTGCGGGCAGGGGCATCTCTGTCATGACAGACTCACGACAGTCCTGCAGAATTTGGAAGGCAGCTCCTTTCCCCCTCGAGTCTCACTTTCCTTCATGTGAAATGTGCCCAACACCTGCCACCATTTGTCAAAGAACAGATGAGGCAGCTTCACCTGCTGGCATCATATCAGGCTGTCGTGGTGCCCGGGGGTGGGGGTGGGGGAGCAGGTCCCCAACCTCCCAGCGATGACTCATGGGGCGGAGAGAATGGGCTGCCCTTGTCCCAGTGCCATGTGGTGACCCGTTGAGCGGCTGTGCTGCCACCCCCTGGTTGTGTTCACTTTCCGAGCCAGGTCTCTCTCGCCCCCGGGAACTAAAAACAGGTTTTTGTTTTTGTTTTTTAAGTTTGTTTATTTATTTATTTTGAGAGAGAGCACGCGCGCGCGTGCACAAGAGCAGGGGAGGGGCACAGAGAAAGAGAGAGTACCCCAAGCAGGCTCTGCACCATCGGTGCAGAGCCGGATGCAGGGCTCGTTGCCCCCACTGCGAGATCATGACCTGAGCCGAAGTCAAGAGTCGGACGCTCAACCAACTGAACCACCCGGGCACCCCACAGTTGACCTTTTTTTTTTTTTTTTTTTCAACATTTTTATTTATTTTTGGGACAGAGAGAGACAGAGCATGAACGGGGGAGGGGCAGAGAGAGAGGGAGACACAGAATCGGAAACAGGCTCCAGGCTCCGAGCCATCAGCCCAGAGGCTGACGCGGGGCTTGAACTCACGGACCACGAGATCGTGACCTGAGCTGAAGCCGGACGCTTAACCGACTGCGCCACCCAGGCGCCCCACAGTTGACCTTTTTTTAACCCAAGTACCAAACTTTGCATTTATTGCTATTACTTTTATCTTGCAATGATCTCTTGGAGTCCTGATTCGGTTGCTCCTTATATTTGCTTCCTGTGCTTGGTCAGCCCTGGGCAGCGGGGTCCTGTGGCACCTCGCTGGAGACTCTTTCAGCGTGAGAAATCTCCAGTAATCATTGGATAAAGTTTAACCCTCCTCACCGTCTTATTTAAACTACGCTCTTCTGCTTCTGTCCATTAGGAGGTCATGAAATATCCAGTGGCGTTTTGTTGAACTTGAGAGATTGTCTATCTCCCTTGGTGTATTACGCTGGTAATTTTGCCTCCTCCCCTGACATGAGTGGCCACTGCCAGCTGTGGGGAAGGGCCTGAGCACTTCTGTTAAAGGCTTCCCCGAGAATTCTGATGATTCTCTCAGGTGAAGCAGGGCCAGAGGACTGGGCCACAGCGACCTCTCTGAGGCTGAGCCAGAGCCTTGCCAAGGGCATGGCTGGGTGGCTGATGTGGGCCCCGCCTTGCATGAGTGCAGGGAACAGGAGCCGCCTTGAGCCTGAAAGCCCTTGAAAGCTTCTAACTATGACGGCCTCTCTCCCAGAGAGAGCCTCGGTGTGGAAAATGGAGCCGCTAAGGGATGAGGAGGAATGCACCAGGAAGGGGCGACCTCCCCACTCCTCAGACACGTGCACAGCCTCGCGCCCCTTCTCAGTGTTCCTCAAAATTCAAGGGGCAACAGGATCTCTGGGAGTACCTGTTAAAATGCAGATTCCTGCGGGACGCCTGGGTGGCTCAGTCGCTTAAGCCTCCAGCTTCAGCTCCGGTCATGATCTCGCGGTCCAGGAGTTTGAGCCCCGTGTCGGGTTCTGTGCTGACAGCTCAGAGCCTGGAGCCCGCTTCGGATTCTGTGCCTCCCTCTCTCTCTGCCCCTCTCCCGCTCAGGCTCTGTCTTTCTCTCTCTACAATATATAAACATTTAAAAAATTCAGATTCTTGGGCCTCACCCTGGGGATCCAGACCCAGGAATATGGGGGGCCTAGGAATTTGCATTTTAGCTAAATGCCCAGGTGGCCCTGAGGCAGGTGCTCTTGTTATGTGACCCTCAAGATGCTCTTGATTGGACACCCTCCAGGTGGAGAGGACAGTTCCCAGTTCTGGGAGCCATAGGAAGGGGAAGAAGCACGAGAGGGCCAGGATCTGAAATAATTCTCATGACAAGTAGACGTACTTCGTGAACAGGGCCATGAGGACTCCCCCTCAGAATTTCTGTCATCAGTAAAAATACCAACACAAATAGCAATAATGTCAGTCATTCAGCACCTCAGCCAGGGAGTGAGGAGAGGCTGGCTCGGAGTCTATCATACCCTGGGAACCTGTTCTCTTGAGTGAGTGAGCGCAGCACGGGGAACAGCTTCCCCACCCTGACTTTTATGGGCTCTTGGGAAACAAAACGTCAATAAGAATTGTTCCTCAACCCCGGACTAGAGCTTTCTAAAAAGAGCAGGCAGGTGCGTCCCCTCTGCAGTTGCTCTCTGAGAGTTCCTTTTGTCCAAACTGCCTGTCGGTGGTTCTGTAGAAAGCAAAGGGAATGGAATCCTTCTAGACTTCATCCAGGGGTGTGAGAAAAAATAAAAGCATCTGCTGTTTGCTGAGTACTCACTGGGGGCCCAAGCTGTGCATGATCTGGTTTACTCTTCACACTAGCTCTCTGAGCGGCAGACTGTGGTCAGTTCCATTTCGCAGATGAGGCACGGTAACAGGGAGTGACCTCCTCAAGATCGCAAGCTGGTAAGGGGAAGAGCCAGGAGGTGAACCCAGGGAGCTTGGCTCCACGGGCTGGGATTGAGTCCTGGCTCCGCGTGGCTTGCTGGGATGCATTTGACTGCACGTAGCAGAAAAGTCGACCAGCCGTGGCTTGAGCAAGTCCTGGGGTGTTTTTTCCAATGTGACACGAAGTTCTGAGGTCGGTGGGTGCTGATGGCGGCTCTGTGACGTGGGGGCTGACGTCCGTGATTTTCCGGGCCTTTCTTTCATGGGCGCAAGGCAGCTGCTGAGGCTGTGAACCTCGTGTCTGCGCTGAAGGAGGGAAGGGTGAAGGGAGACAAGGCTATGTCGGCCACGCCTGTCCACTTGGATCAGGAAGATAACATTTTCTTCCCTAGATCTTTCCCCCGTGCCGGCATGCTTGATCAGAACTGGGTCTCATGGCCATCCTTCGCTGCGGGGGAAGCTAGGAAAATAGAAAACATCGCTGAATTTGGCTCAGGCAACCAAGAATTGTTCCCTGGGGCCAGGCAGGATTGGAAGAAGAGAGAAAGCACATTATGTGGGCAACTTTCAGAGCATACCGCATTCCTCAACTAGGGCCCGAGTTTCTTTGTTTGCTCTTGGCTCTAAAGTCAAATACCAACCCCATGCAAGCTGTGCAGAGGCCTGTCCCCGCTAGCAGATCGGGCTGTGGTTATGGGTGTCAGAATGTCATCATTGTGGCTGTTTCCAGAAGCCTTTGGAGCTGGCCTCCCTCCTCCATGACTCTATGCGCATCATCTGTGAGTCAGGGAAGCACTCCATGTGTCGGCAGGGCCAGGGCACATCTTTACATCCTGATTTATCCTGGGTTCTACAGGTCTGTCTGCTCCCAGCACTGGGTGCTCTGAGGGCGAGGCTGAGGCTGACTCATCATCGCGGAGTCCCCAGAGCTTGGCTCTGGGCCAGCGTGGAGGGGGAGTCTCCATGACATGTTTGTTTGGAATCTGTCGTGCCCAGGCACCGTGGAGCTGGGGGCGAGGGTATCCGGGGCCACTTTTGTGAAGCTGAACTGGCGTCGGGTGGGCGTGGATCTGAGAAGATTCCAGTGGGAACCTCGGGGTGGATGGTTTTCTTATTTGCTTGTGGAGTAGAGTGGATGAGAGCCATGATAACCACGCAGGTTCGTTTCCATGGAAACAGGATGCTACATGCTATGAGGGGTGAGGGGTAGAGAGATTCTCTGGCTACAGGCTGACAAGCCAGACGCCAGTCAGTCATGAATCAGGAAGGGTTCTGTCAGTTATATGGGGCAGGAACCTGCCGATCCTGGTTTCAGGGAGTTTATCATTTCCTTTACTCAAAGCCCAGGGATCTCTGGCTTCAGGGCCCATTTGATCCAGAATCCTGGAAGATGTCACTAGACAGTGTGTCCTCCCATCCTACAGCTCTGCTCGTTATTCTGTGCCGACATATATCCCGGCAGCCTTCCTCCTGGGTTGCGGGTGGCACAGGTCAGCCCAGGGCTCACAGCCTACTCTCTTGGGAGTCACTGGAAAGACCCCTGCCCTTTCACAGCCACTCCCCAACGAGCTTCCTTGGCTTGGATTGGGTGGCGTGGCTCATGTGCTCATGAACCAATCACTGCGGCCTGAACGGGGCTGTGCTCTGATTGGCCAGACCTAGGTCCGGGCGTACCCCTGGCGTGAATGCGAGTTCAGGGTCTTCCGTGGCGTGTGGCCCGAGGTTGGAGAGGTTAGATGTGCAAAATGCGGGGCCTGTTACCGTAAGAGCAGAGGAGAGCAGAGAAGGGAGAAGGGTAGGAGCAGAAATCGGCATTGGTCACTAATTTTCCAGAACTAATATTTACTGACGGTGCTGTGCTCTCTTACATCCTCACAATCCCGAGAAATTGATGATGGTGGTGGTTAACCCCCGGTTGCAGATATGGGCGTGGAGGTTCAGAGAGATCAGCAGCCTGTCCCACGTCACACAGCTTACATGGGTTAGATCTGGCATGTGCTCACCTACGGCCGGCCCCAGAACCCACGCTGACTCACAGCATGAGGGGTTTTACCTTTTCAGAGGCCAAAATATTCCAGTTGGTCCGCCCCTGGGGACCTGGACAACGTCACCAGCCCTCAGAAGGCCGCCGGGTGAGTCCTCTGAGAGGGACATGTACCCCCCAAACTCTGGTAGAGCCCAGTGTCTCTTCCCAGCAGCCGTGTCCACCTGTCACGGTGCCCAGACCGGTGTAGCTGTGCTAAATTTCATGAAGCAGACGTCATGAGGCGTATTTGGGACCTATACTTAAACGTGATGTATTATTGTTTATCTGAACTTCAAATCGACTGAGAATCCTGTGTTTATCTGACACCTCCACCCAGAGATGAAGTCACTGGAGTGTTGTCACCTGAGTGGAGCCTTGTCAAGCGAAGACCTGGGGTCTCCTGCTGCTGCAGTCCCCAGAGTTGCCCTGAATCCCACCCTCCTGGGGTGTCTCTGCAGCCTTTCCTCTGACTGTGGCCCCAGATCTTTCCTTTGCTCTGAACTCGGCCCGAGTTGGTTTCAGAGCATCAGTTTCTTTAACAGTCAAATGGGCTTAATAACCCCTGTACTTCTGGTTCCATAGGATGTGTGTGAGGATTTATGGGTGATGGTGACTCATAAATCAGAAAGTGCTGGTCAAGGTCAAGGGCTAATGTTATCGCTCCTCAATTCCCTCTTTCCGGTATCTCCTCCCTCCCTGCCTCCGCTGAACACCTACTATGTGCTAGGTGGTGGGGTTGTGGCGTAGGCTGGCCGTCGAGTTACCCACTAGTACAAGCCTGAATCATCACAGAGCTGCCTCCTGACAGATGAGCTGCCATTTCCGGCATCTCAGTTTCCTTCCCATTAGCTACATCCTAAATTACATTTTAAGAAAGCCCCCGTGGGTCCCTTGCAAAGATTGAGGAAACACCCTATTTTTATCAGCGGCACACAGAAACCATCTTCTGGGAGGGGTTATTTCCTGGAAAGACGTTACGTCTCAGTCATTTCATGTTGCTTCTTGTCAGCTCCAAGCCTTTTTTTTTTTTTCTTTTTTCTGATCTTGTCCCTCAAGTTATTCGTTTGACAAGCTGGTATAGAGAGCCCACCTCTAAGCCGGGCCCTGGGCTGGACACTGGGGACGCAGCTGGGACTCCGATCCAGCCCCTGCCCCGAGGAACAGGGACACGTCAGAGCACACCTCAGAGCCAGAGGTGCCCTGACCGACGCAGGGTGGGACACAAGGCGGGCGAGCCCAATTCTGCCCAGGGGTGGGATCTGGAAGGCACGGGAAGGTGCACCAGGTAGAAAGACTGGCAAACGCCTGGCAAGAGCAATGTTGCACTCTGGGAACACGCGATGTTCAGGTGTTCCTGGAATGCAGGCCACGTGGCGGACGGCCCTGGGCTCCTGCCAGAGCTTCCGGAGGCCCGTGCTGCCCGGGCTTTCTCAGGCAGGAGGTGGGATTCAGGGGGTGCGGTTTGAGCAGGCACATGCGATTCGTGGGCAAGCGCGAGCTGAGGCAGCACATGAGGCTGTGATATAATAGCGGCTGACTCTTCTTTGACTCCTACGTGGGCCAGGCCCTGTTCTCAGCACCGAATCTGCGTAGGAACCCATTTCCTGCTCCTCACGGCCCTGGGAGGTCGGTTCAGTGACTTGCCCAGGGTCACACGGTATGCTAGCGGCAGAGCTGGGGATGGGATCCAGGCTCCGCGCTTTAACCACTGGGTAAGCCTGCCCACAGGGATGCTGGCCCTATTCCATGTCCTGCCATGTGTGTTGTGCTCACCGGCCGCCTGACCAGCTGAGGAGGGTGTCGTGAGCCAGAAGGCGGCTGGCCTGATGCCTGGTGAGCCGGAGGGTAGGCTGGGCAGGGCTTCCGGATCCCCTGCTGTGTGAGCTGGGTTCTTTGGGAGCCTCAGCTGATGGGCCATAATGGGCCGTAATCCCCCCACGAGAAGGTATGTGAAGTGCTCGACATGTGTGAATGCTGAGGAAAACCTTGTCAATCAGCCAGGACGCTGAGTTACCAGTGACAGAAACCCAAGGCAAACGGGGCCCAAGCCCCAAAGGGAGTGTATTGGCTGACAGAACCGGAAAAAGCAGAGGGCAGATCTGGGATTCAGATAGAGAGAGTGCTCGAACCATATGGTCAGGATCCTGCCTCTCTCCAGCTCTGGACTCAGCCGCCTTTTGTGTTGGTAGAATTCTGAGGCCACCACGGAGGCAAGATGGCCATTAGCGCCTTAGGGTTTCCAGGCGGCGGCTTAGCCAAGGAGAGCCCTCTTCCCTATAGTCCCAGCTCAAGGGCTGGCCTGCTGCCCATCGCCCACCTGGGGTCACATGCCCGTCCGGAACTGATCACAGTGGCTGGGGGCGGGGCGGGGCAGGGCAGGGGGGGGAGGGGGAGATCCTGTGCAGTGGTTGACCAGGCCGGGGGCTCTGGGCCTCTCTTGGGAGGCAGGGGATCTGGGAGTGGGGGAGGGAGGGCGCCTCAGCAGGAATAAGTAAGGGTGTGCCAGCCCGCTCTGGCATGGCCACCCCTGAGCCCCTCTCCTCAAGGACAGCCCTGGAACTGGGTTCAGCTACTCCCCTCCTGGGGTGATGTCAGGACAAAAGTGTTCGCTTTAAAGCTAAATTACTTACCTAATTAGGCGCTTGGGAGCTGGCAGGAGGTAGTGGGGGTTTTTGTTGATTTTTTTTTTTTTTTTAGACTTTTAGCACCAAAGCTGCGTGATAAAGTAACTGTGTAATTAGAAATTAATTTCTCACTCTCGTAAGTGATGTCTTACTTGGGGCCCGAAGGAAGTCAGCCCAATGGTTATTCACCCATAGAGCGACCCCTCTTCACCTTCTTTTTTGGGGGGGGTCCCCCACAGCTGTCATCCAGGGTGGGAGGGTAGCTTCTTCTGTCACAGGTGGTGCTCATGCTAAGTAGATCCCTGAGTGCCTACTGGGTGCTGTGTGGGGCTGGTGCGGGGGTGCGTCTGAGGGGGGGTGCATGGCCAGCATTCAACCTGTCTGTGGGAATGCTGCAGTGCCCCTCCCCCGCCTCCCTGCTGTCTCGGGTCCCGTTCTGAGGCCCGCTCCACAGTCTCTCAGGGGGTCCCAATTGTGCCCCCATTCTCCACAGCAGTAGCCGGCTCACCAACAGCCCCTCATTGGCTTTTCTCAGTTTCCACTCCCTCGACATACTCCCCAGGATCACCTCCTGAGTTCTTGGCTCAGGATCTGCTTCCGGGGAACCCATGTTAGACAGGAGATGTGAACAGACTGTGGAGTAAGACAGAGCAGATGGGGTGAATTCAGCCTTTGGTGCAGGGAAGGGCTGAGCAGAGGCTCCGTGGAGGAGACGGTCTTGAAGGGAGGCTGAAAGCAAGGGGAAGGGGCACCGAGCAAAGGAAAGGGGGGCAAGAATGGCGTGTATTTGGGGAGCTTGATAGGCCGCAGATGTGCAGAGGAGGAGCAGGGGTTGGGGGAGGGGAAGGCCAGACCGGAGGGCCTTGTAGGCCATGGTCAGGGGCTTAGACTTTGTTCTGATGGCAGTGGGGAGCCATGGAGGGCTTAAGTTGGGGAGGGACACAGCTAGATTTGAGTTTTAGGAAGTTTTGGCTGACTGAAGAAGGAGTGTGGGAGGAAGAAGCAGGAGACAGGAGAAAAGTCAGGAGGCTGCTCAAGCTGTCAGGATAAAGGGATGGTGATGGGACTAGGGCAGGGGTCAGGGAGCTGTGAGCAGACTGTCCCAAGTTGGGGAACAGCGTTACTGTCAGGACAGCACAGTTCCCAGGGCATAGAATTAAACCCACAGTTCTACCCTTGCAACTCTGCGCATCTCTCCCCATCCTTGTCCGGTGTCCCCCTTTCTATCCTCTTTCTCTCAAAGAAGAGTGAGAACTATTAGATTCTTCACTGTGCACCTACTATGTGTTCTTTATCACTGAATGCATTTATACCCTGTCTTGTTTCCCAGACGGGGGATGCAGGTGCAATATTACACCCCCCCAGGTAGATATATAGAAGCGAGAGTTAGAATCTCAGAGAAATGTTTAGGCAATTGGATTTCCCGGAAGGATCCACCGTACCAAGATCTCTCCTGCTGCCAAGGACTCAGTAACTCATCACCTTTCCCCTTTCGACTTGACTGCCAGGAAGCTCAGAGCTACGATCCTAACACTAAATTCTCTAAGAAATTTCTCATGGGAGCTTTTCAGTGGAGACCCTGAGGGCTGCAAGTTGAGGTCTCCGGGGAGTTTTTGCAGTAGGCTGCAGAAGATGTGATGTGTTCCCACACTGAAGGCCTGGAGGGTCAGGTCGGGTCAGGGGCAAAGGGGAGGGGCTGGGCCTGCCAGGCAGTGGCTGCTTCAGTCCACCTCAGAGATGGGCGTGAGTCTCAGGTTGGCATCGGAGAGGTGCTCAGACCCTAAAGCTTCTGACTCTGGGTAATCGTGGGCCTTGGAAACACTCAGTTACATCCTGCGCCTCGCTCGCAACCCAGGGGCCAGTCCCCTCCTTGTTTTAGAGAAACGTAAAGGGGAGGCAAACCTGATTTCTCACCGTGGGGTTTGTTCATCTGTATCTGTAGATATTTCCCATCCTCGCCCTGGCCTGTCGCCTGTCCCCTGTCCCCTGTCGGGGGTGGGGGGTGGGGGGCAGGCCACGGTGGGCCTGCCTCACTTAATTAAGAGTCAGTAGTTCCAGTCTGTGGAGCATAGGTTCTGCCTGGGGGGACACGGAACCAGGGCAGCGGGGCAAGGTGTGGAATCCTGGTCCAGGGGAGGGTGAGGCAGGGTGCGGTGGGATCCAAGTAAAGGGGGGCTCAAACGGGTTAACGCAGGTGAGGAGCGAGAACTGCCTGGCAAGAGGTAGGCCCTCAAAAACCATGTGTTTTCTTTGTCTAGCCACCCCTCTATGAGGCATGTATTTATTTTTATTGCGAGACTTCATGGGGATGGGGACAAATCCTGGGCTGTCACCTGCCAGAGCTCAGCAGGTGTGCCCTGGGGTTCCCAAAACAAAGGATCCCGAGGGGGCTCAATCTGGCAGAGGCTGGGATCCCCCACCCCAGCACACCCCAGCAAAGCATAAACTGAGCTCTGGGGGTCTCGCTCTCCCCAGGGCCTGGTGCTGCCCGCCCCTTGGCAGGATGGAGGGAGCCAGGGCGGAAGGAAGAGGGCTAGTGGTGGTGGGGCATGGGGGGGGGCGGGGGGGGGGGCTGGCTGGAGCTGGGCGGCGGGGGGGGGGGGGGCTCTCCTAGGCCTGGGGTGTGAGGGTGCGTGTGCGCCCGTGCCAGTGTGAGCGCCTGTTTGTGTGCTGTGTGTGCCGCCCCCACGGTGCCTCCGTCACACGCGTCTCCCTGGCTGCCTGGAGAGCTCTTTCTACAAAATATGAAAATGACAGTTGGCTCACCCACGCACGGAATCCTCTTGTAGCTCCGCTCCCTCGGCCTCCTTCTCACATCACCCTCTCTCCTCATCCGCTGCCCCTGGGCCACCCTCAACCTGCAGCACTCCCAGGCTGTTGCTCCTGGCACCCCTCTTTCCTCCCCTCCTCCTCTTTCCCCTCCTCCCCCTCCTCCTCTTTCCCCTCCTCCCCCTCCTCCTCCCACTTCTGCCCCTTCCCCTCCCCCCTCCTCCTCCCACTTCTGCCTCTTCCCCTCCCCCTCCTCCCCTCCTCCACCTCCTCCTCCCTTCCTTGGGGACCCCAGGTCGTCTCCAGTTCTAGTTCTCTGTCACTTTTTTGTCACGCCCCCTCTCCAAAACTGGGCTCTGGCGGGAGTGTGTGTGGTTCAGGGTGTCCGAGGAGTGAGTGTGTGAGTGTGTGTGTGTGTGTGTGTGTGTGTGTGTGTGTGCGCGCCGACGGTTGTGTGCAGGTGTGTGTGGCTCTGCGTGAGAGAGAGCCAGCATGGGAGCCAGAGCCTGTGCCCCAGAAAGCTGGGGGATGGACGGAGGCATTTCAGGCAAAGAAGCTTTCACTCAATTATTCTTCAAGCAGCGGGAGGGGGCGGCGGCTCCACAACAATTGGACAGGTTTGCACGGTGTGTAGGAAAAGCCTTCATTTCCTGCTGACGGCAGTGGCAGGTGGAGCCGGCCGCAGTGCTGGAGCCCCGGGGTGGATGATGCGGGGGAGGGGGGACGGGGAGGAAGGGTCTGGTGAGCCGGACACCCGGGGTCAGGCTGAGGCCGTAGGCCCCAGGAGCCTGTCTTTCAGTGGAGAAAAGTGGGGGCAGGTAGCAACTGAGCGGGTAGGATCTGGTGGAAGCCAGGAGACCACAGAGGGGACCTCAGAGATCTGCCTTCTGTGGAGATCTGGGAAGACTTCCTGGAGGAGGCCGACCGTCTCTAAGGAGCTTCAGGGCTGGTCGAGTGTAGAGAGGGAGGGCGGGGCTGTCTGATGAGGTCCTGAAGGAGAGAACTCAGGCAGTGGCCAGGGCCCTAGTGTCATCCTTGCTGCCTTTGAGTCTCTCCCTGGTGCGAGTGGGTACTCCTGAGGGTTGGGGCCAGGTCTGAGTCACTTGTGTCTGTAGTGCCTAGACTGGCTTGGTTCATCGTGGACTCGGGTGTGGAAAAACTTCCAGGACTCCAGGGGCATCTGCCCGGAACCTTGAAGCGTGAGTAAGGTTTCGGTGGACAGAGAGGTGAGAGGTAGCATTACAGGCAGAAGGGACAATGGGTGCCAAGGCCTGGAGTGGGGCACGCAGTGAGCCTTGAAGCTGGAGCCTGGGTGCCTTGCGGGGAGCATGCCCAGGAGAGAGTGAACTTTCCCTGCAAACGAAGTACAGTGTGCCTGTCACATCCCAGGAGATGTGGCCTGTGACACCCGGCCTGGTGTGAGCCCGCAGTTGGGCTCAGAGGCCAGGAGAACAGAGAGGGAGGGGGGCAGGTGTGGCCTGAACCTGGCTTGAGCCTCTGCCCAGATGCTGGGTGATGTGGGACATGTGACGTCACCTCTCTCCAGCTCCTCTCCTCATCTGTAAATCTGGGCATCTGACCCAGGCTTGCTGGGGGCCTGGGGGCCAGGGGAGATATAAAGCAAGATATAAGCTCTAGGCCTCTGCCCACAGTGAGGGTTTCCGGTCACCACCTGGGGTCAGCCGGGGGTCTCCCAGCTCCTTGGTTCTCCTCTGCTGACCTTCCTTGTTTCAGATTAGAGGCTGCTGGGAAAGCAGGGGCAAGAGGCACCTGGCACAGGGCTGGGCCCTCAGTGGGGACCCAAGTTCTCTGCTCTTCCATTCACTCCGCCCTTCACCGCATCTATGGCACCCCCAGGACAGTCAGAGGCAGAGACAGCCGGTTCCGCTTAGGAGGAGACAGTCCAGGCCACACAGCTGACTGGGGCATAGCCAGGATTCTGAGCCTTTTCCTTATGTCTCCCTTCCAGGCAGCTGCGGGCACGGGTGGGTGTGCATGGGTGGCTAGATGGCCGTGGAATAGTCCATGGCCCTGAGTGTCCCTCCTGCTCCATCCCTTACTCTCCCCCCTTTCTCTGCAGGATGGTCGAGTACTCTCTGGACCTCCAGAACATCAACCTGTCGGCCATCCGCACCGTGCGTGTCCTGAGGCCCCTCAAAGCCATCAACCGTGTGCCCAGTGAGTTGGTCTCCCCTCCCCGCTCCCCATCAGCCACTCCTGCACTAAGAAAAGACTCACCCGCACCTTCCGGTGCCTGTGCTGGGTACAGGGGTCCTTCAGCGACTGGACAGATGTGGGTCCTCCTCCCACCAGGCTCATGGGCCAGTATTTGGGCCTGAAGATGCTGGAGAGCGGTCCTGACACCTCTGAGGCCCAAAAGAACTCAGATGGCAGCATTCTGGGGAGTCTGGCTTTTTAGGGACAAGGTTCCTCGTGGGGGGGTGGGTGGCTATCAAGGTGGACACGTGTGAAAAGAAGCTGCTTAGTTTGAGAGTATCGGGCAGCATTTCAGTGAGGAGGGGATCCCAGCTCGTGCTGATTTAGAACTCAAGCTCCATCACCCCCCACCGCGTGTCTGCCGACCCACACGAGGACCCAGCCCTCCGTCCATCTGTCCGCCTGCCTAGTGCCGGAAGGTTATGTTATAACAACAAGCCCCGACATCTGCCCAGATTCATAGTTTTCAAAGCTTTTCATCTCCATGATTTCTCTTGAGCCTTATAATCTCTCTGTGAGGGAGGCGGGCCATTCACAGGAAAACAGAGATAAAGAGACCAAGACTTGGAGACACGAGGTAACTTGCTCAAGAGGCCTCCTGACTCCCTGAACTGCGTTCTTTCCGCTACCCTGAGTTAGGAATAGGATGGGGGATGGGGAAGGAGAGGGGGAGGGGAGTACCTGGCCTGCATGGGGTTTCAGCCATCAGGGAAGGACAGGGACTTTTATGAGACCTGCCTACCTCCTGTGTGGTATTTGACATACGGATGCCTAACTCAGAGCCTCTCAACTCGCCGTGTAAGGCTCAGAGCGGCTTGCATGGTGTCACCGCAATTCAGTGGCAGGACAGGGTTCTGCATGGAGTTCTGTCTGTCCTGAGCCCAACTCTTTCCTTGGTTCTATCCGAACGCTTGCTTCTCTTTCTTGTCTGAGCCTCGGTTTCCCCATCTGCAGAAGAGGGGAGGGCCCCTAGCACGGTCAGAGTCATCCTTACTCCCCCGATTCTCAACCCTGGGGCCTTGGGGCTTTGTCACCTGCCCTATCCAGCCAACCTCTCCCCAGACAGGCTGGGGCTGGCCTGATTGTCGGCAGGCCTGGTAGCGCAGGGGAGGCCATGCTCCAGGGTATTTGTGGAGCAAGGTGGCCAGGAGGGTGGCCAGACTATGGCTTCGTTCTGAGACGGGCAGGCCGGCTCCGGTTGGGCAAAGTCCGAAAGGGGCCTGGGGGCTCTTGGCGTCTCAAGGTCGCACATACAGGGTCATTTCCCCACACATATGTTGACCTGCTGGGAAATCCCAGGGGGCCCTGAGGGCTACCACAAAGGTCCTGAGGGAGGGGTTGGGAGGCAGGGGTGGGGGTAGGGGTGAGTGATGAGAACCGAAGCTATCAGCGACGGGGGAGGAGCGGTTCAGTGGTACCACATTGGTCGCTTCCCCCTGCCCTGGGAGACTCTTGGGGGTAGGGGAGGGACATCCAGCGAGGTCATCCTAGGCGCCAGCTTCTCTCAACCCCTTCCACCCCCACCAATCCTGCGAGGCTCCTAGTTCAAAAACATCTTTAGCCCATTTAGCAGATGAGGAAAATGAGGTCCAGAGAGGGCCGTGACCAGTCCAAGGTCACACGGCAGGGAACTTGGAGCCCGAGTTTCTAATGGGCACACCTTCTGCAGTGTGTGTTCCTCTCCCTCATGTCCCACCCCCTTCTCCGAGGAAGCTGGCCGCAAGGCGGACTTCATTCACAGGGCGCCCGCAGCGACGCCTGGTATGTTCGAGTCGCTCGGTAGATATGTATGAAGTGGACACACTGGGCGAGGGTGGGATCTGACGGCCCCGGAACAGCGATGTGACGGGACATTTGAGAAGAGAAGGTTTACGAGAGGAGGGGACAGAATGCGGGTCTCCAAGGGGGAGTTTCTGTACATCCGGGTGTGCGTGCACGTGGGTATGAGGGTCTCTGTGACCACAGGCGACCATGTGTGTGCATGTGTGTGTGCGCACGTGAGGTGGGTGGCGCCTGTGTCTCTCCCTGGGCCCTCTTCCTCCCTCTCTCACTGCCCCGAGTGAGGAGCTCATTAGGCGGCTCCTGGCTGTGGAGGTCACTTCCAGGTCCCCAGCACCAGCCTGCCTGGTTCTCTGGAGAAGGACGGCGATGGGCCCCTTGCTCCCGGAGACTTGCTCCCAGTTTTGGAGGCTGCGTGGCCTGGAGCACCCAGAGAGGAGTTCGGCCTCTTCCTGTGGGGCCTCCTGCCTGCTAACAGGCGAGACTGGGAGGCCCGGGCCCCGTCGATGGGGAATGTGTTTCCTGCTCAGAGCTGACTGCGCCTCGCAGCTGGCAAAGAATGGCTCAGACCCCGGCGTGGGGGAGCGTTGGGGGCACAGACCCTCCGGGATCCAAACCATACTCGATGCGTCCGTCCCCTCCCCCCACTTAGAAACCACCCTGCGCTCCCCTGGGAAAGAGACCTTAAGATGAATTCACACTGATGAGGAATTTAATTAACAGGAGCCTCAGGCTGTTAGAGCGGGGTTGGGTGGTTCATCCCTTCCTTTATAGGAGGGACAGCTTTGCCCTCTGCCCCGAGTTGCCAGCGAACGGGTGGCATGGGGAGGGTGGCACAGGTTCTTACAAGTGCCTTCTAGAGAGATTCGGTTGCTTGCCTCCTTTTTCTCTAGATGTTGCCCTGAAACATTCCAAGTCCTCCTGTTTGTCTTTAGAGTTTCTTCGGCCCCCGGGGGCGCCCTCTTTTCAACCATGGCCTGTGGCTTTCAGCTTGGCCACTAGGTGGCAGCCTAGGGAGTTGGCGCTAGTGAAATTATGGGCTATTAATTGCAAAACCGTGGAGAGCCGGGTGGCTACTTGCAATTTAAAAAGGACCGCCACGGCTGCAAAAGCCTCCGCGTGATCCGCCAGGAGGACTTAGTTGGGTTGTCAGGGAATGCAGGTGCTGGTTGTTGGCTCTGCCGGGAGTCTGCTGTGTGACCTGGGAAGTCCCCCCCCCCCCCCCCCACCGTGTCTCTGGACCTCAGTTTCTCTACTCTTGCACAAAGCAAGAGGAGGGACTGGATTAATGTGTAGTTCTTGACTTTGCCCAGGACGGATGGGGCACCTGGGAGTCATGGTGCTCTTTACAAACCTTGTGAAATAGGTCCCTCCACCTGGCCCCACAGGTCTGGGTCCAGGCCGCTGCTCTGCCTTTGATGGCTAAAGGGAAGCGGGGCATGGAGGAGAAGGTTGGGGAGGGAGGGAGGGAGAGAGGAAAGCACCAGATTGCGAGTCAGGAGGCTGGGTTCTGGTTCCTTGCTGTGGCCTTCATAAATCACTATCCTTTTCTGGGCCTTGGCAAGATGGGGCTGGATCATCTCTAAAAGGGCGCCATCCGGGCAATCAGGCAACTCCAGGCCTCACTCCGGGCCTCACTCCTCACTCGGCCTGCACACCCCTTAGGCCTGCACACCCCTTAAGCATGTTGTGGTGCCTCCCAAAGCCCATTGGCCACGCCATGCCATTTAAATATGAAAAGTGCCTTTTTTTTCTCCAGTAAGAAACCAGCCTAGTCACTGCTAGGCCCTGAGCCCACTGAGTCTGAGTTGCTGGCCCACATCTAGAGTCGACCAGCCTGTGCTGTGGAGAGGGGTGCGAGGGAGGCCGGGAGGCTTGTGGGCAGCTGCTGGGGACACTGAGCCTGGCCTGGGCCACGGCCCACCCTCAGAGCTCACCCAGCTCACAGTCCCAGGTTCAGCAATAACCCACCCCTGTGCAGGGGCCTCTGGGCTGGGCCTGGGGTGGCGGTGATGCAGAGAGGCAGGAAATGTGCTCCCAGGGCAGGGCCCACAGACAGGGAGGCAAGGCCGGCAGAGCTATGGGGGGGAGGCCACCGACAGGTCCCAGCTGGGGGACCAGGAGCTGAAGCTTTGCTCCACACGTGCAGGCCCAGGTTCTAGCCCCAGGCCTTCCACTTGCCCATTGTGGGGCCTTGGGCCCCCATGCTCCTCTCCAGGCCTCCATTTTCCAACAGTAAGATGGGGTTAATAATACCAATTTCTATACGGTTTTGTAAGAATGAAATGCCATCATGTGTGTAAAGAGCTTAGCATAGAACTTTGGGTGCAGTAAGTGGTCAGTAGGCGTTACTCTTGTGAGAAGGTACTAGAACACTGAGGACAGGGCGGGGGCATCAGGGCATCTTTGCAGAGGCTGATTTGGGGAGACGATCACCAAGCACACAGAGGGTTGGAGAGGGCATTTTTGGCAGACCGACCTGCACGTGCAGAAGGTGGAAATGTTGGGTGGGCAGGGGGCCGCGTGTCAGGGGAAGGCGGGAGGGGAGCTTTCCACATCTTCTAGGGATTTACTAATAATGATAAATGGCTGAAACGGGCAAGTTCGCCACGGTGCTTTGCCTGGCTGTATCATCTTGTTTCGTAACAGCTCTTTCGTAATGTTGGTGCCATTACGATGCCCACTTACAGATGTGGAAACCGAGGCAGAGAGTGATTGAGTAAAGTGCCCAAGGCCACATAGCGGTGGGGGGTCTGAGGTCGGACTTGAACCTGTGTTCTCACGACCCCAGAGCTTTTGGCTCCTTTTTACAGCCTTCTCCTCCCTGTGACTTGTAGCATCCCAGACAGCCACACCATCTGCAGGGCATGAGGAAAGTCCCTGCCCACATCCAGGGTCAAAGCAGAAGTGATGCCCTCGGGGCCCTTTCTGAACACCTTCCACTGTCAAGAGCACAGAGCTCTTGTGGCACTGGGCTCTGTGCGACCTGATGGGGACAAGTCTAGGCAGGAGGCGGGTGCAGAGCGGTTCATACAGAACATTCCTGCCAGTCTTCAAAGCTTGGTCCTGCATTAATTAGCTTCGGGACCTGGGGAAAGGTTCCTCTCTTGCTCCGGTCCCCTGTCTGCACAATGAGGATGCACGTAGCACCTCCACGTGAGTTAGTCTGCACCCAGGAGTACAGCAGGTGCCCAGTGAACCGGCCCATCCCAGTTTCTCGCACAGAGGGAGGAGGGTCCCAGTGTTGGGGCTACAGATCACAGCATCCAGAGCAGTTAGACTAGGGTTTGCATCTGGGATCTTGGAGCAGTGGCTCCGCCTCTCAGGCCTCAGTTTCCCCACCCATAAAATGGGGTCCCAGCCCTCCCTTGCTAGACCAGGGCAGCAAAATGTCCGCACAACACTGGCTCCTGGTAAGGTACCCGTGCTGTATACTGATTGCGTGGGATCCTGGTGGGATTAATCTTGCTGAGAGTCATAGAGAATCTTAGACTCCTCAGAATCCTAGACTCTTGGTTTCAGAGATCCTCAGAGCCCTGGTTTCAGAATGAGAGGCGTTCGAATGATCTGGTCTTACAGGCACGTTTTCAATTGCCCGTCAGGCCGAGGGGCCCTGAATTCACGGCTGGGCACCGTGCCCCTCACCCCAGGCCTGCTCTGGCCCTTTCCGCCCAGGTTCATGCCCGGCTGGGCTGTGGTTAGGCCAGCCATTCTGAGCATGGGTGAAGGAGGCCCCAGGATTTCTTCTTGGATTCTGCCTTGCGGGGCATCTGTCGGAAAGGAAGCTGGGAGACTCACTTTGAAACAGAGTTTGCGTGAAAATCTGGGCAGTTTCGCTTGAAGTGTGTGTTTCCTTGGGTCTTGGGGGCAGCTGGAGGAGGCTTCCACCCCAGGCCACACCTTGGACTTCAGGGCTGTCTGTTCTTGGTGCCCACAGGGGCTCCCAAGCCACCCTGCAGAGAAAGGCCTGGCAGCCCCCAGGGGGAAGGTAGGGAGGGGAGGAGTGGGGAGAGAGGAGGGGAGATGGGTGCAGGGCCTGATTTCCCCAGGGCTGCTGCCTTCTTGGAAGAGAGGGAGGTAGGTGGGAAAACATGTGGCCAGAACACCTAGTGAGACCCTGACTTGGGAACAGGAAGAGACACCAGGTGTGTGAATGGGGAAATGCTAGGGGGGTGGGGGCAGGGTGAGAGCTGTTCTGCCCCTCCCCTGCAATCAAGTTCAAGTTCTACTCTACAAATCAGGAGGGAGCAATTCCTGCACAGGATACCAGGTCAAGGGAGTGGGCTACTATGTATTCATTCATTCATTCATTCATTCATTCATTCATCCAAAGTAGCATTCACTAAGGGGCCATGGAGAGTAGACACAGCCCATTCTCTGCAGGCAGATACCCTAGCCGGGACCTATGGGCCAGTGGGTCACATGCTGTAATGGAGGCAGCAGGGACTGAGAGGAAGGATCACTAATATTTACTTTGAGGAGGTTTTATGGAGGAGAGGGGAACAGGACATTTGAAGAATGAGTGGGAGTTCTTTGGGCCACGGTGTGTTCCGGGACCTTCTGTGGGACAGGGGCTAGGACCACCCTGGGGCGTGAGCACGGGGATAGAGGGTTAGGGGCGCACACTCCTTGGCTGGCATCTGTTCCCAACTCAGGAGGGGGCACCGAGGCCCCTCATCAGCCCCCAGGCCCCTCCTCCGTTGGACTGGGGCCAGCAGCTGTGTCCTCAGCAGCACGGCCGTATGCTGCCCGGCTGGGCCTCCCTGGCACCCACTGTGCCCCTGATTAGTTGGCCTTGGCAATGGCAGGAACAGCAGACGGCCTCTCCCGTTCGCTCAGCACCCTCCCCTGACCTAGCCAGGCCTCCGAGAGGGGGGTGCCCCTGGGCCAGCCACCGCCTCGGCCCCCTTTGCCCTCAGCCTGGCACCCTTTCTCCTGGCTGTGGGCTGCACCCATGGTGGAGGCTGGCGCAGATCTGGTTCTTTCTACTTGAGCTGGTCTGGCAGAGTGGCTGCGCTAATCTGGGCTGACAGCTCTTGTCTGCAGACAGCACCCCGGACCTCCAGGGGAGATGCGTCTCAGGAAGCCCGCCCCCCACCTCCTTCCAGGTCCCCCGCTGCTGCCCCCTCTTGGCTGGCTGCTGCCCAGCTTCTCCTGAGCAGAGGGTCTGGTCTAGGGGTGTCCGGTGAAAAGGTTGAGCAGCTCTCATCAGTTTGCCCACCGTCCGTCTCCCTCTAGCTCCCAACTTTATTTATTTATTTATTTATTTATTTATTTATTTATTTATTTAACGTTTATTTATTTTTGAGACAGAGAGAGACAGAACATGAACGGGGGAGGGGCAGAGAGAGAGGGAGACACAGAATCTGAAACAGGCTCCAGGCTCTGAGCAGTCAGCACAGAGCCCGACGCGGGGCTCGAACTCACAGACCGCGAGATCATGACCCGAGCCGAAGTCGGACGCTTAACCGACTGAGCCACCCAGGCGCCCCATCCAGCTCCCAACTTTAAATGCCATCCAGAGACTCTCTCTACCCTGATGCACCCACATGATACTTGTAGGCTACATTCCTCTCCCCTGAACCCCAGGCCCCACGAGCCTATGAAATGGCTTCACATGGACGTGTACCAGGCGCTCCAAACTCCACGTATCCAAAAGGAGTCCTGTCCCCCGCGACGGCTGCTCTGTGGCTCTGTCCTCAGGCTGCAGACCTTGGAGATGCCCTGCCTCCTCTCTTCCTCCAACCCCTGCCAACATCCCATCGATTGCTTGACCTTCAAAATAGCTCCAGAGTTTAGCCACGTCCCCTACCTCCGCTGTCATCGTCATCTGGATCCAGCCAGATGTGGATTATCAGAGGGGCAGGTGAGCGATGGCCTGGCGAGGCCGGGCGGGATGGGAACAGATGGACGGGAGGCTCAGTGCCCCCGAGAGTCACGCAGGAAGCCTGGCAGGGAGGGCACGAGCAGGGCCATAGCTCTCTTGCCCCTCCCCCTGCCCCCACCCAGCGCTCCCCATTTCTGTTCCAGGGGAGGGCAGGGCTGTCCTCAGGAGGCAGCAGCCATATGGCCACCGAGCCCACAGGCCTGGCCCCCCTTCCTGAGCTGTGTGTGCACAGGCCGGGGGTCACATGTGGGCGATTATACACCATCCTGCAGGCTGTCTGCTTATGGGTCGCCTTCTCCCACCCCGGCCGGCCATAGTCCACCTGCCCCCGCAGCTGGGGTGATCTTTCAAACCCTCCTCAGCTACGTCTGTCTTCTGCGCGTGACGCTCAGTGGAACAGGGGCCGGAGTTCTCACACCTGCGGGGCAGTCCCATTTCCGCCACCTCTCATTCGCTTCCCTCCGGCCATGCTGGCCTCCTGGGTGGGTGTTCCTTGATTCATCCCCACCTCTGGGTCTTTGCCCTGGCTGTTCCACCTGCCTAGAGAGCTCTTCCCAGAGGGGCACGCAGCTGACTCCCTTACCTCCTGTGAGTCTGTGCCCTGTATCGTCTTGCGAGCGAGGCCTTTCGGGCCCCCAGGTTATACCTGTCCTACCCCTGGCCCAGCCTGGCGCCCCCACCCCCGTCCCTTTCCGCTCCTCCACTTGCTGTTTTCGTAACACCATCCAACAAATGAGGAGATGTACTTATTTATTTAGTATGTGTGTGGTTTGGTCTCTCCCTACCCGTATCTAGAATGTCCACCTCCTGGGAGCAGGGGACTTGGTCCGTTTATTCATTTGTTTGTTTTAACCGATGCACCCCTAGAACCTAGAACAGCGCCTGGCACGTAGTAGGTCCTCACTAAATATTGGTCGAATGGATCCATCCACCCATCCGTCACTGCTTCGTGGCCATCCTCGGGGGCCACTCTGCCAGGCCCCGGGCTAGATCGGAGGATGCGGAACACCCCTTCTGGGCCTCCTGCTTAGGATGCGGTCAGTTTGGGCAGAGCCATGAACTGATGAGGGCCGACAGCGTAATAAGTGCTGCGATGGAGAGAGGGCAGGGCAGTGGGCAGCTCACTGCAGGGCTACCAGCCCAGCCCAGGGGCCAGAAAAGAGGACCAGTCAGCTGAGGTCTAAGAAAGGAGGGGAGATGGCCTTGTGAGTGTGTGTGAGGGCTTTCCGGGGGGCTGGAAGGGGGTCAGCCTGGCTAGGTCACACCGGCATGGGGTGCTGCTGTCCTGGGGAGTGGACCTAGCATTGCACCCCCCCCCCCCCACAGGGTAATAGTAATAGGAATCCTGGAGGTGGTGATGGGGGAGAGTGCTGTCGGTGGGGGCAGTGTGTGTGTGAGGGTGAAGAGTAGGGGTGCTGGGGGCGTCTGCCAGTCCGGCTGGAGCCGCAGGGTTAGATGTGGGGTGGTGGGCAGAGGGAGGTGCGGCTGGGGAGACAGGCTGGGGCCTGTGCGTAGGGGCTTGGGGATGGGCTAAGAATTTGTACCTTCCCCACGGGGGTGGAAGGACTCCTGGCAGCTTCTGGCTCTGGGGGCTCCTCCTCTGAGGTCCTGTCCCAGCCTCGAGAGGCTGACCGGATGGGAACCACTGTCTTCTGTAGATGAGGCCACTGGGGCCCCGCGGGGGCAAGGCCGGCCTCAGGGCTGCCCCACCAGGAGAGGCACCCAGGCGTCCCGTCCTGGGCTGGTGCTCTGGGCACTCACCCAAGCACTGGATGTCCTGGGGACTCTGGGGTCCTCTTTCCCCTCTCGCCCGGGGAAGCAGGGCCTTCAGCCACACTCATGGGGTTGCCAGGGAGTCTGGTCCTGGCCTCTACCCCAGGCTGAAGGCCCGAGACATCACACTAAGAAAGCAAAACCAGAAAAGTTCATCTTGAGCGATGGTGAGTGAACACCTGGGGGAACTGGAGGCAGGAAGGCTTCACTGGTGTGGGGTGGAAATCAGAGACCGCCTGGAGGAGGCGGGCGGGGCTGGGGATAGGTGTGCTTCGACTTGAGTAGGAAGGATGGTCTGAGGCAGACATCTCTGTCTTTGCCTTTCTTGGTCTTTCTCTCCATCTCTGTCCTCTGTCTCCATTTCTTTCTCTGCCTCTCCTCTCTGCCTCCACCTCCTGAGCCCAGTGCCGGGGGAACTGAGGGCAGAGAGGAACCATCCGACGACGTGCCTTAGCTAATTACTTGACTGCAGGCATAAAAGGAGGGTTAGCTGGGGTCTCGTGGGGTCCTCCCTGACTCCCTAATCCTGTGGCCCCTTTTCCCTGGCACGGAAAGATGGATTCGTTCTGAGTCCCTAATTAGCTAATTATGCCTTGGCTCAGTGGCCCTGGGACTCCCTGGGCCCAAGGGAGGGCTGTGGAGTGAGCTGGGGCCTGGCTTGGCAGAGGGAGGAGGGGAAGGGGGACGGAAGGGCTGCCATTCAGGGAAGCCAGCCAGGCAGGTTTTGAGGAGTCTTTCAGAATTTCAATATCCTGGAGAACAAGGGAAATGTAATTAATCGAGCAACAAAGGCTGGGGGGTGGGGGGGGGGCAGCCATGGAGCAGTCAGGCTGGGGTGGCTCAGAGCCACCTGCTCCCTCAAGGCCTTTCTGACCCAACCCCTTCTCACATGGCTGGTTGCGTCCTGGTCCTGCCGCTGTCCCATCCTCTAGGACTGCCCTGTCCAAGGGCTCGGCCTGCTTAGAATCTGCTCATGGCCTTCCCTGACCAGTCCCCTAGCCCAGGGCCCCTCGCTCCTTAGATCCCGCTTTGCGGCCACTCCCAAGCATGGCCTCGATGCGCTCTCTGAACGGTCATACCTTTGTGCGTTTGCCACAAGCTCCTGTCATCCTGCAGGGCCCAGCTCAAGTCAGTCCCTCCAGGAAGGTGCCCGGATTTGGATGGATCGCAAGGGTGCTTGGTCTATTTCCTTGTTTCCCTTCCCAACACTCCCTGGGCTATCCCTATTGAGGGTGAGGGTGGGGGTGGGGTATTTAGCCCTCAGTCACCCTGGCCTGCTCTCAACTGGAGGCAGCAGCCTGCCAGGGAGACCCACTGCCTTCTCCGGGAGGAGGCTGACCGAGTTTTGTGGGGAGGGAGGACGGGGCAGGCATTAATTATTGATTGGAAATCACTCCACACAGAGCTCGTGATGCAAATCTGAAATAACTACCCTCGTTAACAACCACCTTAGCATCACCCCTGGAATAAATAAAAATCTGAATAGGGCCACTGTTCTCCTTGTCACCATCTTTTCATCCTCCCTTCTCCAATCTTCCGTTCTTTCCTCATGACTCATCACGTATTCAACAAATGTTGGCTGAGGCTTTGTTCTGGGCTAGGATCTGCTGGGTTCTGAGAATGCTGACTGGACACAGGTCCTGCTCCCAGGAGCTTACAGCCCAGTGGAAGAGGAAGGGGTAAACAAATAATAATACACTAGCGCTAGAAGGCTACGTAGTGAATGGGGCCTCCAAGATTGTGTGGTATGCAACTTGCACAACTGTGCAAGTCACCCTAGGTCAGAAGTGCTGAGATTGCCCAGAGCAGAAGAGAGAGGGATGGACTCTACCTGGGATGGAATAGGGGAAGTCTTTACAGAGGGAAAATAGAGCTTCAGCTGGGCTGTGGTGGTTGAATAGGGATTCACCAGGCATAAGAGAGATGGAAGAGTGTTCCAGAAAGCATGCATAAAAGCATGGAGGTGTGAAATCCCATAATATGTTTAGGGAACTTCAAATAATTTGGTACTGCTAACCATAGGATGCAAATTGGTGAGAGGGGTGTGTGTGTGTGTGTGTGTGTGAGAGAGAGAGAGAGAGAGAGAGAGATCTGAAGCTAGAGAGGTAGGTAGAGTCAGATCTCACAGGAGCTTGGAAGGTATGTACTCAAGAGTGACCCATCACTCCTGACCCTCTTTGGGACCACAGACACTGGTGTGGATCTTCTCCCCAGAAAAATTCATGGTATTGTACCTGCACATTTTACAGCAATTTCATAAGGTTCACCTCTTGCAGTCCTTCCAGGCTGTTGTCAAGAATTGTCCCTGTTGTGTCCTGGGCTCTGTTTTTCCTGGGCTGGCTTCAATTGTAGGCGGGTGCTGCCCTGCTGAGGCAAGATGGGCCCAGCAGCTCCGGCCTTAAGTCTGCCCAGCTGGCAACCTCTGCACAAAGAGAGCATTTCCCCCTGTAGTTTCAGCTGAAGTCTCAGGGTTGACCCTCATTGGTCCTGGCTGGGGTCACATGCCTATTCTGGACCAATCACTGGGGCTAGAGGAACGGGATGTGCTGATTGGTCAGGCCCATGTCATGTGATCTCCACGGCAGCCCAGGCAAACCATGGGGACTAGAGTGGGGGAGTGGGGATGTTTTCTTAGGGCTGGGAAAGGTGGCTGGGCCAAACCAGGGAGGTGACCCATCTGCCTGGGGTTTGTGCTCCTGTGGATTCTGCATTGACTGGGGTGTCCAGAGCTCCATTCGTGGAGTCAAGGGGGCAGACGGAGGGGTGGGGGGTGCCAGGGGTTGGGACTGAGCCTGTGGAAAGGGAGAGGGCATGTGGATGGGTCGGCCCAGGGCAGGGGGGGCCGAAGGGAAGGATAGGGAAGTAGATGTGAAGGGTGGTAAGAGTGGGATGGGGCTGGAAGTGGAGTGCGTTCCCCCATTTGCTCTGTGGGTTGGGAGCGTCAGGAGAGTTGGGTGCGGCTCTTGACTGGGGAACCTTTGCAGGGTGGCTGCTGTCTTCTTGGGCCCCTTTGCTGAGGACCTTCTCTTCTAAGAGGGGAAGGGACTGGCTCAAGGTCTCTGAAGGACATCACATTTTTGCATTACCCAGAAGAGAGTTTGGCACATCAACAGTGTCCCGTAAACGCCTGCTTTTTCATCCGGAATCTGGTGAAAGAGTGGTGGGGCCCAGAGCCATTTCTGCGGCCTCTGGGCAGAGGGGCGGACATCAAGGAGAAGGTCTGCTTAATGGCCCCTGAGCAGGCTGGGAGCCCCAAGGAGCCCCTGCCCGCGTGTCCCCACCTCTCCTCTCCATGCCCTTGTCTCTGTTTCTCTAACCCTGCTCTCTCTCTGTCCTCCTGGGACTTCTGCTCCCAAGGCTGACAGTCTCTCTACCCTCCCCCACTCACAGGTATGCGGATCCTGGTGAACCTGCTCCTGGACACGCTGCCCATGCTGGGGAATGTCCTCCTGCTCTGCTTCTTCGTCTTCTTCATCTTCGGCATCATCGGCGTGCAGCTCTGGGCGGGCCTGCTGCGTAACCGCTGCTTCCTGGAGGAGAACTTCACCATGTGAGTGCCGCCCCCACCACCCGGGGGGCTGCCAGCCAGCCAGCCAGCTTTGCCTGGGGCAGCAGGGGTGCTGGATGTTTTAGGACGGGGAGGGTCTCCCCGGGGAGCACCTGGTCCCAACCCTTACTCCCAGGAGTGGAGAGAAGCCAAGGAATGTGCTCAGGTGCGCTGGTGGTGGGTCTCCCGTGAGTGGCTGGACACTAAAAGGAGCACAAAAGGCCACTGAGCTCTCAAAAGGAGCACAAAAGGCCACTGAGGGCTCAAATAGGCCCTCAGGTGCGAATTCAGCTCCTAGTGACTCTTACTTCATACACAGTTTTAACTTACTCGGTGATTGCGAATGGGGCCAGCAGAGTGGAAGCGGCAAACTGTGGGCTCCAACAGGAGGGAAAAGGACAGCTGAGACCCAAGCAGACGTGATGCCAACACGGAATAAGAAGGCAGAAACCCTCAAAGGCAGACACCGAACCTGGCCCAATTCCAGCACAGACATCCCTCTTGGTGACTCCCAGTCATCCAGGAAAGGTCAACTCGCAGTCGGCCCGTTTGCCTTGATAAGCGGGTGGGTGGGCTCCCCACCCCAGAGAGGTGATTGTCGAAAGCCGTCTCAACAGAAGTCCAGCTCTGGCTCTTGCAGGAGTCGGGTTGAGTTGCCTGGGAGAGTTGACATCTGTGGAATTTCCGCGGTGAGGGAGGAGCGGCGTGTTTGGGCGTGCGTACCCGCATGGATGCGTCTGGACGGGAGGATGCTGACACGTTGCTGCGCCTCGGTGGGCTCCTGCCCTGTGCCAGGCCCCGGGGGGACCGAACCAGCCTCTCGCTCGAGAGCAGCACTCAAGTGTCAGCTCTTGCCAAGCCCGTGCTTAGTGCTCAGGACACAACAGAAGGCAGAGTTCCTGCCCTTGGGGAACTGGTCACAGGTGCCTCCACCGAGGGGCTCTCGTGGACGGGGGACGACTGCGGGAGGCTTGGGACGCCCTCCAGGGTGGGCTCAGCTTTCTCTCACATGTCCTGTCAATTGTAGACAGGAAGCTAACCCCGAGAGCCGGGGTGAGGATGGGGGAGGCGACCGGTTCACCCTCCCATTGCCCCCATTGCCGCGGGGACCAGAGAAGGGGCACCCTTGTGGGAAGGATCCCGTGGGCACGTGGGGGCCTACTCTTGTGTCCGTCACTTGGAAGAGGTGGGCCCCACAGCAGCAGGAAGCGGGGGGCACCCACTTCTCCCGGGCTGGTCTTCAAAGATGGAGGTGTGTGGGTATGAGCTCTCAGCTTTGGGGGTTCAGGACAGTTCCAGACCCCTCTGTCCCACACGGGTCTTTACTTAGGTCATTCCGTGGCCTCCTCCTCATTGTCCCGCCTCAGCCCCAAGGTCACCACCTGCTGGAGGCCTTCCCTCACCACCCCCTTACTCCCAGACACTCTGTTGCATTAGCCTGCTTGATTTCCTCCTGAAATTACACTGGTGAGTTCACTTACTTGGTTGTTGGGTGTCTCTAGACTGGTGTATTTGCCTGGTTAACAATGATGAGGTGCTCCAGCGCAACAGGTGTGACTGAGGTAATGCTTAAATCTGACCCCTTGTGGAGACTGGGAGGCAGAGGCCAAGAGAGGGGTATCTTGCTCCAGGGCAAGGTTGGCAACATCAGAGCCGGTGTGAGAACCCAGGTTCCCCTGCCTGCAGCGCCTGCCTCCGGTGAGGGTGCTCAGAGCACCCCTTCAGTCTCATGTGCCCTTGGGGAGACCCCACACGGTCTGTTTGAGGGTTCTGGGGCACAGAGTCAGGACAGTACTGCCCAGCTAGGAAGTGGCGGGGCCCGGAATCTGAACCCAGGACTGATGTCCTCTGCAAGGCGTCTGGTCCCTTCTCCCGGATTCCGTCTGAAGGCCGTTCGCGTCCCAGGCAGACTTTAAATATGCGAATTGCTTTGACAATGTGTCTTGAGGGTGTTTTACACCAGGGTTTCTTATTCCACGGATAAAAGGCAGTTCATCTAGCCAGCCCCTGTTGATGGACGTTGCGTGGTTTCCAAGTTTTTGTTCTTCCGTACGGGGCTGCAGGACGCATCCTGTACACGTGTGATCCTTATATACACGTGGGATCAATGGCTAGACTCATCATCGCCAGTCAAAGTGTATGTGTATATACACACACACACACACACATATATTTTAAGGTTTATTTATTTTGAGAGAGAGGTTGCATGTGTACAAGTGCCCGCATGAGTGGGGGAAGGACAGAGAGAGAGAGAGGGAGGGTGAGAGGATCCCAAGCAGGCTCCGTGTTGCCAGCCCAGAGCCCAGCTTGAGGCTTGATCCCATGAACCATGAGATCACGACCCAAGCCTAAACCAAGAGTCGGACGCTTAACTGAGAGCCTCCCAGGCACCCCAAAGTGTATGTATATTTTTATGCTTCTTTCTTAAAGGTACAAATTGTGTTTAGCGGTGGACACAACTAAAGTGTAGAGCTGAATGATGTTTTACGTGGGTCCACACCAGTGTGAAGCTACCCAGAGAAACTTAGGGGGCCTAGGGAGGCTCCCTCCTGCCCCTTGCTGGTTCCTGTCCCCCTCACCCCAAAGCGGCCACTATTCTGACCTCTATCGCCGTAGATTTGTTTTGCCTGTTCTTGAGGTTTCTTTAAATGCAGTCATACAGGATGCTACCTTTTGTGTCTGCTTCTTTGGCTCAGTGTAATGTGTCTTTGCGATTCACCCACGTTCTTGTGGGTTTTATTTCTTTTTCATTGCTGTGGGTATATATTGAGCAAATATACGACTACTTATTTTTTTTTTGTTTTTTCATTCTACTGTTGACTTGGGTTGTTCCTGTTTTTTTTTTTTCTTTTTTCTTTTTTGGCTCTTATGACTCATGCGTATTCTCGTACATATCTTTGGTGGATGTGGCCATCCTTTCTTTTGGGTAAATACCCAGGAGTGGAATTGTTAAGGGTGCACGTACGTTTAGCTTTAGTAGATTTTGTCAAATGGCTTTCCAAGATGGTTGCGTTCAATGTCGGCTAGCAAAGTCTGAGAGCTCCGGTGGCCCGGCATCCTCAGCGACATTTGGTAACGTCAGTCCTTTTCACTGTCACTCTTCCAGGGAGAGTGCAGTGGTACCTTATTGTGGTTTCAGTTTGTTTTGCCCTGATGACTAGTGACGGTTGGCAATTTTCACGTGTATCCTCTTATGAAGTGTCTGTTACAGTCTTTTGCTGTTTTTAGATTGGGTGGTCTTTCTTTTTATTATAAATTTGCAGTGGTTCTTTGTATTCTCGATTTGAGTCCTTTGGTGGATAGATATGTTGAGTCCTTTGGTGGATAGATAGATATGTCTCTTAATGGTGCTATTGGACGATGAAGCCCTTAGTTGTAATGAAGTCCAGATTACCAGTCGTTTTTTCAGTATTGCTTTTTGTGTCCAGTTTAATCTTTTCTTAACCCAAGGTGATGAAAATATCCTCCAGTGTTTTCTTTTAGAAGCTTTCCTGTTTTATCTTTCACATTTGGGTCTGTATTCCGTCTCTTAGTGTGGTATGTACAGATTCCCTTTTTGTACAGATATTCAGTTGTCCCAGCAGCATTGGTTGAGAAGTCCACCCTTTTTCCACTGAATTGCAAGGGTGCCTTTATTACTGCCAGGTGGCCATTTGTATTTGGGTCGGATGTGTACGTGTTCATTGTTGGCGGATGCCGCTAAATTGCCCCCCAAAAAGTTTATATCAATTTACACTCCCACCAACAGTGTATGCGCATGTGTGTTTGTGCTCACTCTTTTCTGCACTCAGTACCATCGGCCTGAAATATTTGCCATTTGGATGGGTGTAAAATGATCTCGGTGTTAGTTTTGTTTGCATTTTCCTGTTATCAGTCAAGTGAGCATCTCTTCCTGTATATTGGTACGTTGGCTTCCCCCCACCCCCCGCCAAGCATCTTGGCCATTTTTATTTCTTCTGTGAAATTTTTCTCTTTTCTTTTCTTTTCTTTTGTCCTTTTACCCCCTAGTGGGGGCACAGGTGGTTTTGAGTGACAGGTGGTTTTAACATAGTCTAGATGTCTTCTATTTGTTTTATATATTGCCAATACCTATCCCAGGGCAGTGGCAATCTCTAGCCTGTTTTTGTAAATAAAGTTTTATTGGAACACGGCCATACCCACTTGTTTACCTATTTCCTATGACTGTTTCGCATTTCAAGAGTGCAGTTGAGTAATTGGCACAGAGACCATATGGCCCTATCTGGCCCTTTACAGAAAAAGTTTGCCTGCCTCTACTTTTTATTTATTTATTTATTTATTTATTTATTTATTTATTTAGCTTGTCTTTTTACTTAGTATGCTCTCTTTTGTCTCATAGAAGTTTTACATTTTTATATAGTCAATCTTGAACTTTGCCTTTGTAGAATTTGGATTTGTAGATTTTATCCAGGAAAGCCTTACACGTATACCTTTTTTTTCCTCAATTATTTCTTTTAAGTTTATTTATTTCATTTGAGAGAGAGAGGAAGAGAAAGAGAGGAGGCAGAGAGAGAGGGAAAGAGAATGAATCCCAAGCAGATTCTGTACGGGCAATGTAGAGCCCGATGCGGGACTCAAACTCATGAAATGTGACATTGTGACCTGAGCCCGAAACCAAGAGTCAGACACTTAACTGACTGAGGCACCCAGGTATCCCAGGCCTTATATATCTTGAATTAACAGAAATATTTCCCGTTCTCTTGTAATATTTTTGTGATTATGTTTGTTGCATTTATGATTTTTAATCCACCAGAAGTTTATTATTTTAAATTTTGTAATATATTTTGCTTAACCTAATATATCCAAAAGATTACTATTTTCAATGTGCAATCAATATAAATAATTAATAATGAGATTATTTACATTCTTTTTTTTTTTCTTTTGATACCAAGTCTTCAAGAAGTTTATTTTTGTATATGGTGTGAGGTAGGGATCTATTCTTTTTCCAGATAACAGTTGTCTCAGAAGCATTTATTGTTTAATTCTTCTTCTCCCCATGGATCTGAAAAGGTGTTTCTGTAATAGACTAAGTTCTGTTTTATGTATGGGTTTGTCCCTGTGCTCTGTGGTGTTCCATGAATCTTTCTGTTCCTCTTGCAATACTATACACTCTAGTAATAATTGTAGTTGTATTTTGCTCTCTTGTAAGACTGGACTCCACTCCTCTTTCTCCTTTTAAAAAAACTGTCTTGCCTATTCTTCCATCCAGATAAATCCTAGAACCATCTGTCCAGGTTCCACAGACACAAACAAGTTGGGATTTTGATTGGGTTGCAATGACTCATTGTTTAACCTCACAGGATGGGTAGGGCAGAGATTGTCATCTCTGTCTTACAGATGAGGAAATTGAGGTCTGGAGAGAGGAAGTTAACAGCCCAAGGTTACATAGATGGGAAGGGGTGGGGCAGGCAGAGGATCAGATCCTCATCTGTTGGATCAGTAGAATTCAACGTTTGTTGATTAAACGTGTACTCTGTGCTGACCAAACAGTGTATGGGGACTGGGGAGCCTGAGACCCCGTCCTTGTCCTAAAAGAGCTTCAGGCTCCAAGAGAAGTTGGGTACATATGCCCTAGGAGCAATGCGGGTGTGTGCAGGGCACAGTCTGGCCACAGCGGGTCAGGGACTAGCCCTGCTCCATCCTGGGGAGGCCCCCTTAGGGAAGGGACCCTAGAACTGACTGCAGTGGGTCAGTGGGAGATTTTTTGACCATGGGGAAGGGCGTCCCAGGTGGGGGAACAACATAGGCCAAGGTCTAGAGGCAGTGACAGGACCTGTTGGGACAGTTCTGTCACACTACGTGGCCTTTCCCCTTCCTGCTCCTCCTGGTGGTGACCCCTCCCCTTCTCTTCTTTTCCCCCCGCCATCACCTGTGCACAGACAAGGGGATGTGGCCCTGCCCCCCTACTACCAGCCAGAGGAGGACGACGAGATGCCCTTCATCTGCTCCCTTTCGGGGGACAATGGCATCATGGGCTGCCACGAGATCCCCCCACTCAAGGAGCAGGGCCGTGAGTGCTGCCTGTCCAAGGATGATGTCTACGACTTCGGGGCGGGGCGCCAGGACCTCAATGCCAGCGGGCTCTGCGTCAACTGGAACCGCTACTATAACGTGTGCCGCACGGGCAGCGCCAACCCCCACAAGGGTGCCATCAATTTCGACAACATCGGCTACGCCTGGATCGTCATCTTCCAGGTGAGGCCGCTCAGGCCTGGCACCAGTGCACAGGCTGGGGCCCGGGAGACTGGAGTGGGGTGGGGTGAGGGGCAGGGGGAACAGCTTCTTCTGGCAGGGAGGGCTCTGTGCTAGGTGTTGGCCGCCTGTTTCATTGAAATCTGCCCGACTTGCTGGCGCGATGGGCGTTAGCGTGCCCCTATTATAGACAGAGCAACTGAGGTTCGAGAGAAAGGAAGCAAGCTATTTGATGGATCACATGCTGGTTAGTGGAGAGTCAGGATTCTAACCCCGGGCCGGGTGCCCCCAAAGCCTGTGCTCTTTGTGGAACCCCAGGTTGCCTGGGGACCGATGGATCCCGGCAGTGAGGTACAGACCTAGAGGGGAGAGACCAGACTCGCGCCTGTTAGAGGGGCTGACCAGGCAAGGCCTGCACACAGGACATGGGGGAAAAGACATTCCTGGTGGAGGTGACCACCTGAGCCAAGGCCTGAGTGCAGGGAAGGTTCAAGGTGAGCACCAAGGAGCTGTCTGTCTGTCTGGGTAGAATCTCTCGGACCTTTTTCGTTGATCAGTCAGTAAGAAATACATTTTACTCAGTGCACACATATACACACACTCACAGTGTTAACTTTACTGTGTGCCTTGCACGGCCCCACTGCGCTGCAGACGACCGGGGTGGGGCGTGTTGAGGAAACGAGGGCTCTAAGACTGGGTACCGCTTCCTGCCTCTGTGCCTCAGTTTTTCACCTTTAACGTGGGGGTAATAACAGCCCCCTCTCACCCTGAGTGGCTGAGAAGAAGAAGCTAGATGATGGGAGCCGAACAGTCAGCAAAGTGTGGAGTGAGTGCTTGGTAAAGGTCACCTTCCCGCTGCCCTCGGAAGGAAGAACAGGGCTGGAGCAGGGGGTGGTGGCTGAGAAGCCCCAAGAAGAGGGGAGGGCCTTATCAAAGCGGCTGCTCTGTGTGCTTTGCTCTGGGGAGCATCGAGATCACAGAATTCAGAGCTGCAAGGCGTGATGTGATGTGATCACAGCCCAGCAGCTGTGTTTTGAGACCCTCAGCCCCCAGGGGTGTGAATGGGTTGCCTGGGAGAGGGCAGTTGCTAGGGAGCGCCCAGCGTTTGCTTTGCCCGAGGCTGCTCTGCCTCCCTCTCTGGGAAGGAGAACGGGGGCAACAGTCACACCAGCCCCATCATAGCCACACTCCTGGGCTCAGCTGAGCTGTACCCTAGGCCCAGCTGGTGAGCTGGAGTTGGAGTCCAGGGCCCCCTGCTTCCAGCCCTCCTGCCTCAGTGAGGGAGACTGGAGAGGGGCAGGCTCTGGAGCAAGAGGGACCAGGCTCAAGTCTGGCTCCCCGCCTTCCTGGCTGTGTGACAGAGGGCAAATACTGTAACCTCTCTGAACCTCAGTTTTCTCACCCGTGTATGGGCGACGAGGATGGCCGTCCCATGGAGCCTTGTGGAGAGTTCGAGAGAGAATGTGTGCCCAGCAGTCTGGCACACAGTGGGGCCTCTGTCTGGGGCGCTGCGTTGGTTGCCTGTCTTTCCTGAGGGTGCCGCCTTTCCTGTCTCAGGCTCACCGGTCCTCTGCTCTGTTCTGGCTGCAGGTGATTACCCTGGAAGGCTGGGTGGAGATCATGTACTATGTGATGGATGCTCACTCCTTCTACAACTTCATCTACTTTATCCTGCTTATCATAGTACGTGTCAGGGTAGCTGGGGCTCTCTGGGGAAGCTCACGGACCCAGGGACCAGGGATGGGACTGGGGGGTTCCCAGGGAGCCCCTCAGAGCCAAGAGAGCTGAGTGGGAGGGAGCAGGAGGGGCAGGGTTTCTTTTTTTTTTTCTTTTTTTATTTTAAGTCATCCATACACCCAATACGGGGCTCGAACTCACAGTCCTGAGACCAAGAGTCGGGTGCTTCACTGACTGAACCAGCCAAGCCATTTTTAAATGCCTCCGAGCAGCGGGTGACTGAAGGGACTCATCAGCGCGGCTGCGGGAAGCATCCATCACTCTCGATTGCCTTCATTTCTCATTTCTGGGCGTTTAAGACCATCTAGTCGCTCCTGCTCGTGTTTCTCTGCCTTGTAGTCTCTGGGAATACATTCTTCTCACGGCCGTAGCTAGGTGCAGCCCCAGGATGGGAGCTTGTCCAGGGCTCCAGCTTGTTCCTCTTTTCCCGTGGTGGGAAGGGGAGATGCTCTGAAACAGAAACCCGGGGCTGCTTCCCCACAGGGCTCCCTGAAATTCTCGGATGCAGGGGGCGGGGGTGGCTTAGGGGGTGGAGGCAGGGCTCTGTCTGCCTCACGGAGCAGGGTCCTTCTGGGAAGCCCCTCCTGCCTCCCTCCACAGTCTGCCCAGAGCGAGCTTATCCACCTCGTCATGCCTGACCGCGGCTTCAGCCACAGCACGATCCCCAAAATGTCAAGGTGATTCTCTCCTGGGCGAGTCAGTGCTGGCTCACTCCCTACTGCTGTGAGGCTGGATTCTCTGGTGTCCCGATGGTGGGAGAGGGCATGCTTGGCTCTCTGGGGCAGCACCTTTTCCTGAGCTGGTGGGACCTTGACCTGAGGGTTCAGGACAAGCTGGCAAGTGACCCGAGACGTACCTGCTGTTGGTTTTGCTCTGATGCCTTCCTGGGGGACGCAGGGGCCTTGGACCTGTAAAGAGACCCCCAGATAAAAAGAAGGGGGTTGAGACTTTGTTCAGCATTGCCCTTCATCCATTGGTTTGTTCATTCCCCAGCACCATCAGGGAGACCTGCCCTGCTCCAGGCCCTGAGCCGAACACTGGGCACTGAGCAGTGAGGTGGGCCCAGCCTTGTCCTCGAGGAGCTCACAGTCTTGGGCGGGGGGCGGGAAGATGGGCTACACTTGACATTGACCAGACAGCATATTAGGAGCCACGGCAGAAGGAATCCTGAGAGGTTGAGGGAGCCCAAAGGAGTTTTCTAATCTAGCTTGGAGGAGGAAGAGGGGAGTGGGAGGCTTCCTGGAGGAGGTGATTACCAGAACTGAGCCTTAAAGGCTGAGGGTAGGCAGCCAGGGGGAGAGCCTCTTGGGCAGGGGGCAACTTGCAGAGACCTTGACATGGACAGAGTCCTGATTGGAGGCACTTCGAACCACTGGGGTTGCTGGAGGAGCCTCAAATTCCAGAGAAGCACTGGAGAATGTGGTCTGCCCCTCCTGATAGAGTTAGGGGTGGGGATGTCAAGTTGATAACTCCCAGCATGACACGAGCCACGTCTGTTAGCTCCCCCGAGTCCCATGGGGGATGGTGACGGCACCTAGGCTTATGGGTTCTCAGGAGGATTAGATGAGACAGAGTCTGAGGCCTGCATGACCCCTGGCACACAGTAAGCCTCAATAAATGTGCCCTGCCACTTTTACTGCTGGTATTTTTGGGCCCCAGGTGGCTCTGTCACAAGAGAAAGGGTACTGGCAGGGGGCTGAGGATGTTGAACTTTTCTGGGTGCTGGGAAGGGTCCAGAGAGCAAAGCCTGAACCACCGGGCTTCCATTTTGCCCTCACAATCCTGGCCATGCAGGGCCACCTACCCATTCTGTTCCTCAGGTGAGGATCCTGAGCCCCAGAGAGGTGAGAGGTCCTCAGCCCTCAGACTCTGGTGCCCAGCGCTCCCTCTGGTTGGAAACGTGTTAAGCTTGTCTTGCCTGAGCCTTGGGTTTTACAGACGGGGAAACGGAGGTCCAGAAGGAAGGGGGGAGCTGCCTGGGTCACAGGGGCAGTGGCTGTAGAGGCAGGCTGTCTAGAAGCCTGATAGGTGTGAGCTCCCAGAGAGAAGGGTCTGCACCCTCTCCTTCTTGGTGACCCGTCACAGGGGCCCGATGCACAGCAGATCTCCAGGAGACGCTGGTGGAAGATAGAACCGAGAGGGCCAATGAGGGGCATCTTTGTACCTGGGGATTTTCTCAGGGTCCTCCAGCCAGGAAGCCCTCCCCTCAGCCCTCGATAACCCTAGAAGCCCAGCTCCCTCTTTGTGACGTGGGGACAGGAGGGGAGGGTGAATCAGTGGCTGGGACTGTGGCCTGCGTGAACGGCCTGGCAGGTAGCCCGGAGGAGGATGAAAAGCTGATAGGTGGACCCTCCTTGCTGGTAGGGCCACTGATCTCTTTCAAGGGCTTAGCGAATGCCAGAGGAGGGGTCTGCCCTCTGGCAACTAGGGCCTACCTGTGCCCTCTGCGGCCTGTGGAGGCCACTGGAACTGGACCCTGCATCATGAGGTGGTGGGATTCTTAGTACTGACTGGGTCGTCTCCCCCACCACCTCCATCCAAGCACAGATAAAGCCACACAAGTAAATCCTGTCTGAAGGAAGCTTCTCTTTTGTCTGGATGCCCAACTGAGGCCAGAGTGAAGGCCAGAGAGAGGGTAGGGCTGGGGTGGGACTCAGGGCCTGGATAGCCTGAGAAGGTGTGGGCCTCCCTCCCCTCCCTCCCTGGCCTCAGCACTGACGTCCCTGGCCGGGGTCCGAGGGCCTGGGGGATCGGGCTTCAAAGCGGGTCCCAGTGGGGCCTGGGGAGCTGCCTGGGCCACCGCTGTCCTGGGGCCCTGGCCTCCTGTAGGAGCAAGGCCTCAGCAGTCTTTTCCTGTCCCTATCTGTGCCCGTGCCTCTCCGTCTCTCTGGGCCCTCCACCCTCTGCCCCTCTCTCTCCCCGCCTCCTCGCACCCATCACCCTGTGTCTCCCACGCCCTCCGCTTCTGCACTCTCTGAGCCTCCGTCCCTCCCTCTCGGTGTTTCTCCTCATCGTCTCTCTGTCCTTCCTGCCGGCTCTGGCTGTCTGTCTCCTGGCTCTGTCCTGTCCCTGCTCCGTGCCTCGGATTTGTCCCTGCCCCTCTTCCTCCTGTCCTCCTTTCTGCCTCGGTACCCCTCTGCTTCTCACCCCACCTCTGTCACCGCGTCACCACCTCTGCCTCCCCATTTTCTCTTTCTGTCTATCCCTTCATTCCCCTCTCCCCCACGTCTGCCTCCCCCCACCAATCTGTCCCCTCTGTTCCTGTCCCTGTCCCTGTCCTCTCCTCCCGTTGGTCACAGGTGGGCTCCTTCTTCATGATCAACCTGTGCCTCGTTGTCATAGCGACCCAGTTCTCGGAGACCAAGCAGCGGGAGCACCGGCTGATGCTGGAGCAGCGGCAGCGCTACCTGTCCTCCAGCACGGTGGCCAGCTATGCGGAGCCCGGCGACTGTTACGAGGAGATCTTCCAGTACGTCTGCCACATCTTGCGCAAGGCCAGGAGGCGTGCCCTGGGCCTCTACCAGGCCCTGCAGAGCCGGCGCCGGGCCCCGGGCCCGGGGGCGTCCCCCTCCGCCAAGCCCGGGCCCCGCGCCAAGGAGCCCAGGCATTACAGTAAGTGGTCCCGCCTGCCGCCGCCTCCGGGGTGCCCCGTTCAGGCCTCGTGTGCCTCCAGCGGGGGATTCTGGGGACCCCGCGACGGCACCCTGTCTCCTCGGCACAGGCAGAGCCGTCCTGCAGGTTGAGAACCCGGCTCTTCCCTCGGGAGCTCCAGTCCGTGCCCCTTGCTCCCTCCCTGCTTCCCTGACCCCCTGCCGGTGCCCGGTCTGGGCTGGCCTCGGGCTGGGGGCACCCAGCACCCCGAGCCCTGGAGGATCCCCTTCCGACCCCAGTGCGGTCACACGTGGACCCAGGCTCCGCCCGGGATTCACATTTGAAAGAAACGGACGGTTGTCTATCCTGTCTGGTAAAACGCTAACGCTCCACTCCTCTCAGCCTGCCTCACGCCCCACGTGGCTTCCTGCTGCCACCACGTGCTAGCACGCCAGAGCAGTGACGACCAGCCACCTGGGATAAGGGGGCTGTGGCCGCCGTGCTGAGGCATGGTGTGTCGGGGACCAGAGATCTTCTGTCTCTGGGCCGTTAGGCTCAGAAGGGGCTCTCCATTCACTCTCTCGTCTGTTCTAGAAAACAGTCCTGAGAAGAGGGCAGAGTGAGTTATATTATCCCGTTTTCAGATGGGAAAACCAAGGCTCAGATAGGTGAAGGGAGTCACCTGGGGTCACGTAGCGTGTCCGTGACAAAATCCGCATCAGGGACATCAGAGCTGGGTTTGCTGGGCCCGCGTCCAGAGGGAAATGAACGCTCCCGCTCAGCTCCCCACAGAAGGCAGATGCGCCCCAGGAGAGGAGTCCCGCCCCCCAGCTGGTGCCAAGATGGAAGGCAGCAGGGTCCCAGCCCCGGAGCAGGTGCACAGCATGTGACCTGGACAGCCTGGGCCCCTCTGTGGGCCTCAGTCTCCTGCTCCGTCAGGTCGAGGATGAGGCTCACGCGCAGGGGGAGTCAGCCACCCCCGGGCCCTGCCCCTGCAGCTCTCAAGCCCTGAGATTCTTGGGAGGCAAGCCGGAGAGAGAACTGAGCTTGAAGCTGCCGCCCACCCCTCCTCGGCGCCAGCCGTCCAGCCGTGGTCTCGCGGGAGGCTCCAGGTGGCCCGTGGGCTGGCCCAGCACGTGGGCGGGGCAGCTGGGGTCTGCCTGCAGGGTCCCTGGATGACGCGGGCTTCTTGCTGCTGCCCCCACCCTCTCCGGGGAAGCTGTGTGGAAAGAAGTCCAGGGGCCTCTCTGGAGGGGGACCTTGCCCCCTGCCCCTGGGCCTCAGTCCCCTCCTGCTTCCCTGGGAAACAAGTTTCAGGGGGCCCAGCCCCAGGCACGAGTGGGGCTGAGGTGGGCCTTACTGAAGTGGGATTGACCCTGGGCTTCTGCCTGCCCACGCCGGCTCCCAGGGGATGAATGAATCAGAAGCCTCGTCCCGGGCTTCAGGAGATATTGGGAGGCAAATCTGGAAAGGGAGGGTAGGCATTACATGTTTTTCATTCCCTTTAATTATTATTATGCTTAAATGTTTATGTAGTTATTTTGAGAGAGAGAAAGAGAACACGCATGTGGGAGGGACAGGGTAGGGTGGGTAGAGAGAGAGAGAGAATCCCAAGCAGGCTCTGCACTGTGCCCCCATGGGGCTTGATCCCATGAACCCTGAGACCATAACCTGGGCAGACACCAGGACTCAGATGCCAGACGCCTGAGCCACCCAGGCACCCTCCCTTTAATATTACTAATAGCTTTTCTTTGCTCGCACCAGGAAAACGTGTATTTTAGGACAGTACAGGTAAACATAAAGAAGAGACCAAACCACCCAGGAAGAACCTCTCTGACACCTCCTTGAAATGGTTAAAGATGGCAGAACTGTGGTCTAAGTCTGGTTCAGGCTTCTTAAACTCTCCCTGGGGCAGCACAGGGGGTGAACACTTCTGCCCCCCACTCCCTGCTGTGCCTCCCGTCAGCCCCTCCTGCCTGCTTCCCCTGGAGCCACCCCGACTCTCAGGGGGCTTCTGGAGCAAGGGTTTGCCTCCTGCCCAGGGCTCCTGCCTCCCTCCCTCCCCGGGACACAAGCCCCACATACGAGAGGTCACCTTGGCTCTCTCGAAGGGGCGTCCGTCCGCCACATCAAGCTGACTCTTTTAGAAGCTCTTTTAGAAACTCTTTCTCAGCCATTTCCCCAAGTCCAATGTGAGCAAGCAGGACCGTGGGAGGGCTGGGCCTCGGGCCAGGAGATGATGTAGCCAGGACAGGCGACAAACACACGTGCCCCAGGCACTGTTCTAGGCACGCCAACACATCCACAGTAGAACCCTCCCCACGGCCCTCGCTTGTCACAGGGGCCAGCCAAGCCCAGGGAGGTAAAGCCAATCCCCCAGGAACTACAAGCCACTCGACCTCCTCACCCAGACAGAACCTGAGCCACAGGAACTTGAAGCACACATGTGTCCCAGGGTTAGCTTGACCCCTGGGGTGGGCAGGTCCTGCCCCCTCGGAGCCCCTCAAGCCTGTGTAACCTGAGGCGCCGACCCTGCCTTGTGTTTGCTTCGCAGAGCTGTGCCCTCGACACAGTCCCCTCGACCCGATGCCCCACACACCGGTGCAGCCCATCTCTGCCATGCTGGCCTCCGATCCTGCCAGCTGTCCCCGCTGCCAGCACGAGGGGAGCCGGCGGCCCTCGGGCCCGGGCAGCACCGACTCGGGCCAGGAGGGCTCGGGCTCTGGTGGCTCAGGTGGTGACTCGGAGGAGGTGGATGGGGACGGGGCCCGGAGCAGCGAGGATGGGACCTCCTCAGGCCTGGAGAAGGAGGACGAGGAGGCACAGGCGGACGGGGCGGCCCGGCTGTGCGGGGATGTGTGGCGGGAGACCCGAGCCAAGCTTCGAGGCATCGTGGACAGCAAGTACTTCAACCGGGGCATCATGATGGCCATCTTGGTTAACACTGTCAGCATGGGCATCGAACACCATGAGCAGGCCAGTGGGGGCGGGCGCTGGGCGCGGGGGGAGGGCTGGACGCCTAGGCCCAAGCCGGCCGCACGCAGCCTGGGCTGTTGAACATCCCCAGGGTGTCTGTCTCCCACCTGACCAGGGCCGGGTCCGATTCTGCCCTGTGGCCTCAGTGCCCAGCCCCGGGCCCGGCCCAGAGGAGAGGGAAGCTCCAGGTGTGTGCCTAGTGGGTGAGTGAGCGGGGGAGGCGGAGCTGGTACTGGGGCCAGCTGGGTTGAGATGCAGCCCCCGTCTCCTGAGTGGCGCGGCCTGGACACCAGGCACCCACAGCCCTTCCCCTGTCCGTCCTGCCAAACCTGACTTCCGGTCATCGCCTTTCCCACGAGCCCTCCTGTCCATTCTCCCCCAAACAGCTGGCGTGGTCTTTCCCGAGGCCGGGCTTTCCCCTCTCCCCAACCTGCCGCAGCTCCCCATTGCCCTCGGCACAAAACACAGACCTTTCCTCTGACAGCCAAGGTCCCTCTGTGGCAGTGCCTTCAGCCGGTTGGGCGTCCTCCTGTCCCTGATGTCCCCACATAGTCCACCCTCCACGCAGCCCGGCGGCACTGAGGGTGGCCCCAGGGTTGCCCTGCAAAGACTGTCCCCCGTCTCCCTCCTAGGCCAACCCCGTGGTTTCTTCTGTCCTCAGCACTGGGTGCGTGGAGTGCAGAGTGGGTGTTGGCTGAGTTCATGGTGTGGCCCAGGCCCCCTGGGCCATCGGGGTTCGGAGACATGGCCCCAAGGGAGATGGCAGGAGCACAGGGAGGATGTGTAAGAGATAAGAGGCTACTTGTAGGGACACAGGAAGGAGGGCTGTGGGGGGTTAGCACACATGTGCCCAGCAAATAGGTCATACCGTGGGTGACGGCCTGTGTGACAAGTCCATTCCTGGCTCCATTCAAAAAACACCATTTTCTGACTCACCTAGCCCCTGGGTGGGTTTCCTCCGTTGACCTGGCCCCTACCCCGTGAGGGCACCCCGCTTGGCAGCTAGTGACCCTGAGGCCTCGGGAGGAGATGTCACTGATCCAAGGTCCCACAGACAATCAGGGGTCAGATTTGAACCCACATATATATATATATTTTTTTAACATTTATTTATTTTTGAGAGACAGACAGAGGCAGAGCATGAGCAGGGGAGGGGGAGAGAGAGAGAGAGAGAATCTGAAGCAGGCTCCAGGCTCTGAGCTGTTTGTTAGCACAGAGGCTGGCTCGGGGCTTACGAACCGTGAGACCATGATCTGAGCTGAAGTCGGACGCTCAACCGACTGAGCCACCCAGGTGCCCCACCCACATCTTTCTTTAACATTTATTTATTTTTGAGTGGGTGAGAGAGAGTGCGCAAGCTTGAGCAGGGGAGGGACAGAGAGAGAGGGAGACACAGAATCCGAGGCAGGCTTCAGGCTCCGGGCTGTCAGCACAGAGCCTGACACGGGGCTCGAACCCATAGAGCCATGAGATCACGACCTGAAGCGAAGTCGGACGCTCAACCGACTGAGCCACCCAGGCGCCCCTGAACCCACATCTTTCTGTGGCGAGACTGACACCCCCACGGGGTTCAGAATGTGGCACCCCCCTTTGCTTTCCTGCCGCCCGCTTTCTGCGGAGGCCCTCCACCCACCCACTGCGCCCCGTGATGGGCCACACTCTCATTTCCCTCTTCATTAGCTCTCCAAGCGCTGGCTTCATTCAATTTCCTTAAATGCGGCCCCTGGGGCTGCAGCGACACTCTGTTTGGAGCTGCTGGTTTGCCAGCCACTCCAGCTTAATTAAAAAGGTCTCTGGGGAAGACCAGGGGGAAGGCTGTCTGCAGGGTAAAGCTGGTGAGAGAGGCAGCCCAGACCTCCTGGCCTAGGGCTCAGGCTCCTGGCCTTTCCTGGCCTAGTCTTGCCGGTGGGGTGGGGGCAGAAGCCTGGCTGGGCCAGCGGTCCCAGAGGGGGTCTCGTGGGGAAACAGTGATGTTGGGGTCCTGGCTCTAATTTCTGAGCGGCTTGTCACGGTGCTGCCTGGGCACGGTTCCCACCAGGGGCTTGTGGGAACCGGCTTGCGAGAGCCAATTTTCTGTCACTCGGGAACTTTGAAAGCCTGATTTTAAACAGTTGGTAGCTTGGAATTGGCCATGGTGGGAGTCTTTACACCACAGAAATTGGCATATGCTACAGATCAGGGCCACTTTTCAGAGGCCTGTTTGCCAGGGTTCTGTGGGCCGCGGCCCCTCCGCCTCCCCACCAGCCCGATCTCAGGGCCTCCCTGCCTGGCCTGTACCCTGCTCGCCCCCTGCTGCCCCTGCCTGGGCTCCTTCCCTGGTTCTGCCGCTGACCAGCAGGCGGCCTCGGGCAAGTCACTTGGCCTCCCTCAGCCAGCAGCTCCGTCTGTAACCGGCACCCGGACCCTCTGCACAGAGAGGCTGGGAGGGTTAAATGCGTTAAGAAGCCCAGCACGTAGTAGGTGCTCACTAATTTGCAATCATTTATGAGTCTTCTGTTTGAACCTCACATCACCACCCTTGGGGTGAATTTACCTCCTGCTGTCTGGAGCCTCAAAAAATTAATGAATTTTAAAAAAAAGTGAGGGGGAGGGAGAATTTTTTAAAATGTTCTTTTTAAAGCAGCCTGGAGTGGCAGCCATTGTTCTGCTGAGCGCAGCGTGGGGCCTGCTCGGGGCCTGCTGGTATTTTTGCCCCACTCCTCTCTGCTCCCAGACGTGGCTTGGCGGGGAAACGATCCGCCCCCGTGTTTATTTTGAGCAGCCCCGTCTGAGGTGGTGCCTGCAGAGAGAGGTGGCCCAGGGCCACTGGGAGGCCGGGAGAGTGGGGAGGAGGAGGAGAAGGAGAAGATGGGTGAACGCGCACAGCCCCTTTCCTGCAGGGGTGGAGACCGTGGAGGGGAGGCATCGCAGGGGCCTGGCAGGGGCCTGGCAGGGAGACTGGCGCGGCCATGGGGACAATAGGTAGTGACCGTGGGGCACAGCCTGGGCATTGCTCTCTTACTCCATCCGCCACCCCTGCCTCTGTGGTCTCAGGTGCTCAAATGAGAGGTGAGACTGCAGGTGTCTCTGGCCAAAGTGGCCATTGCTACCCAGATCACAAGGGGTTCCCACGTCTCTAGGTTCCTCATGGTCAAAGATGCTGTTCCTTGCAGGGACTGGCCTGGGAGGCGGTGACAGGTAAAAGGGGGGGGGGTCATCCAGGCAGGGGCCTGCTTGTGACCCATGAGGTGGTCAGACGGGGCTGAAGTCTGCTCTTTGGCTGAGGCTACATGACAAGCAGGCGGATGGGGTCAGATTCCTCCATCATTACTCACTGTCATGTGTTGCCATATTTCTTCCCCTTGTGATCCTCATGGCTGCCCGATGGGGCAGGCAAGGCGAGTGTCTCATATCCATTGAGCAGATGGGGAAACTGAGGCATGCCCAGGTGATATGGTGAGCAACTGAGAGAGCAGGGCTCCAGGATGCCAAGGTGGAGGTGGAGGTTCCACAAAGCAGACAGGAGGCAGGGGGGGAGGTCTGGGTGGGGAAGCCTTGCTCCCGGGAGCAGTCCCTATGGCCCCCTTCTTCCTCCCCCGGCACTCACCTCTCCAGGCGCATGACTCCTCCCAAGGCGGGCAAGGCTGCCCTCAGTCCCATCCCATCCTGGAACTGAAGGAGGTCACCAAGTTGGACAACAAGAAACAGAGGGCTTGGCTGGATGGGCAGCAGGGATGGGGTGCAGGAAGCCCCCCGGGGCCGGCTAGGGCATGTCCACTGGCCCCTACTCACAGGAGAGTGCATTCAAGGCCTCCAGACCAGTGGATGGGTCAAAGCAGTCTTTATTTTCCCTTCTGCAGCCCCCTCATCACTGCTGACCCAGGTCTGGGAGGACTCTGGGAAGAGGAGGACAGGCTGGCTTAATGCCCAACATTCCAGCTCTGTGGGCGCTTAGGGGAGAGAGCCAACATGGGCTGCAATCAGGGAAGCCTTCCCAAAGGCAGTGGCACGGGCAATGGCTCCTGAAGGTTGACTAGGAGTTCATCGGTGAGACAGAGGAGGGACAGGTACAGGGACCAGGAGCTCAGGCATTCCCCCAAAGGACCCTGAGCCCTCAAGGAGGATGTGCACAAAGGGCAGGAGACAGCCTGGGAGGCTGGTGAGGGGCTATCCATCCACAAAGTGCCTCAAGGCAGTGGAGAGCCACGGAAGGCTTCTAAACAGGGTAGCGACATGTCTGTACTGAACTGGATCGTCAAGTCAGAAGAGTGGGGCAGGTGATGCCGTCACAGCCATGGGGATGGGGACAGGCCAGAGGGAGAATACCTGTGATTCAGGTTGAGATGTGATTCCGCCACTGCCTGGCCCTGGCCCTGGGCAGTCACTTCCCTCTGAGCCTGTTTCCCCCTCTAGAAAATGGGGATACTATAGGGTAACGTTTGAGATTTAGATGAGATAATTCATAGAAGGTGCTTAGCACCGACTGGCACGTGGGAGACGCTTAACACCGGCTGCCATTATCATCATGGGATGGTACCGGGCTCCAGGGGTTCCTGCGGACAGCTTAGGGACTCCTGCCCACCAGGGCCCTTACGCACCCCTGCAGAAATGGCCAGCCTTGTGCCTCCAAGCCTGGCATGGGGCCAGAAGGAGTGGGCCCCTGCCCCTCTCCCTCCACTTTGGGCCTCCAGGATGTAGTCCCTCCTTACCTGCCCTCGCTCCTCCTGCCTTAGCTCAGCATGGTGTTCTGCCCTTTTTCACCCCGTTCCACTGGGGTCTTGGCCACCTCCAGATGCCTCTCTGCAGCCTCTGCCTGGCGGTCTGTCTGCCTGCTGTCTCCCACTTTCCTGGCTCCTGCACGGATGCCCGCAATGTCATGATCCTGGTCCCTTATTCTGTTTTTATCTCTGTTTTTCTTTCTGCCTCATGTCTCCACACCCCACCTTTGCCTCTCAGTCGCCGTATCTATATTTGTCTGTCCGTCTGTCTCTCCATCTCTCCCCCCCCCGCCCCGTCCGTCTTCACATACCCTCCCACCTCGGTCTCACAATACAGAATAGCCTGCGTTCATCTGTCTGTCTCCCGCTCGCTGTCTCTCTCCCAGAAAAATGCCTGCGGGAGTGATGGATGGTCCATTAGAGAAAGATTAACAGGTGTGCACTTGACTAGAGAAACAGCTGCTGCAAGTGGGGGGGGAGGGGCGGGCACGCGGGTGACCTTTCCGGAGAGCGGTGGCCTCCCCAGCACTCGTGGGCGGGAGTGTGTGTGTGCAGCGCGTGTGGCCCCGAGCTGAGTGGCCGCCATTACGGACTGTCAGCGGCCACACTTCTCATCCCCGCTGATCTCGTGGTGGCAGGTTGGGAAATTGGTGGCTTGGCTCGGCCGGGGATGCCGGGCCCCAGCCCTCCCCCCCCCCCCCCCCCCCCGTCTCAGGGTCCCACTTCCCTTTCGGGACCATTTTGTGAGTCAAATGTAATTACAGATGGAAACGGGGCCTTCTTTTATCGGGGCTTGAGAGGACTTGGCAGTTTTATTAGGTTTCCCGGGCACGAGGCGGAAGGGCGGTTCTTTTTTTCTCTTCTCCTTTTAACCCAAACGGAATCACAGTCGGGCCCCGAAGGTGCCCTGTCGCCTGGTGGAGGGGCTGGGCTGGGGCTGGGGGTGCTGATGGTTGGCAGCTCTCCCCGCCCCCCCCCCCCCAATCTTGCTCTGGCCGGTCCCTCTGCCCAAATACCTTCTCTTTTCCTCCCTCTCGCTGGGTTCCCCCTCTCAGCTTTGAGGGCTCTGCTGAGATGTCACTTCTTCCAGGAAGGTGCCCCTGCAGGCACCTGACTGCAGGATTACTGTTCCCTCAAAGCTCCCTCACCTTTCTCTGTTTTTAGCACCTACGGCTGTTTGTCAGCTCGGGGGGTTGGGCTTTGCCACCGGAACCTGCGCTTCTTGGGGGCGGGGAGGATGCCCTGATGCATTCACCACTGGCCATCCTGGGTAGCACGCGCCCAGCCCACCGTGCTCAGCTCACCTGTAGAATGCATGCAACAATGAACGAGCGGAGGAGAGGACAGATGAGTTCAGGTGGAGTTTCTGTTGTGTGTGATGGAGAGCAGTTTGGAGTCTGATTTTGTGGCTCTGCTGCCTCCTGGCTGGGTGGCTCAGGGCGAGTCAGTTCACCTCCCCGAGCCTCAGTGTCCTTATCTGAAAAACGGAGGCACCAGCAGATTGTTGGAGGCGTCCGTAATTGTGCCGGATGTCAAGCTCAGTGCGCATGCTCAGGCCTAAAAAATGGCCCTTCCCCTCTCTGTGATTCAGGCTTGTTGGTGAACAGAAACCCGGCACTTTCACAGTCCTAGAGAGAGAAGGGAGGCGCTGGAGCCCCGTATGGCTCTTAGCGGGGAGCCCTGGAATGAATATCATCTTACTCCACCCCCTCGTTTTATGGATGAGAAAACTGAGGTTGGGGGGGAATGTCCCTAGACCCCTGTCTCCTAGTCATGGCCTGTAGTGTGGTCTGTTTGGGATTCCAGGGTTGCTCGGATGGTTCCGCTTATACGGGTGTCTCTTGCTGCTAAAAACCAGGAGGGAAACAGCTCCAGGGTCAGAAGGTGCTAGTCTCTTTCTGATCAGCCGGTGACTTTAACCCTTGTCCTCTCTGGGCTCTAGTGTCTTCCCCTGAGAAGTGTGTGAAGCCAGCCCCCTGGACCAGGGTGCTCGCAGACATTAAAGAGTTGGGTGGCACACAGTAGGCGCATGGTCTCTGTCTTCCCTTCTCAGGGCACAGTGGTCTCCAGCCACCCACAATCCTGACGTGGCCATTGCTGGGGAAGGGGAGAGTGGGGAGGGCTCCGTCGGGGGGTCTGCACAGGCAGAGGTTAATGGTGGGAGCCTTGGAGGCAGGCTGCCTGAGTTCAGATACCGGCTCTGCCTCTTACCAGCCCCACAGCCGAAGGCAGGGGCTGGCCTTCTCCGAACCTGCTTCTTCATCTGCAAAATGGACTCTTATGGGATTAAGTGACACGACGCCTGTAAAGTTCAAAAAAACAGGTCCTGTGTGTGGTAAGTGCTTCCTAAGTGGGATAGGGTCATGGGCAAACAGGGGTCATGGGCAAACAGGGAGTTTCTGGCGTCGACTGGCCTGTCTTCTTGTCTTGCTCTGCATCAGCTTCCAAGACTCCTTCCTCCCTCCCTCCCTCCTTCCTTCCTTCCTTCCTTCCATGTTTATTTACTTGAGAGAGAGAGAGAGAGAGAGAGAGAGAGAGAGAGAGTGAGCAGGGGAGGGACAGAGAGAGAGGGAGACACAGAATCTGAAGCAGTCTCCAGGCTCTAAGCTGTCAGCACAGAGCCCGATGCGGGGCTTGAATTCATGAACCACGAGATCATGACCTGAGCTGAAGTCAGACGCTCAACCCACTGAGCCACCCAGGCGCCCCTTCCAAGCCTGCTTTCTGATAGGTCCCCTCAGTGTGCAGTACCAGCATCGTTTCCAAATGTGTGGAAGGCCAGCCCCGTGGGGTCCCCCCATGTCAGTGGACTCTTAATGACAGCAGAGGTACAGCAGAGTTGTGAGGCTCTCAAGGCCGTTGCGGTCCAGCGAAGAAATTGACCTGCCAGCTCACTCAGCCTCCCCGCCTCCCTGGGGGTCCTGCAGCCAATGAGCGTCCACAGAGGATCCATGGCTGTGCTCTGGCCTGACCGGGGTCCCCGTTCCCTGTCCCTGCGCCCCCACAGCCTGAGGAGCTGACCAACATCCTAGAGATCTGTAACGTCGTCTTCACCAGCATGTTCGCCCTGGAGATGCTCTTGAAGCTGGCCGCCTTCGGGCTCTTCGACTACCTGCGCAACCCCTACAACATTTTTGACAGCATCATCGTCATCATCAGGTGCTGCCCCTGCTGCCAGCGGGCTGGGGGCCCGGAAGCAGAGTGGGGAGGGGGGCGGGGAAATCTAGTGCCCTGTCCCCCGCCGGTAAACAAAGCATGTCCGGGCACAAAGGAAATCAATTGCGCAGAAACCCAGTTCTCGAATATTTACAAATTTGTCCTCCAGTAACATACGTGCTCTAGATTAATGCATTAAGTAGCAAGATCCAGCAGCAGGTCTCGGGACTACCGTCATCCCAAAGAAAGGATGGGTATAAATAGTGTTTGGGAATATGTCCGTCAGCTGTTGTAAGATATAAAAACAGCGGTTTTGATCGGTCAAAAAGCCATAAAGATTGCTCATTCTCTGTGGCTTGTTTTCATTCATGATCTAAAGAACGGTAAATCTCGTGGAGAGGTCAGTGGCCTTCGTAGACCTCCTGAATCCTAGCCAGAGACTGCTCATGGGGGGTGTCCGTGGACTCCAGGTCAAGAGCCCCTGGTTTGAGCATGCCCTGGAGCAGCGACGGCCCGTGAAACATGTTATTTGTGGGATGAATGAATGAGTGGATGTTCTCCATCTCTCTGCCCCCCCACTGGCCTCCCCTTGCCCTCCCCTCCCTCTGCTCTGCCCTCCGTTGAACGCTCCTGCCTCTCTCCCCTGCTGCCTCCTCCCAGCATCTGGGAGATTGTGGGGCAGGCGGACGGCGGCCTGTCGGTGCTGCGGACCTTCCGGCTGCTGCGGGTGCTCAAGCTGGTGCGTTTCATGCCCGCTTTGCGGCGCCAGCTGGTGGTGCTCATGAAGACCATGGACAACGTGGCCACCTTCTGCATGCTGCTCATGCTCTTCATCTTCATCTTCAGGTGAGCCCTGCCCACCCTGGGGAGGGCCGGAGCCTGGGGCGGGATTGGGAGGGGGGGGACATGGCTGTTTGAGCTTCTCCAGGTGCCACCCTGGACCTGGCTGCGAGTCCTGATGCATCACTGAATCCCCTATGGCTCTGAGCGAGGACTTGCCCTCTGAGCTTCAGCGTTGGCTTCTGTAGAACGGAACCAGCGCTGCCCCTGCCATCTTACCCGGCCGTTCTGAGAACGACACAAGGTGGGTGGGTCCCTTGAGCCACCCCCATTCCTCCCCCAGCATCCTCGGGATGCACATCTTTGGCTGCAAATTCAGCCTCCGCACGGACACAGGAGACACGGTCCCCGACAGGAAGAACTTTGACTCCCTGCTGTGGGCAATCGTCACAGTGTTCCAGGTGAGCAGCAGCACGTGTTCACGTATGTCAGGGGAAGGGGTTTCTCCCAGGACCGCCGCTTGGCTTGCTTTTCAGAGGTGCCGCTCGGAGAATCCAGAGAAGGGGGGTGGCTCGCCAGGGAGGCCCCTCAACTCCGGGCTCCGGCAGGCAGGTGTGGGTGCGGGGTCAGGCTGGCACTGCATTGGCTCTGGGAGCTGACTGGCCACCTGGTGCCCATCTCTGCCCCTCCACCCCCGCCCTAAGACCTGGGTGCATTGGGATTCTTCCCTGAGGCTATTTTCTCGCCATGGTTAAATGAGTGTGCACGGGTCTGGGGGGCAGAAGGAAGAAGGGTGGGCTCGTGGAGGGGCCGGGGGCGGGGGGGCGCGCGAGCAGATAGCAGACAGAACAGAGAGGATAGGGCTGTGGGAGCAGCCAGGAAGGAGCACCCATCAGCAGGGAGTGAGAATCAGGGCAGGAGGTGGGTTGTGGGCCAGCGGGGTGGGGGGCGGGGAGGCAGTGGGCAGCGCAGTGTGTGAGTGAGGGGCACGGGCTGTGCCAGGTGGGCACACTGCCAGCTGGGGCCGTGTCACGTGAGGTCCCTGGGTGTGCTGGGGCACGTGTGAGAGGGTGCTGTAAGTGCGCACGGGCTGTAGGGTGCCTTCAGGCTCCTCCACCCGGTGGATGCCTTCTGCCCTTGGGCTGGGCCGGGGCCTGGGGGTACCCCAGGGCTGACCTGTGCTCCCCCTCCCCCCACAGATCCTCACCCAGGAGGACTGGAACGTTGTCCTCTACAATGGCATGGCCTCCACCTCCCCCTGGGCCTCCCTCTACTTTGTCGCCCTCATGACCTTTGGCAACTATGTGCTGTTCAACCTTCTGGTGGCCATCTTGGTGGAGGGTTTCCAGGCAGAGGTGAGTGCGGCCCTGGCAGAGGAAGCACCCGCATGGGGCCTGGACCAGGCTGGGTGGGGGAGGGGTCTGGATGGGGGAGGGCTGCAAGTCAGACATCTAGCAGGGAACACTTTCCGAAGGAGGGGGTTGTCAATTAGGTGGTGAGCTTCCGGTCACAGGAAGCATGCAAGTGGAGGCTGCAACAGGATCCTTGTCTCTCCCTCGGAGGTGTAGGACAAGGTCTCTCCATCTCTGAAATTCTAAAGCCCCCGAGATCTGGATCCTGCCTCCTCCTTTCTTTGAGGTTTAGGGGTTACTTGCAGTCAGGCGGGTGTGGGCTTATGGGCTCGGTCCTCGTTAGCTTCTCACTTTCCTTTTCTGAGGCTCTGTTTCCCTGTCTGTAAAATGGGCATGAAAGACCCATTGAAAAATTCAGGAGGGAGGGAAGGGCTGAGCCAATGTGCATTCCAACAAGAGGGATGGTCTCCCAGGGTGACGCCAATCGCTCCTACTCGGACGAGGACCAGAGCTCATCCAACATGGAGGAGTTCGACAAGCTTCAGGAGGGCCTGGATAGCGGCGGAGGTAAACAGGTCTCCGCTGTCACCTGGGGGACCAGGACCCTTCCCCAGAGAGATCCAGGGGGGCTCAGGGCTCAGCATCAGCTTTCCCCTTAAGCCCAGGCTCCAGGACCACTCATTCTCTGTGGTTTGTTTACATTCATAATGGAAGGAAACAGGCAAATCCCCCAAAAGAAGTCAGTGACATTCATAACCCTCCTGAGTTCTAGCCACAGAGGTAAGTGCACTTCACCCTCACCCCTCCATGGTGTGGCCTGTTGGGAAGAGACAGCCTCAGGCCCCAGGACTCCTGGCTTCTGGTCCTGTTTGGTCCCATGGGGCAGCTTGGAACAAGCCTCCCCAACCCATGGCCAGTGTCCTCCTTGAAAACCGGGCTGTACCATTTTTGCCTTGCTTCCTAAAGTGGGCCCAGGAGTGAGGTTTCTATGATGGGTGAACACAGCCTGGCCCTGAATACAGGAGGCGGGGGATCCACTCACCCAAAAAGAAAGCTGACACGATGAACGCTGAGTAATGTGTAGACATGTTGAATCACTGGGGCACCTGGGTGGCTCAGTCGGTTAAGCATTTGACTTCAGCTCAGGTCATGATCTCACAGTTCGTGAGTTCGAGCGCCGCATCGGTTTCTGTGCTGACCGCTCAGAGCCTGGATGGAGCCTACTTCGGATTCTGTGTTTCCCTTTCTCTCTGCCCCTCCCCCGCTTGTGCTCTGTCTCTAAAAAAATGAATAAACGTTAAAAAAATGAAAAAAAAAAAGAAATGTTGAATCACTACCTTGTACATCTGGAACTAATATAACACTGTATGTCAACTGTGCCGAATTAAAATCAAAAACTTAATAAAAAAAAGAAAGCTGAGAGCTGTGCAGGAAGGGTCCAACGGGGAAGGTGGGGGAAGTCTCCCCAGAAAAACTCTCTATTTCTGTTCCCATCCATGTCTGTCTCATGAATTCTTTCGTTCTTATTCTATTTGCCCCTCTTTCCGTCTCCATCTCACCCTCCAGATCCTAAGATCTGCCCAATCCCCATGACCCCCAATGGGCACCTGGACCCCAGTCGCCCACTGGGTGGACATCTGGGCCCCCCCGGGGCTGCGGCACCTGCCCCCCGCCTCTCACTGCAGCCGGACCCCGTCCTGGTGGCCCTGGGCTCCCGCAAGAGCAGCGTCATGTCACTGGGGAGGATGAGCTGTGACCAACGCTCCCTGGTGAGTCCCTGAGGGGTGCTCTGGGTGGGTGCTTCCTGCTGGGGTGTATGGGGAGGGACCCTGGGGAGAAGTGCCTGTCAGTCTAGCCTCAGGCTGGTGCCCAGGTGTCGGGGACCAGACTCTCCAGCTAGAACCAGGCAGGGACCATGTGTGTTGCATTCTTGAGTGCCTAGTGCCAGAGTAGGGCCTGGCAACAAAGAATGAATGAATGAATGAATGAATGAATGAATGAATGAATAGTGCCAGTGCGTCCGGTGTGGAGAACTGGGTTTTTATCGTGGCCACACTGCAGACGGCAAAGAGCTGGGCTTTGGGGTCAGACATACGAGAGTTCAAATCCAGCCTCTGCCACTTTCAAGCTGTGCGGCCATGAGCAAGCCCTCTCTGAACCTGTTTCCTTACCTGTAAAGTGGGAAGACTACCCTAACGTGCTCTGGCTTGCTCAAGGGAAGTGAGGTGGCAAGAGGAGATATAACCACACCCTAGAGGCGCCCACACATCCATGGATGCAGATGGAGTGACAGCCGGGCAGGGAGAGGACCCCTGGGGTCTAGCCTGTTCTGTCACCCACCAGCCAGGCCTCAGCGGGTGTGCAGGCTGCCTCCAGTCACAACAGTGGGTCGCGTGTGTGTGGCGGGTGCGCTGACCCGAGCCCGGCTTCCTTCCAGTCCAGCTCCCGGAGCTCCTACTACGGGCCGTGGGGCCGCAGCGGGGCCTGGGCCAGCCGCCGCTCCAGCTGGAACAGCCTCAAGCACAAGCCGCAGTCGGCCGAGCACGAGTCCCTGCTCTCGGCGGAGCGCGGTGTAGGTCCCCGGGCCTGCGAGGGCCCCAGGGACGAGGGCCCGCCGCGCGCTGCGCCGCTGCACGCTCCGCACGCCCACCACGTGCACCACGGTCCCCACCCGGCGCACCGGCACCGCCACCACCGCCGGACGCTGTCCCTCGACACCAGAGACTCGATGGACCTGGCCGAGCTGGTGCCCGCCGTGGGCACCCACCCCCGGGCGACCTGGAGGGCGGTGGGACCGGCCCCCGGGCACGAGGACTGCAATGGCAGGATGCCCAGCATCGCCAAGGATGTCTTCACCAAAATGGACGACCGCCGGGATCGCGGGGAGGACGAGGAGGAGATGGACTACGTGAGCGGGCGCGGGGTCTAGGGGCGGGGCCCGGGGCCAGAGTCCAGGGGTACAGGGGCGGGGCTAGAGTGGGAGGGGACTCAAGGAGGGCGGGCAGGGGGCGGGGCCGGAACTGCCCACCCCAGCGACCCGCCCCGCTGGTAGAGGAGACCTCTTAGCCTTCCCTGGGCGGGGCGAGGGTTCTGTTCTCCTGGGAGAGGCGGCCGGTGGCCCCAGTTTGGTGTTTGACCACCGGGGTGGGAGGAGATGCGCAGCTCTGCGCAGCGCCGACCCGTCTGCACTCCCATCTTGGCCTTGCCAGACCCTGTGCTTCCGCGTCCGCAAGATGATCGACGTCTATAAGCCTGACTGGTGCGAGGTCCGCGAGGACTGGTCTGTCTACCTCTTCTCCCCTGAGAACAGGTGGGCGAGGCCAGGCTCGGTGTGAGGTTAGAGTAGGGGGTTGGCGTGTCCGGGAGGGAGAGATACTTGCCAAGCCAGGCAAGGCTCCTGGTAGCGGGTCTTCCATAGTCCAGAGGACCTTTCTGGCCCAGTGGTGGAGGGTCTGCAGGGCTGGGGGAGGGTCTAGGTGTTCATGCAGGGGCGGGGGATGGGGGCTCCCTGGGCATCCCTAGTCCAGGCCATTCCTGTGCTGACACCAGGTTCGCCAAAAACTCATGTAGCCTGGGGTGCTCACATCTGGAGGGGGCATCAGTAGGCCTCCTGGAGGAGGAGGCCTTTGTGCTGGATTTTGGAGGCTATGGAGATAGTATTCCAGTAGGTGAAGCAGGGGTTGTGAGGAGGTGGAGGCTGGTCCAGGCGGAGGGAGCAGCCTGAGGGAAGGCCTAGGGGGCAGAAGCTGAGGGCATCAGGCAATGTGTGTCCAAATGGCTGGAGGTCCAGGCTCAGAGCTTTGAACCGGTGTTTGGAAGGCCTTGAGTGCCAGGGCAAGATGGATGGCCTTTATCCTGTGGTGCCATGTGCTCAGGGGAGGCAGCTCTGAGTGGGCACCTGAACAGACCTGAAGTCACCACCTGTTGTGTGGCCCGAGAAGAGAGATGTCTGCTCCTCATGGCCATCCTAGTCCCCATGTGTGTCTGGGCCCTCTGGGGCAAGGGGCACACTGACACTCATGTGGCACCCTGCCCACCCTGCCCAGGTTCCGAGTCCTGTGTCAGACCATCATTGCCCACAAGCTCTTCGACTATGTGGTCCTGGCCTTCATCTTTCTCAACTGCATCACCATTGCCCTGGAGAGGCCCCAGATCGAGGCCGGCAGCACCGTGAGTGGGCGAAGCCTTCGGGCAGGGCGAGGGACAAAGCGGAAGGGCAGGCCGCCAGGGCCTGCTATGGGACACTGTGAGGGGCTGAGGGGGCTAGGAGAGCTCAGCCAGGCCCCACACCAGGCACCGTGGAGGGAGGTGTGGTGGGAGCTTGCCGCTGGAGACGGGACGCCTCCTGAGACCCAGGTAGCAGCAGGGTGCCCCTTGGCTGAAGGCAAGAGGCTGACCAGGGGGCTGAGCAGTTTGGAGAGCCCCCGGGCCCACAATATCTCCCTTCTTTCAGGAACGTATCTTCCTCACTGTGTCGAACTACATCTTCACAGCCATCTTCGTGGGCGAGATGACGCTGAAGGTAGCCCCCAGCCTCACCGGGGACCCTCTCCCACCCCCAGCGTGGGGGCCCTTGGCTCTGGGCAAACCCCTTAGAAAGCTTGTCACTCACCTGTCCCTCGGCCACATTCCACAGAGGGTGTGGGAGGCCCACCCCCGCTAGGTGCCAGTCCCTAGGTTGGGCTCCAGGGACCCGGAGGGGGTCACTCTCCAGGAGCTCATATCCTGAGGGAAAGGCGAATGCAGGGGAACATTTACAGTGTCACCGAGATGCTTGCTGGAGGTGTGGGGTGCAGGGGAAGGATCCCTTTCCGGATGCTGCCCACAGCACTTGGCTTTGAATCGAATTGGGTTTGCCAGATATGCGGCGAGTAGGCAATGGGGTGGCTCGCCGGGCCTGTGTTTCAGGGGGGCAGCGGGGTACCTGACCCCTGCCAGACCATCCGCCCAGCCCTCTGCCTGTCTGCGTCCTGACCCCTCACTGAGGCTGGCTACACCGCCCCGCCCCCCAGTCGCGAAGTTGGGCTGACTCCGCCCATCGCCCCGCCCCCAGGTTGTCTCGCTGGGCCTGTACTTTGGCGAGCAGGCATACTTGCGTAGTAGCTGGAACGTGCTGGATGGCTTTCTGGTCTTCGTGTCAATCATTGACATAGTGGTGTCTGTGGCCTCAGCCGGGGGAGCCAAGATCCTAGGGGTCCTTCGAGTCCTGCGGCTCCTGCGCACCCTACGGCCCCTGCGGTGAGGATGTGCCCGTGGATGGGGGAATCCCTGCACGTTCTGGTGAAACGCCCGGGGTCTAAGTGGACCTCTCACCCTAGCCCTCCTTACCCACTCATTCCTCTGATAGCACGTGCCAGATTAGCAGGGACAGGGACCAGGCCGTTGAAGCTGTTCCTGGGGGTGGAGTCTGGAAACCCTAGCGGGAGAGGGGTGCTGAATAGGCAGGGCTGAAGGTGGCCCCCAGGACTGCTACCCACTTTCTGTGTGTCCCTGGGTGGCTCGCTGCCATTTCTGGCCCTCAGTCTCCAGATGATGGTGTGGTGTGGACCCCAGGGGGACAGGGGTAGGGCATAGTGCCTTCCTGTGCATATAGATCTGGGGTCTGAGGTTCTCTACCCTGGTGACTCTGGGCACAGTGGGTGCTGTCTCCAGACATGGCTGTGGGCTCATGGTGCCTCTGCCCCTTTCTGCCTCCAGTGTCATCAGCCGAGCGCCTGGTCTGAAGCTGGTGGTGGAGACGCTCATCTCTTCCCTCAAGCCCATTGGCAACATCGTCCTCATCTGCTGTGCCTTCTTCATCATCTTTGGCATCCTGGGGGTGCAGGTGAGGGGTGCTCAGGCTGAGCAGGCGCTGGGGTGAAGTTCGTGGTTGGGGAAGGGGCTCCATATTCCTGCTCAACTCTCCCGACCTTGTGTTGACCAGCCTGGGGGCTCAGGTGGTCCTGGTAGAGCATCCCCGTCCCTGCCAGTGGTGAGCTCTCAGTCCAGGGAGGGAGGCAGACACAGACCTAAACATCTGAGTGCAAAGAAGCCTGGGTAAATGGGATCACAGGGGTCCAAGCTACACAGAAACATAGGGCTGCTGGGAGCAAGAGGAAAAGCATCCAGAAGGCAGTGGCCTTGGCATTGGGCCTTGAAGGAAGAGTGATCCCGCAGATCATGGTGGGTGGAAGGTATTTCGGGGGAGGGTGGGCATATGCGTGGAGGTGAGCTCAGGAGCTCTGGCTGGCATAGAGACATGAGCCAGATGGTGGGCTGGGCCAAGGTGGGAAAGACCTGGAACAGCAGCTGAGGAGCTGGGGCCAGTTTCTCTGGGGCAGAGACTTTGGAGAGTCTCGGACACAGGCAGGGCCTTGAGCTAACTCGGATTTTGGCTTGGAGCTCAGGAGGAGGACGGGACCTTAGGGCTGGACAGGGAGGAGGAGTGAGGCAGATTGTAAAAGTGTGTGACAGGGGAACGGCCAGAATGACCTGGGCCCTCTGGGGTCTGAGCTGCTGCTGAGACCTTCCTCTTCCTTGCGCCGAGGCCCCCAGGCTCCTCACCTGGTCCTGGGTTTGGGGCTGTGGCTGCAGAGGATTTCCGGGCACAGGTGTGCTTTGGGGTTGCTAAGAGATCTGTAACAGCCACCTGGGCAGGAGGGGTGTGGTGTGGACTCCATGTGGACAGTGACACCGCCCCTTCCAGGCAGAGCGCCTGGGTCCCTAGAGAGGGTCCCTTTACTTCTGTCTCTCACCCTTGGGGATACGCAGACAACTTTCTCCTGTTGAGTGTCTGCCCGCATCCCCGGGACTGAAGTGAGGTCTGAGAAAGAGCCCAGAAGTCAGACAGACCAGGGTGGGAACCTTGGCTCTGCTACTTTCTAAACCTCCTAGGACTTTGGGGAAATTACCTAACACTGCTGGGCCTCAGTCTGCGCATCTGTGAGATGGGCTGAGAGTAGCCCTCCCTCGTGTTGGGGGACTCGGTGAGGTGGTGTGGTCGGGTGCCTGGCCCACCTCGTGCACAGAGGGAGTGACCCTGCGGGACAGGTTCCTCTTCTGATTTGCAGCCCCCTGACCCCCACTCCGGGAGCTTCGGCAGACCCATCACTAACCCTGTGGTCCTCCCCCCCCTCCCCCCCCACCCCACCCCCCGCCCCAGCTCTTCAAGGGCAAGTTCTACCACTGTCTGGGTGTGGACACCCGCAACATCACCAACCGCTCTGACTGCGTGGCTGCCAACTACCGCTGGGTCCACCACAAGTACAACTTTGACAACCTGGGCCAGGTGAGTGCCACCTGCGTAACCCCTGCCCTGACCCGCCCCTCCAGTGGGTGGGGGTGCCGGCTCTTCAGTGCCAGCGGCCCTGGAATCACAGATCGGGCTCTGGTCCTGCTCTGCCAGGACCGACCCTGTGCCTTCTCCTTTCCAGGCCTCAGTTTTCTCTTCTGCAAAATGGGTGGGGGGTGGAACTCACCTCACAGGTAGCATGAAGCTTAGAGATCCTGAGTGCAGAGTGTCCCGGAAGTCCCTGGCGCTTAGTAGGTGCCTCAGTGGACATTGGTTTCTGGCCCCCACCCCCGACCCAGGGGACCCGGACAAGAGTTTTAGAGACAGCCAGACCTGGATGTAAGTCTCAGCTCTGTGCCTTTTATTGTGGGTGTAGGCTCTCTGAGCCTCAGTTTCCTCATCTGTAAAATGGGAATATGATGGCCTACCAGGCAGGCAGTGGTGACAAAGTGTAGCCAAGCCCCTGGCCCAGGGTCGGGGCAGAGGGGGGGTTCCTCTTCCGGCACCCATCTACTTTGCTCTCCACCTCAGTGGGCTGGCAGGCCCCCTGCCCAATTCCTGCCTTGCCCTTCGTCTCCTCTCCTGGGGGCCTGCCAGGCTTGACCCATTGAGTAGTGCCCAGCTGAGAACCTCCACCTGGCTGCCTCCAAAGAGCCTCATGCTTCCCCCCACAATTACTGTTTCTTGAGGGCCCACCCAGGTGGCTAGGGATGATCAGCAGACCTGGCGGGTCACACAAGGAGGAAGCAGGATCGAGGTCTTTGTGACCCAGGGGACCCTCTGGCTGGCCGGATGCCTTTGAAACTCTCCCCTCACGTGACGAGGGATCCCTCTCCACCTGCCCCCTGGGAGGGGCCGTGGGGCCACTGAGAAGCAGTGAGTGGGCAGGGAAAGAGGGTCAGGAACCGGGACACAGGAGCTCCCCCAATCCCCTCCAGATTTCCCAGAAGCAGTCAGTGCCTTTCAAGTTGTTAACAACTCAATGGTTGATAAAACAGAGGTTTTAAAATCCAGGAAGCCAAGGGAAGGCCCGTGAGGGCATCTTATGAGGTTGTCCGTGACTCCCTGACCTCAGCGCCAGGCCCCGGCCCGCTCCCACGGAGCATCCCTAGTCCTTTCCCACTCTGGGCATGCTCAATGCTAGGCTGAAGCCCCTGGACCTGGAAGTAAGGTGTTCTCAGCATGCAGAGCCATTGGAGGGAGTCACAGCATGGCCCAGAGCCTTCGACTCCTTGCTGGCCCGTCACCGGCTGTGTGCCTTCAGGCAGGTTCCAGCGTCTGTGGGTCAGTGTCCTCATCTGGAGGAAGTGACAACCGGTCTGTGATTCTCAGTTCCAGGCTCTGCACTTCAGGCCTCTGTGATCCAAGAGCTCACGGGAACACTTGTCCCTTGGCCTGTGAGGGCTTCACGCGTCTCCCGGGCAAGGAGGGCTCCCTGTGTGTCCCTTGCTCTGACCTCTTCCCGGGCCTGAGCCCTTTCCAGGCAGCTCTCTGCCATTCCCACGTGGCGGGAAGAGGATGAGTTTGTGCCTGGGTGGATGGGAAGGGGCCAGTGCAGGGCGGGAGACCCACTCCCCAGCCCTGGGGCCTGGACTGCAACAAATGAACGAGTGTTCTGGAAGCACGGGGGATCTTCAGCGGCAGGGTGTGCAACCTCTGGTCAAGCCCTCTGGTCAAGACCTGGTGGCCTGGTATCAGCGTACTTGGGCTTTGCACGAATGGCACTGGTACCGTCCAGCTCAGAAAACCTTTACTGAGCACCTACTGTGTGTGAGGCTCTGTGCTGTTGCTCTGGGACTGGCCCGCAGTCCTGTGGAGGGGACACGAGCCTGCTTTGGCCTGCCGTCCGTGCAGGAGCCTTGGCTGGTGTCTCCTGGGCATTGCTTCCATTTAAAGTCTCACGTTAGTGGGGGTAATTACCGCCATTTATAGACAAGGAAGCCGGGGCCCAGAGAAGTTGAAGAACTTGCCCCAAGTCACCCAGCCAGTGAGTGGCAGAGCTTGGGCTGTGCCCCGGCCTCCCGTTTCCAGGTGCTGGAGGCAGGCTTGGGGTGATGGCGGCAGGGGGCCCTTGTGTTTGCGAGGAACCTTGCGGTGTAAAATCCCAGCTGCCCCTCCCAGCAGACCTGGCAGGCAGGCACTTAAGTATTAGTGGCGTTCTGTGGGTGGGGAAAAGGGCACATGAGTTTTCTTGAATTAATTTTGGAACCGAACCCAGGACTCCTGGTCTAGCCCTCATTCACCCGCACCAGTGCCTGCCGGGTAGACGGCAGGCACATAGTAGATCCTCAGGAAGGGTTTGTTGGCATCCTCGGGGAAGGCCTCTTTGTCTCTCTGTCTCCTGGAGGATGGGGCAGGAGCCGCCTGAGCTGTCTGCACCTACCCCCCCCCCCCATGCCCTCCCCTTCCCGTGTCTTCCAGGCCCTGATGTCCCTCTTTGTCCTGGCCTCCAAGGATGGCTGGGTGAACATCATGTACAACGGACTGGATGCTGTCGCTGTGGACCAGCAGGTGCGTGTGGGCTAGGGCCGGGGGCGGTGGGGGGAGAGGGATGCGGTGTCTTTGGGGCCCAGCTGTCTGAAACTGGAATCGGCAGAACCCACGGCCCCGCCGCGGCCCAGCCCACACCGTCCTCGCCCGGGTCATCCACCGTCAGGCTGCTCTTGGGCAGCGGAAGTCATTGTTCCGTTTGCTTCAGCAAATCCCCCTGCCGTGCAAGGGTAGCGTTCCCACCCGGCTTGTGCGCGGAGGGTCAGGGCCTTGTGCGGGTAGAACCAAGGGCAGGAGGAGGAAGAGGGGGGCTGTAGCAGCAGGCAGGGTCAGGCCTGAGGCGTGTTTGGGGAACTGAGTGTCGAGGGCAGGAGGTGGTGGAGGGTGTAAGTAGGGCAGCGAGGTCGGGAGGCCCCCCAGCGCGAGCCAGGGCAGGGGCCGGAGTTTCGCCCGAGGCCAGTGGGAGTCCGTGAGGGTGTCGGAGCCAGGGTCTGCTCGCGGGGGCTTCCCGAGCCTCTGCAAAGCGCCGCGCCCTGCGCCCTGCGCCGCCCCATCGCCTGCCTCAGCCCCGTCTGCTCCCCGCAGCCGGTGCCCAACCACAACCCCTGGATGCTGCTCTACTTCATCTCCTTCCTGCTCATCGTCAGCTTCTTCGTGCTCAACATGTTCGTGGGCGTCGTGGTGGAGAACTTCCACAAGTGCCGGCAGCACCAGGAGGCCGAGGAGGCGCGGCGGCGCGAGGAGAAGCGGCTGCGGCGCCTGGAGAAGAAGCGCCGGAGTGAGTGGGTGGCCGCACAGGGCGGGCCGGCCCGGGCCCAGGCCTCCTCCGCCTGCGCCCCTGGTCCCTCCGGTGCGGCGGCCGAGGCCTGCGTCTCACCCTGGGAGCAGGAAGGGAACAGAGGGTAGACTCTGTGCCCCTGGCCCTGCCCCTTCTTTCCGCATCCGCCTGTTTGGGTGACCCCGTCCCCTGTCGGTGTCCACCCGGAGTCCACCGGCGACTCCCCAGTGGCTCAGCCCAGCAGAGGGCAAAGGCCCGGACGCCTAGCCCTGAGCTGTGGGACCCCTGCAGCAGCAGACCCGGAGCCCTTGTGTGCCCCGTGGGCATGTTTGGGGTAGATAGGGACGGTCACTGTCCCGCCCTCCTCGCTGCCTTCCCCTACCTCCTGCCCCTTTGCCTTGTGGCCCCCTGGCTGGGCGGAGGAGACCTGAGTCTGACTCTCAAGTCCCAGGGTGTTCTCACGTCTCTCCCCTTGCTTCCTCCCTCCTCTTTGCTGTTCCCTCTTGTGCTCTGTTTCCCTACCTGGGCCCCAACCCTCTGTGGTCTGTGCCACTCCCCCCCCACCGCATCCCCCCGCAGAGGCCCAGCGTCTGCCCTACTATGCCACCTATTGTCCCACCCGGCTGCTCATCCACTCCATGTGTACCAGCCACTACCTGGACATCTTCATCACCTTCATCATCTGCCTCAATGTGGTCACCATGTCCCTGGAGCACTACAACCAGCCCACGGTGAGCCCCAGCCCCAGCCCCAGCCCCAGCCTGAGGTCACATGGGAGGGTTGGGTCCTCAGTAGGACCCAGGGCCACGGTGAGGCAGAAGGGTCTGAGCAGCACCCCCATTCGGGGCCCTGTGCCCAGGGCGCTCATGGCCTGGTGGGACAAATGAGAGAAAAGGAAATGTCACTTGTTCCTGGGGAGCGGGGAGGTGACATTTGGGCCCTGCCTTGAACATGGGTACCAGTGACAGTGGTGTATTCAGTGTGTCTGCAAAACACACTACAAACATGAACTTTAATGCTCACAGCGGCCCAAGATGAAGAAACTGAGGCTCAGAAAAAAATGCTACCCAAATAACTCAGCCTGTAAGTAGTAGAGCCAGGATTAGAACTTAGGTTTGCATTCAGGGCCTACTCTGTGGCCTCCACTACTACATGGGCATATGGAGCCTGGGGGAGGGGCCTTCCAGGTGGCAGGACCATCGGAGGCAAACACTGGCATGGGAGAGGTTGCCCAGTTCCCAACTAGTTACCAGCAGTGTTTGTGAGGGCCACATGAGGAGCACGTAAGGGCAAGTGCATTTTAAAAGCCTCACCTTACCGGAGCTGGAGGAATGAAGGGTGAAGCGGAACTTCCATGTGAGAAATTCATATCTTACTTTAAATGACAGGAAAGGTATATTATAAGTGCAGGGGAAAGGAAGGCAACCATTGGCAGAATGAAGAGCAATTGTAGAACTTCCAAATTAACATGAAGAAATAGAATAATAATACCAAGTATTTCTTATGGGCCCAGCACTGGACTATTACCTCATTTAATTTGCACGGTGACTTTTTGAGGTAGGTACTATTATCATCCCTCGTTTGCAGATTTGGAACCTAAATCCCAGAAAGATCAAGTGACTTGTCCAAGGTCACATAGTAAATAGGTAATATGTGCCAGGCCAGGATTCATATCTAAGCAATCTGGTTCTTAACCATGACCCTTAACCATTATCTCATACTGTCTCCAAAGAGGGGTAGTTGGACCAGACCAGCAGAAATCAGAAAGAAGAAACAGCAATGTAAAATAAATAGTCCACATTAATTAAAGTGGAGGGAATAAAAGGAGATATATAAACCATTTCACTAAATGTGAGTGGACTAAATTCTCTCCTTAAAAGGCAGAGACTTTATTTTTAAGTTAATTGATTTATTTTGAGAAAGAAGCACGAGTGGGGGAGGGGCAGAGAGAGAGAGCCAGAATCCCAAGCTGGTTCCGTCCGAGCTGTCAGTACATGGAGCCTGACTTGGGGCTCGATCTCACAAACTGCGAGATTATGACCTGAGCTGAAATCAAGAGTCCGATGTTTAACCACCTGAGCCACCCAGGTGCCCCAAGGCAGAGAGGCTTTCTGAGTGGAAGAAGGTAGTGGCAGATCATGGGGTTTGGATCATGCTTCTCTTTGCCCCCTCCCCCTGCCCCCCATAGTCCCTGGAGACAGCCCTCAAGTATTGCAACTACATGTTCACCACTGTGTTTGTGCTGGAGGCTGTGCTGAAGCTGGTGGCGTTTGGGCTGAGGCGCTTCTTCAAGGACCGGTGAGTGGCTTGGCTGGGCCGGGGTGGCAGCACTGAGTAGGCTGCAGGATGGGGGAGCAGTCCTGACCCCTGGGGAAGCCTGGAGCAGCCAGAGGAGGGGAACCAATCAGTGTCTGGGCACTGATGGCCGGCGGCCCCCGGGTGCTGCCTACAGCCCTGAACAGGAAGCGATTATGGTTCTTCCTGATGGTTGCAGGACGTTCTCCCAAGTCTCTTCGGCTCATCTCTCATGGGTTCTCCGCAACCTACAGGCAGAGCAGGGCATACCTCACACTAGTCCTTCTTTTCAGAGGGAACAAATGAGGTTCATAGAAGTTGATGGGTTAGCCCAAGGCCGCACGGAGGAGGCATCTGGCTCAAGATTGAGATCTAGAAGTCACAGCTCATTCCTCCTCCCCGGCAGGAGGCCAGAGCTGTTTATTTAGCCTGGTCAGCCTCTGGCTTGAGGGATTGGAGGTTGTGGGGGGCAGAGAGGGAGCCAGACCCAGTGGGGTCTGGTGGGGCTAGTAGGGAGGGTGGCCACACATCCCCGTGGGCCACAGCAGGAGGGTGGAGAGCTGGGAAGTTCCTCCTCCCAACCCAGGCATTTCTAAACCAGAGTGCCCCTCACCCTGCCTCCCACTCCTGCCTTCCTCTGCCCGGCTGAGCAGGTGGAACCAGCTGGACCTGGCCATTGTGCTGCTGTCGGTCATGGGCATCACGCTGGAGGAGATTGAGATCAACGCGGCACTGCCCATCAACCCCACCATCATCCGCATCATGCGGGTTCTGCGCATCGCTCGGGGTGAGGGGCGAGGGTGATGGGGTGGGGACGGGTGGGGGCAGGCTGGGACTCCCAGGAGTTGGTTGGGGACAGGCAGGGGGTGGGGCGTGGGTGGGTAATGGGCTGCGGAGCAGGGAGAAGAACGGCAGCCAGGGGGAGCACACACCAGACACGCACTTGCCCCCGTGTGTACACATGCATCCTTGTCCACAGACCGCTCACTGCACCCGCACCTCCTCATAACACTGTGACCCGTGCAGACCAGTCTCAGGCTGGGATGAAAGGAACCCGGGGCAGCTGGGAAGATTCCGGGATGCAGTTCTAGTTCCTCGTGGGCATGTGTCCAGCACTGGCTGGGACCCCCAGGCCTCTATGCTTCTTAAAACCCTGGCTTCCCCCGGCGGCCCCCGCACCTCCCCCCAAGGCTGTCCCTCCACTTCTTTCAAGAACCTCCTGCCTCAGCCCTGGCCTCTTGCTTTTCCACCTGCCACAGCTTGTGGCCTCCAGGGTCCGAGGTGAGGAGGGGCGCAGAGAAATTCAGCACCTCACACCGGAGCCCTCTTTAGCCAGAGGGAAGGGAGAAATGTGGGCGCCCATTGGTTGCTTTTATCTCACCTTGGTGAATTTCGTGCTCGCTGACACACTTTGTTCCCACTGCGCGTGCCCTCCTTCTCCTGGGACGTTTTCACACCGACGTCCACGCCTTGTGCCCACGTGTCTTTGTGCACCCCGCGTTCAGCGGCACGCACGTTCTTCCAGCGTGGCGTCACAGAGCCGTCCCCTTTGCTCCCGTGCGCCTCCACTTTTCACTTTGCTGCCTCATTTACACACGTACACACGTGCACACGCACATCGCCACTGGCCGGGGCTGAGTGGGCCGGGCTGGGTCTCGCCCGCAGTGCTGAAGCTGTTGAAGATGGCCACGGGGATGCGGGCCCTGCTGGACACCGTGGTGCAAGCTCTGCCCCAGGTAAGAGCCACTCCTCCTGGCAGCCCGCCTGGCTCTCACTGGTGTCACTCCGGCCTCCACTTCCTTCTCCTCCAGCCCGCCCGGAGCCCTGGCAGAATCCTGTCTCCTGAGAGGCAGTGTGAGGCAGGGGCTGTGGGAGATGGAAAGGTCCCTTTTGCCCCTGTCTTCCTGACTTCAGGTGCTCGCCAAGGCCTGCTCTGTTCTTGGCGCTGAGCTGGGCTCTCAGGAGCCATATTTTGCCTTCGGGAGTGGGAAGGACAGACTACTGGGAAGGACAGATGCCGCAGGGCAATGTAGGGAGGCCTACAAAGTGGTGGGAGAGAGGGATGGGGGTCCTGATGCTCCCTGGGGGAAGTCAGGGGACTTTAAGCTTGACCTTATAGAGTGGCTTGGCAGAAGGAGGTGGTGATGTGAATGGGGGGGGGGTTCAGATAGGACATGTTTGGGGGGGACATCGTGAGACCTTGACCTGGGTGGAAACCCTAGGATGGAGGCAAGTCCCCCCACCTGCATCCCATTGCTCAGTGGAAGGGAGAGAGGATCAGGGCCACAGAGGGTGCCTGGGAATTCATTCTCCTGGGAATTCTGCAGTCCCAGTCGTCCCCTCCCCCCCCCCCCCCGCCCCCGCCCCTCCCCTCAGGGTGACCTGCTCTGAGGTGAGCCTCAGGCACATTCATTTATTCACTGTGACTCATCTAGTCTTCAGGAATTTTAGGCGTTTTAAAGGGCACGAATACTGCGCGATAAAAATGAGGGTGAAAGATTAGCCACCCTGGGAAGGTGGAGGAAGAGCTGGCTCTCTCAGGGACCTGGGCTGTGGGTGCTAGCGAGTTCCATTCTCGTTTGGCGTGAGCATCCCAGCAGCCTGCTTACAAAGGGACAGCCGCACGGGTCGTCGCGTCGGATCTGGCTGGAAAGCAAGCAGGGCGTGCACTCAAAGAGACGTGGTTTTTCTTGACAGGAAATGTCTTCAGAGGGGGTTGGCACATGGGAGGTGGGGGTGAGCTGGGCTTGGTGGGGGGTGTGCAGACGGGAGGTGGGTTGGAGCCCAGACTCAAGCCACCTTGCCTCTTATCAAGGCCTAGTCCTCTGTGAGACCAGGGGCACGCGACTTAACTTCTCACGTCTCTCGGTTTCTTTGCCTGTGAAGTGGGAATAATAACAGGGCTTATCTCGAGGGGTGTTGTGTGAAACAATCAATTAAAGCTCATCAAGCAGGGCTCAGGACTTGGGTTATAGGAGGCGCACTGTAAGATTCCCTAGGGATGGGGGTGGGGAGCGTGAGGCCCCAGCCTCCCTGGCTTCCTTATGCCTTCCTCCTCCGCCTTTCCGATGCCCTGACCCCTAGGCAATCCTGAGCTTGCACAGGGCACACGGAGATGCCCAGGAGGACCCGGCTTCAAGTAGGAAACATAATAGTCATTAGACTCACATCAGCACCTTAATCCCCCATAATCTGTTAGCTGACCTTTCCTCCTCCATTCTATATAAAGTGGTATGAAAATGACACTTCCCGCCAAGCCCCGCCTGATGCAGAGGGAGGCGGCAACAAGGCAGGCTTCTCAGAGGAGGTGACTTGTGACCTGGGCTTTGAGGGGTGGGGCAGAGGCATTTACCAGGCAAAGGCAGAGGGATGGTTCTCCCTGCAGAGGGAACAGACTGTGCAAATGGCATCTGATTTCTGTGTGGCTGGAGTCTGGGGTTGGAAGGTTAGGCCGGGAAGGGGCCCACAGGGCTAGGTCACAAAGGGCTTTCGATGCCAGGACAGCAAACTTGGACTTCACCCTGTGGGCAGTGGGCATCACGAGAGGTTCTGGACAAGGGAGGCCTCAGGCAGAGCTGCCTTTTAGAAGGTTGCTCTACTGACCGTGAGGCGAGTGGGTTGCAGGAGAGGCTGGGGGCAGGGAGGCCAGTGAGAAGGCTGCCGCAGCCGTGCAAGCACAGGGAGATGCTGGAGGTGGAGGGAGGGCTTGATGGGGAAGGTGACGTCCGTCCTGGTTCAGAAGCGCGGCTCACCTGGGCCTGCGTAGGGAGGGAGGCTGACCCGAGGGCCAGGGCCGTGCCCAGTGCCTTGCTTTGTAGCTGCTTAAGAAGTGCTCGTACCGTTAATGAGTAGGGCATCTTTTAATTAGTCGGACACAATTGGCAGGATTGTAGAGCAGCTCAGAAGGAAATCCTCCTCTGGAGCAGAGGAACGACAGGAGTTTGTGGCTAACGTGGTTTACCCCGTAGCAGTCGACGCAAACCCCCTTCTGATTCTGTTTGTGCAGGCCTTCTGAGCGCTCTAGGAGGTATTCCATTTCCAGGGCAAGAGTGTGTTCAAGCCTTGTCTTAACCATTGGCTGAGTTAAAGGCGGTCTCCGGTGTATGGATAGATTTGAAATAGGTTTGTCATCTGGGACGTTTTGTTCCCACAGGAGCTGTGGGATGGGGGTGGCTGGGTTTTGCAGGAAGCTTCTGGGGCTCACAATCCTGCACGACTCCTGTGTGCACTCCTCTCCACGGCCAGGCCCCGTGCTGGCCTGAGGCGGCAGATGAGACTTAATCCAGCCACGTCCCTGCTCTCAAGGACTTCTCAGACCAGCAGAGGACAGGGACAGGGGTCCCCCGGTTACACGTACACTGTCAGACTGGAGGGACCCAGGAGGGCTTCGGGGAGGAGGCAGCCTGTTGCTGAGACTTCCCTGCCTCCCTCTCTGCCTTCAGGCAGGGGACGGTACCCACCACACACAGGTGTGTGGAGGGGCAGCTGTGAGCCTGCGGTCAGCCTGCTGGGTTTGGATCCCAGTCCTGCCACTTACTAGCTAGCTGTGTGACCTTGGGCAAGTCACTTCATCACTCAGTATGACTCTGTCTTCAGAATGGAGTAAAACGTAGCTCACGGATGGTCGTGTGGGGTGAACGAGCCGATGAACGCGAGGCGCTTGAACCAGCCGCCCACGGGAAAGGCTGCACAAGCGTTTTGTTACTATTCTGTGCCCCGTGTGGGACCCGGCCTCCCCCGGGGAGGTCACTGCGGGGTGGCAGACATGGGCACTGGAGCCTGACCCTCAGGCTGGCCCCGCCCCGCCTGCTCTCCCCACAGGTGGGCAACCTGGGCCTTCTCTTCATGCTGCTTTTCTTTATCTACGCCGCCCTCGGCGTGGAGCTCTTCGGGAAGCTGGGTGAGTGACTCCGGAAGCAGACCTGGGCTGGTGGGGGGGGGGCGGGTGGCGTGGGGCGGAACAGGCCTGGAGGAGGGCCTTGGCAGGGTGGGGAGGCCTGAGACACCCGCAGAGCGTCACATCAGGGTCTCGGTGGTGGGGAGATGCCCCATCCTGAGGTGACCCTCAGCCATCTACACCCTCCCCCGGGGACAGGTAGTAGCTTTTGAGAGATGCTAGCTTGGATCCACCTGCATCCTCCAGGCCTCTATAGCAGACCCCTGACTTGGAGAGCAGAGCGGGCAGGGCACAGGCCGAGGGCAACATAGTCCATGCCGACCCAGCCCTGCACAGGGTGGTTTCAGAAAGCGATGCTCCCTTGGGGGCTGGCCCTCACCCCTGTGTCCTCTCTCTGAGGACCTGATATATGAGTGGGGGGAAGGGGCGGGGAGCCAGGCTCACCGGAGTCTGAGTGCCAGCTTGTGTGAGCCCTCCCTGAGCCTCAGTTTCTCCATCTGCGGGCTGGGCACGGTCCACACGCGCTTCGAGGATCGGGGATTCCGAGACGGGGCCGGGAGGCCCGGGTGCGGGGTGGGCCAGGCAGGGGACTCTGCAGTGAGACAGGGCTGACCTCCTCTCTTCTCTCAGTCTGCAATGATGAGAACCCATGCGAGGGCATGAGCCGGCATGCTACCTTCGAGAACTTCGGCATGGCCTTCCTCACACTCTTCCAGGTCTCGACCGGCGATAACTGGAATGGGATCATGAAGGTACCCGTGGGGAGAGAGAAACCAGTCTGGGTTCTGGGAGCAAGGCTCCTGACAGCGCTTGCTCCTGGGACCCCTGCCTGCCCAGCGCCCCACTGTACACGGGAGGGGAGTGCCGGGCACAGGGAGGCAGAGGGACCCGCCTGGGGCTCTAAAGCTCAGCAAGGTGGCGATGAGCCCAGGATGCGTTCTGTCGGCTCCTAACTGCCACTCCGGGATCGGTGCTCCGCGTCTAGGGGACACGACTCTGCCCGAGGCCAGGACTTGGGGCCCATAGCCCGGGGCTGGGGCTGCAGGCCTCGCTCCTCCTGGGTCCAGGCCCTGGAGCTGCTCCTCACCTGGCAGAGACTCTCTGGCTGTGGCCCCAGTCTGGCCTGGACTGGGCAGGGAGGGGCTCGTGGAGGGCGGGGATGGGGCCCCGGGTCCTCACCGGCCCTCACTGGCCCTCACCCGCCGCAGGACACGCTGCGGGACTGCACCCACGATGAGCGCAGCTGCCTGAGCAGCCTGCAGTTTGTGTCACCGCTGTACTTCGTCAGCTTCGTGCTCACGGCCCAGTTCGTGCTCATCAACGTGGTGGTGGCCGTGCTCATGAAGCACCTGGACGACAGCAACAAGGAGGCCCAGGAGGACGCCGAGATGGACGCCGAGCTGGAGCTCGAGATGGCCCACGGCCTGGGTCCCAGCCCGCGGCCGCCCACCAGCTCCCCGGGGGCGCCTGGCCGAGGCCCGGGCGGGCCGGGCGGCGGGGGTGACGCCGAGGGCCGCCTGTGCCGGCGCTGCTACTCTCCGGCCCAGGTGGGCAGGGGTGGAGAGGGCGCGAGGGTCGCCGAGGGCGGCACTGCGGGGCTGGAGGGGCAGCTGGGCCTCCGAGGCCTCAGGCAGAGACCTCGGTCGTTTGGGCCCCGGCCTGCTCTGCCCCGCCGAAGGGGCGACCCTGTGACGAGGGGGTCGGGCCCAGGCCACGGGCGCAGAGAACCGGGAGGGCGGCCGAGCCTCGCCCACCCCACAGTCCCCGGACCCGGCCGATAATCCCGCCTGTCCCCACCCCGTCCCCGTCCGCCTAGGAGAACCTGTGGCTGGACAGCGTCTCTTTAATCATCAAGGACTCCTTGGAGGGGGAGCTGACCATCATTGACAACCTGTCCGGTTCCATCTTCCATCACTACTCCTCGCCGGCCGGCTGCGAGAAGTGTCACCACGACAAGCAAGAGGTGAGGGCAGCCTCGGAGGGAGCTGGCGCCTGGCGGTGGGGGCCAGCCCGAGGGAACAGCCTGGGCCCACTTGGCCAACGCCGGCCAGCTTCGAGGGGCACTGGGTCTGGGGGCAAGTGGGCCAGCTGCAGCATTCGCAGCCCACGGCAACAAGCCCGCCCTTGGGCCCAGCCCAGGCCTGGCACGCTGCCGGTTGTGATGCCATCGTGTTGACCCCCACCCCCTGCCCGGACCGGGCTCCCTGAGCGTGGTGGCATAGCGCCCACGCTCAGCAGGTCTCTGCACCCCTAACCACCTGCCCGTGTCTTTCCGGAGGACCGCACCTGCCCCATCCCTGCCCCAGGGACGCACTGAGGCCGCCGCCCCTCCCCACAGGTGCAGCTGGCCGAGACGGAGGCCTTCTCCCTGAACTCAGACAAGTCCTCCTCCATCCTGCTGGGTGATGACCTGAGTCTGGAGGGCCCCACGGTCTGCCCACTCGGCCCCAAAGACAGCAGGGTGAGTGGCCCCGTGGGGCCTCTGCCTGGCCGGCCAGGACACTGCTGCTTCCCAGTGCACCATTTACGCTGCACCTGCTGTGTGGTGGGCCCCCATCTCTGGTGGGTCAGATGAGGGCAGTGGGACTCAGAGAGGTGGAGTGATTTATCTGAAGTCACACAGCAACAGACCCAGTTAGGGCCCCAGTCATGGCAGTCAGTGGCCTCAGCCACTGCTCGTTTCTTTGGATATTTTTTATTTTTATTTATTTATTTTTTACATTTATTTATTTTTGAGAGAGAGAGAGAGAGAGAGAGAGAGCACAAGTGAGGGAGGGGCAGAGAGAGGAGGAGACATAGAATCCGAAGCAGGCTCCGGGCTCCGAGCTGTCAGCACAGAGCCCCATGCAGAGGTCGAACTCACGAACCGGGAGATCATGACCTGAGCCGAAGTCGGACGCTCAACCGACTGAGCCACCCAGGCGCCCCTATTTGGATATTTATTATTCATTTAATGGGAGTTGTTCCAAGCAGGACAAACCCATGGGGCGTAGGGGCTCAAGGCTGCAGAGAACAGAGGGGAGTGGGACCAGATGAAAGTGCCTACTGTGTGTCAGACGCTTACACTCAGGTTTTGTCTCCCGATTCTTGGTATTGGGGATTGGCCCCGTTTCGCACTTGAGTAAATGGGGGCTCCAAGGAGTGAGGCGGCTTGTGCACCCCACACAGCTGCAACGGCAGAACAGGGAGGCCAGCCCTGGGGCCGGTACCCAGCTTCTGCCCCTGAGATCGGCGGTCCGAGGAGGCCTGGAGAGCCGGAAGGGCCACTGGGTTCATCTTGCAGACTCAGGCAGGAGGGGTCTGCTGCTGGGCTTGTGACCTCGAGGCTGGGATGTAAGAGAATTGTGGAGGGGGAGGGGCACTGCCTGGCCTGAGGTAGGGGTGCAGTGGCCCTGCCCGTGAGAGCTCTTTCCCCTAGGCCCCCAGGGCAGACTGGGTTTGGCACCACTGTCCCCAGGGCCATCGTCCATCAGCTCCACCTTCTAGTTCCCTCCCTCCCTGCGCCCTCCCTCCCCTCCCTAACAGCTGACAACTCCTGCAGCCCCCACAGCCACCCAGCCCCTTCCTGCATCTCCCCGCACCCCTGTGCTTCTCCCCTACACAGGATGTCAGGGTCACCATTTCTGGGGCCTGGTTGGCCTTTGGTGGGTGTAGTCTGGTTTTGTTCTGGACTCATAGAGGAAGTCATGGGGGGTCCATCTGCCTTGGAAGGGGGCACTGAGGCAGCTCTAGAGGCGCTTGCTGGGTGGGGGGTCACCTTGCCTGCAGGGCTGAGGAAAGGCCTAGGGAGTGCCAGAAAGACTGCCAGGCAGCTTCCGGGCGCCACAGCCAGGAAGGAGGGTTTACTCTGTCATTTATGGATGTGGAAGCGAAGGGACCTGTCCGAGAGATCGTGCTCACAGGGAGGCCCCGCGGTGCTCCACCTGTCTTCTGATCCCTTCACCAACCTGCACTTGACTTCTACACGGGGCCCAGGTCTGTACCAGGCACTCGGCTACGAGACAAGGAAGACCCTTGGGGTCTCGAGGTCAAGAAAGGAGTGAGGGAGCAGGAAACTGCATCCTGCTTGGAACACCAGAGAGGGCTTCCTGGAAGTGGGGCCCTTTCACCGGGTTTTAGAAGATGACGATTGTGGGCAGGTGGAAGAGGCGAGGAGAAGGCCATCTCGGGCAGTGAGAGCGGCCCGAGCATCGGGCCATGGAGCAGGGGCGTAAAGGCATCTGGGGCAGGCTCGGCCTCTGTCCCCTTCTCCACCACCCTGACCCGTCTCCCTCCCTTTCCTGTAGGGTGAGCCGGATGCCCCTGAGCCCATGCACGGAGGAGAGGGGGGCGAATGCTTCTTCCCCTTGTCCAACACGGCCGTCTCGTCGGATCCTGAGAACTTCCTGTGGGAGAGGGAGACTGTCCCATCCAACCCCGTCCGGTCCTGGCTGAAACACGAAAGCGGCCGAGGTGAGGGTGGGGGCCCCCACCAGCTCCCCGCGGCCCCAGTCTCCGGCGACTGCTTCAGAGGGGCTGGCTGAGTGCTTTCCTTAGTGTCTTTGCCCAGACTATTACATTGAGTCCAGGAAGAACCGGATGGGTACTTGACAATAAAAGATGGGACTCTCAGGTCTGAGGGCCATGACAAAAGATCAATAATACAGAGAGGTGAGTTAGCAATTATACCAGAAGCCCAGGAGATTCATGGTGAGCTCCTAGGAGCTGTGGTGAAAAGGGAAACAGGTCACACGAAGCTCTCATTAAGCAGAAGGAAAATTATCCAAAATTACGCCAAATTATCATAGCGATTTTCTAGAGCTGAAATTGAGAGGTGTTTGTCCCACAGATCTCACAGAAGGAGATGTTGAACAACAGAAAGCCTCATGGCCTCAGTAGCCCTTTTGTAAAATGTCCTCAAATGTATCCTTCGGCCCTACCTTCAGCATCCTGTGTTTGTGCTTTGAGCTTCTGGCTGGGCTGTGGGCACGAGGAGAGGACCAAGTTCATCTGTTCATCGTTCGGGTTCACCTTCACCTCTAGTCCCCTTGGAGGGTGATGGGAATCTGGTTCCCCAGCACTGGCTGGGGAAGAGGGCAGAGAGAGGAGCTCAGCAGAAGAGAGACTCCCAAGACCCTGAGCCCACCCCAAGTACTTTTCTGGAAGGCCTGGCATGGAGTGCCTTCTGGGAGCTGGGGGTAGAGTGACTTTTCCAAGGACTCTCCCTAAAGCCAACCTTGGTGGTTGAGGTACCAAGACCCCAGACCCCAGGCTTCCTGGACCAGAAGTCAGGGCACAGGACCCAAGAGCCATTCTGATTGAATGAAATCCCATCCCCTTTAGTTAATCATTCATTTGTGTGTTCCTTTAATAATGAGATGATATAGAATAGGAACCCCTCCTCCCCCGGCTGGGGGCATTCAAGCTGTCTAGCCATCTTGGCTCTGCCCCAGGTCTGCCCCAGCCCTCCTCTCACCCTCTCCTTGCCCCTCTCCATCCCCAGCAGAGCAGACCAGACAGGTCCAGCAGCATTCCGTCTGCTCTGCCCATCCAGTGCAGTGCCCACCCTGCCCGCCCTCCCAGAGGGGCCCCCAGGTTTGGCTGGACCCCATGGGGTGTCCAGACCCTCAGAGGGTGGCTGATCATAGCAGGCATCTGCCGTGCACCTGGTCCCGGGCCGGGAGCCCCACAGCTGGCTCTTGCTCTTACAGCCTTCTCTCCATCCCTTCAAGTAGGCCTGTGGTCCCTGTTTCGCAGAGGAAGGAAACCAGGGGTCCTGGGGCCTGGGTCCGCTGGCTCCAAAGGCTTGCTTTTGCGCGTGCCAGGAGTCACAGGGGTTTCGCGGTGGAGACACCAACTCTCAGAGAGGGAGACTTACCCACGGTCTCACAGTCATTTTGTTAGGAAGCCCTCTCTGCCTGCGGGGCTAGAACCCAGCGTCCAGGGACCCACCAGCCTGAGCCCTCTCCCCCTCCTCCTCTCCTCCTTCCCCAGCTGCACCCCCGACTCCCTTCTCCCCGGATGCCTCCAGCCCGCTCCTGCCCATGCCTGCGGAGTTCTTCCACCCTGCTGTGTCCGCCAGCCAGAAAGGGCAGGAGAAGGTGGCTGGCGCTGGGACGCTCCCCAAGATCGCCCTGCAGGGCTCCTGGGCATCCCTGCGGTCGCCGAATGTCAACTGCACCCTCCTCCGGCAGGTATGGGCGCCTCCCCGTCTCCGGGAGCTCTCCTGCTGGGGAACATCTGAGTGTGACCTTGATGTCCAGGTGGAGGTGGAGGGGCAGATCTGGGGGACGGGAGGTCTGGCCTGTGGGACCTCCTGTACAGCATTGGCCAGGGCCACCTCCTGGGCAGGCAGAGGGCACAGAGCGGACAGGCTCTGTGGGTGCCAGGGCTCAGGGAGGAGCAGGAGCTGCCCCGGCTCACACAGTATGACAGACAGCAGCTGAGCCGGGCACGGCGCTGGTCCCACTGCTGACCCCAGCTTTGTGCCAGGCTGTGTGCTAGGCTGGGAGGCTGCACGGTGGACCGCTTAGTTGCTGTGTTGCAGGGGTGCGAGAGGGGGGATGGGAAGCCAAAATAAATGCATATAAAGGACAGTCGACTTGAGAGTGATGCATGCTAGAGAGGATGTTGCATCGGGACGGGGCTCTGCAGGGAGCATTTCCAGGCTCTGGGAAGGCAGTGTGGGGTGAGCTATGTGGGTGTCTGGGGAAGAGATTTCCAGGCAGCAGGGGCTGGGGCTGGGGGGTGGGGTTAGGGACTGGGGGCAGGCAAGGGGGAGATTGGTGGGAAGGAAGGTCCCAGAGGGGTGGGGCGGGGCCCTGAGGCTACGGTGTGACCGGTGTGACCGATGTGATTGCATTTGAGTAAAATGACCCAGGTTCCCAGCTGAGGACCGGAGGAGCCCGGTGGGGCAGGGAACCCAGTCACCGCCAGTGACCTCCTTGAGGACCACCCAGAAGCGCAGATGGGTGGTGGAGGGGAGAGGCTGTGGGGTCCTGGATGTATTCGGGAGGGAGTTCCTGAGGCTCGGGAGAGGCTGAACGTGCCTGTGTCCCTGGGATGGGCAGGCCGCCGGAGGAGGGGCAGGGCTGGGGGACACTGCGCGGCCCCCAGCCCCTGTTGCCTCCCTGCAGGCCACGGGGAGTGACACGTCGTTGGAGGCCAGCCGCAGCAGCTCGGCCGGCAGCCTGCAGACCACGCTGGAGGACAGCCTGACCCTGAGCGACAGTCCCCGGCGCGCCCTGGGGCCCCCGGCCCCCGCACTGGGCCCGCGGGCCGGCCTGTCGCCCGCCGCCCGCCGCCGCCTCAGCCTGCGGGGCCGGGGCCTGTTCACCCTGCGCGGGCTGCGGGCGCACCAGCGCAGCCACAGCAGCGGTGGCTCCACCAGCCCGGGCTGCACCCACCACGACTCCATGGACCCCTCGGACGAGGAGGGCGCGGGCGGCCGGGGCGGCGCGGGCGGCGGGGGCGCGGGCAGCGAGCACTCGGAGACCCTCAGCAGCCTGTCGCTCACGTCCCTCTTCGGGCCGCCGCCCCCGCTGCCCGGGCTCACGCCCGCCCGCAGGTTCAGCAGCACCAGCAGCCTGGCCGCCGGCCCCGGCCGCCCGCGCGCCCCCTCGCGGCCCCGCGGCCTGGCCCGGAGCCCCTCCTGGGCCGCCGACCGCAGCAAGGACGCGCCGGGCCCGGCCCCCTCGCGGCCCGAGCTGCCGCCCGCCCCGGGAGAGCTGCAGCCGGGGGAGGCCGCTAGCAAGAGGAAGAGATGAAGGCTGCAGGGGCCCGGCCGGACGCCCCGTCTCACCTTCTTTTACCTCAGGAGCCAGGGGGGCAGGCAGCAATACTTCGGCCACAAGCTGGGGGTCGCGCAGGGGCCGGCCAGCGCCAGGCCGCCGAGAGGGTGGGCTTGAGCAGGGTCTGGGTTAGCCGCGGCTCGGTGGTGGCCCCAGCCGTGGCCCAGCTGTGGTCCTTCCCGTGCATATACATAATATATATATGCATATATAGAGAGAGAGACAGACATATATATTTATTTATTTTTTTTACTGAGAGCTTATGATTTCCAGAAAGTGCTAAAGTTGGGGGGTGCAGGCCGGCGCCCCGACAGGGCCTTTGCCTGATGCTTAGGACCCAGGCCAAACCTACCCCAGGGCAGATGGGGCTGCTGGCGTGATAACGGCTGAGCTTTCTGGTGTCTCCCCTGGGTTGGGAGTAGTTTGGGAGAGGCTCTCAGGCCTCTGAAGTTCCCATGGCCGGGGAGACAGGCCCAGAAGAAGAGGTGAAATTCAGGGTGCGTTTTTTTTTTCCTTTAAAGAAGAAACGCCGCTAAGATCCTCCCCCCACGTATTGGGGTGTCTGTCTTGTTCCTGACTGTCTAGTTGTTGTGAACAGTCTTTTGTAGATGCCCCAGAGCACACTCTTAGTCAACCAGTTAGACGTCTTTCTTTAGGAAAATCAGGGGTGAATAGTTGTAATTTCTTAGTGCAGGGGTGGGGGTGGAGGGCAGCTCCAAGGCTGGGCAGGGGGCTCAGCCAGTGGGCACTTCCAGGGGTGGGGGTCTGCCATGGCTTTGCCCCCAGGAAGGCCGAGGGCAGGCACGGAGGCTGCAGGAGAGAGGAAGGGGAAAGGGTATTAAGCAGGCCATGAGATGCTTGGAGGTCAAGAGTACCTGCCTGGTCTGTGCTGGCCAGGGTGCCCTGCGGGCCCCCTGGGCTCAGACAGTCAGTGACAGTTACTTAACTACCTTTTACCCTCCAGGCAGACCTTGGGTCATGGTCATTCTGAGAGGTCCTGCTCCCCGCTGACCCCCTGAGCAGCTCTGCCCCCCTCCTGTGGAGTTCAGGGAGAAGCAGACCTGATAAGGTTCTAAGCAGGGGCGGGGGCACCTGCCTAGCCTTAGGACCAGCCCCACTCCCCTGTCCCGACCACTTTCCCAGGCTACAGATCAAGGTTCAAATAGCAGTGCTTCCCAAATGGGTTCACAGATGGGTGTTTTTTTCTTTTATTTGAAGAGTTACGCATTTATTTCAGTATTTATTAGGAAATAAACAGCACATTGGACCCACGATTTCCAGACCTTGCTTAGGTCAAGGCAAAGTTTTCAAAAGCGAGTGGATTTAAGGCGACTTTGAAGAAGGACACTGGGAGTGTGGTGGAGGAGGTCATCTGCAGACAGGCAGAGTCCTGGGGAGGGGGAAGGCTGCAAGTTTTGGGGACACTGCACTTCAGCAATAACCAGGCCCTTCGCCTTTGCAAGATCTCCTCAATGGCTTCTGCTGGGCCCTGCCGAGGGGGCCCCGTTCCCAAACCCTGACCTTAAAGAACTTGCCTTCAGGCCAGGCTGGCGAGTGGTACTGGGCGGTTGGCTGCCTGGATGGGCTCCGGTCCCTCCTGGGCACTTGGGGCCTGGACGCTGCAGCCCAGGGAGGAGGTAATGGGTGGCTCGAGCTTTGCGGTCTGTAAAGCGTTTCCCTTTGGAGATGGCGTGGGGGGTGGCGCAGGGTGAGCCCTGGAGCCTCTGGAGCTTTGCCGTCCTCACCCAGAAGTGCAGACAGTGGGCCGCCGTGAGGACGCCAAGGTGATGCCCAAGCAAGGAACCCCCCTCCCAGGATGGCGGCCTCCGGGGTGAGGGGTCGGCCGGGCCCTCCCGCTCAGGGAGCGTGTAGACCCCGGGGGTCTTTCCGCACCTGCTCCTGCCGGCTCCTCGGCTGGTGAGGGAGGCCGGGCCCGCGCCCCAAGCTGCCCGCTCCAGGAGCCTTGTGCCGCCTCCCTTGCCGCGCTGTTTTGTTACAGGGTGCCCCTCCAGGGCAGAAGAGGTCACAGGTAGCTCTGCCTCACCCTCCCTCCCAGCACTGCTCTGGCCCTGAGCGATCGTGGCCAGAGGGGAGACAGAGTGCCTGTCCACATGTTCCTGGACAGGCGTGTGCTGGAACCTGGAAGAGGGACGTGGGACCCGGAAAGGCCGAGTGGAGGACAGACTGGGGTTCGAGGGTTGGCATCCGGTGCTGGTCAGCAGCGTCCAGTTTCTGGGCCCAGGCGTCATCTTGAATCCACACGGCGGCCCTGAGCCACGTGTGCTGCTGTTCCACACACAGACCGGGGAAGTGGCTTCCCTAGTGTCACCAGGTTAACCTGGTTAACCAGGGTGGCCGGGGGGGGGGGGGGGGTCACGGGAGACGGCGTTTCTTCCTGGAGGGCTCCAGATGCTATTCCCAGGCGCTTGGCTTTGTTCCTGTGAGCTCCTGTGTACAGGAGTTAGGGGATTAGCCGCGATTGCCTGGCTGGGACAAGCCAAAATGGTTAAGGGTTGGCTGGATGGTCCCTCTGCCCTCCTGATCCTGCGATCTGTTCATCACAAAAGCACAAACCCTAAGTCGCACAGATCTGGCCCCGGGGAGAGCGGAGAACTTGGTGCCGGCACCCCAAGCCATCTGCTCGCTGGGCTCTGTGGAGTGGTGGCTGGCGGGAGCCTCGGCACCCCCACAGATGGACCCAAGACCCGAAGGGGCCATGGCCTGCCGTGGTCAAACCCTCTTCCTGTCCCCTCCCTGGCCGCCTTTGCACCTGGCAGCCCCCTAAAGGATGAAGCGTGCACGGTTTCAGCCCGTTGGCCCGTCCTCCCTCCAGATCCTTCCCCTAGAGCCTTCTGTGTCCAGGGCCACCTCCGGCCCTCTTTGCTGCGCTGTGTAAGGGCTTGGGGTCTTAGAAGCCGCTCTTTAGCCCAGATACACGTACTTTTTTTTTTTTTTTTTTTGTCTTTGTGCAATAATCAGTGTTCCTGGTGGAGCCTCAGCTTAGCTGCGGCCTGGAGAGGAGGCGGAGGGCGCCTCCTCCAGGAAGCCCTCAGCCTGGCCCTGCCGCTGTGACTATCGCACTCCCAGTCGCTGTACAGTTTCTATGGTGTGAATGAACTTCCCTCCTGGTTGCTGACGGCGCTGGTCCCTGCTGGCCCAGATGGCCCGGGCATAGAGAAACCAAGTGGCAGCTCCCACCGTGTTGTTTTGAATAAAAACCCAGAAGCCTATTTCAGAAATTTTCTACGTGTCTGTGCTGTTCTTTTTGTAGCAGGGTGGGTGTCGAGCTGGGGGGGGGTTCCCAGGGGTGGGGTGGTGATAGGTTTTCTCCATCATGTTCAAGCTGTGGGGCTTAGGGTGTCTGGGACCTAGAAAAAATGCCCCCATGGAAAGGTCCTCCCATGGCTGAGGTCTACTGGGCTGGGGAGGAGGCGGAGCCTGGCTCTCACGCTCTGATTCCGTAGCTAAGATGCTGGGCCTGTGTGGGAGTAATCTACTCACCTTTGGCACTGTTAACTGAATTCATATTATGGGTCTTATTAGGACTCTCTCGGCTGCAAAGACAAAAACCCAATTCGAACGAGTGTTAAGCATAAAAGGAAGAGCCAGAGAGAGAGAAAAGGAAAAAGGAGAGGAAACAAAAAAATAAGAAGAAACGACTTAGTGGTTCAAGTAGCTAAAAAGCCCAGAGATGGTGTCGGCTTCAGGTATAGTTGGATCAAGGGCTCCAACTATGTTAATAGGACACAGCCTCTCTTCACCTCTTGGATCAGCTTCCTTCTATGTTTGCTCCCCTCCTCCCCTAGTGGCCAGCAGCAGCCCAGGCTTAGGGCCTGTCTACCCATCCCCAGATGAATGACAGCTTCTCTCCCTGACAGTCTGGCAAAGTCCATGGAATCTCATCAGCTGACTTGGGTATGTGCTATGGAGTTGCCATGCTCTGATTGGCCAAGACTGAACTCTGGGATCCAGGGGTGGGGGTGACCTACCTGCCTAGGAGCAGGAAAGGACAGACTGCTGTGTACTTGCCGGGAGGAGGGGACACGCCAGGCCTGGGGTGTGGTCCCTGGGATGGGCAACTGTCACAACTGCCCTCCAAGATGAGGCAAGAGGCCCAGAGAAGTCCAGAGACTGGACATCCACAGGCTGAGAGCAGAACCGCCAAGCTGGTGGTGAGAGGGGCTGCCCATCCCCACCAGCCTTGTCTGGGCCTCTTGCCCCCGCATGTATCCTTTCTCTCCCTGGGGGCATGGCCGGGGCAGGGACATGGGGGCATTGGGTGTGACCTTCAGGGCAGCACCTCCATCTCTGAGGCCCCGCCCACTCTGAAGAATGGGGGTGAGCTAAGGCTACCTTTTGTCCTCTCACCCCGTGTCCCCCGTTTTTGCCTTGTGATCCCTTTCCGCTGGCCGCTGCCGCTCTCGGAGATAATAGCGAAATCTGCCACCGTCCAGGTTCCTCCGAGGGAGCCGGACGTGGTGCTCCAGGCTGACTGCCAACCTGCTCAGAGCACTAGGCTTTCCTTGCTCTGGGTGTCTCGAGGCGGGGGCACCCCCGAAAGGCCTTTCTACCTGGGCATCTGTCTCCCTGCAGATGAAGCAGGGGGTGCAGGGAGAGGGGGCAAACCTGAGGCGTATGCAGAGGTGCAGCGAGTGTACCTGAGTGCAGGTGCCAACACCTGCTGCGGTGCCCAGATCTGTGAGAACAGGCCTGGCCCCAGCTCCCGGCTGCCTGCCGTCATCCAGAGAGGGATCTTACCCCCACTTTCCACCCGTCTGAACCCTGGGGCCCTGGACCAGCGGGCTGCCCCTCCTGAGCCTCACCCCTCACCTGTGAGGCCTGGCTTAGCCGCCCAGCTGTGGATCCCAGGGCCGAGAGTCCCCAGGGAACCTTGGCTCCTGTGGACCCCTGGCTTCAGCCCCTCCTCTCCCAGCCCCTTGAGGCAGAGCTGCTGGATTCCCCCACCTGGCGCCTCAGACCCCATGCATCCCAAACCCCGAGATGGCCTTCCCCAATCACCCAGCCCCTCCTGAAAACCAGGATGCTGGCCACAACTCCTCCCTCTGCCTCTGCCACCATCGACCCATCACCAAGCCTGCCCTCTGCCTGCCGCGAGCCTCTCCGGATCGCCCACTCTGCTGCCTGCTAAGGCGTCTCATCACCTGGGGTGCCCCTGCATGGTCACGGACCTCCCAGAGCCGGCATGAGCTCCTCCGATCCACAGCTCCCAGTAGCCAGCACGGGGTTCCCACCAGACAGACCCAGGGGCCCCTTCTCCAGGGCTCCAGGCTGCCGGCGAGATGAAGTCCTGACCCCTCAGCTGGCGCGTCCCCGATCACCGCCTCATTTCCTGTGGCTCTCCTTCCAGTCTTTGCTCCCGCCGTCTCTGTCCCCATCCCGCCACTGCCTCCTCGTTCCCGGGACCCTTGTGGTCGGGCCTTTCCAAGGCCTTTCCCTCTGGGGGCCACCCACCCGCTGCCCACCCCACACCTCTCCCCCCAGCCCGGCCTCTCTCTGGCCGCCGCCTCGCCCTGCCGCCTGCCAGAGGGAGGGCCCAGGTCTGGGGCAAGAGAGGCAGGTGTGCGGGGCCCCCGGTCTGACAGACCTCAGCTGACAGGTCGCAGGCCTCAGGCAAGCTCTGGCTTCATTCCCTCCGCTAACACTTGTGAGGAAGATAAGCTAGTGGGCCCCGATCCAGCTGGATGCTGGGGCCACAGAGAAGAACCCAGTGCGGCCCTGTCTGTGGTTCCTTCCACACGGGCCCCAGCCACCGTGCCCAAGCCCCACGCACGGCAGGGTGACCAGTGTTGGGGAACACAGGCCCCATGGCAGTAGCCCCTTGGCTGAGTGGGCACCCGGTTTACTCCTTCTGCCCCAACTCTGTCTAAACATGGCCTTGGCCCTGACCACCTGGGCCTGTCCTCAGCGTCCTGTAGGACGAGGCCCACCTCCAGCGCCTCACCTGTTCCCTTTCTCCCCATTCCCTGGCGAACCCTTACTTACCCGTTCTGGTCTCATCTCAGATGTCACTTCTTCCAGGAAGCCTCCCAAGCTGCTCCGTGGCTTTGTCTGCTGCCTGGCTGCGTCCCAGCTCAAAGACAGTGACCATCGTCCCTCCTCCCAGCCCAGAGCTTGGTGCCAGGCTGAGCCTCAGCAAATGTCAGCTACGTGCCTGTGTTTTGGAAGCAGAAGAGATCTTGGAGGCCAGCTAAACCCATCTCTCATTTCTCTACCAGAGGAAGCCGAGGCCCAGAGAGACAGAATGGTGTACTCTGGGTCACACAGGGAGGCAGTGCCAGGGGTGACTGTCACTTGCGTGGCCACGGCCCCCTCTGCAGCTGCTGCGTCCCCAGGGAGCAGGGCCCTGCTTTGTTCTCCTCTCCCTTACCCATTAATAATAGGATTAAGAGCAAGTTGTTGCCAAGGAGAGAGACTGACTTTAAAAAACCGACCCAAGCACACTTTAAGAGAATGAAAAACTTCAGCCATCAGCACTTTTTATTTAGACCCGAATTCATGAATTTTAACCAAATAGGCACTGGCACGTTAGGTATTAATATATGTGCAATTATGTAAAACCACTATTATGGCTGTAATGAAAATTAGATTCTGACTAGGTGGTGGCGTTCCAGGAGGGAGGCGACCTCTGGATTCCAACGCTGTGACCTCCGATCGCTGTTGCCATGGTAACGTGGCTGCCTTGGGACTGTGTGGACAGGAGGCTGGTCCTGCGGGGAAGGGCAGCTGACAAGGCTGGCCTGGGCTGGGCTGGTTCGGACCTGCAGACCCCATATCTGGGCCAGGCCAGGGCTGCTCCGATCACCAGGGGGACGTGGTGGCGTGGGCAAGACCAGCCAACCCACAGTGCCCCCAGGCCACCCACATCCTCTGGTTCTCCTTCTTGACTGCCCCTCCAGGGAAGTGTCCCTTCCGTCTTTCCAAAGGTATTTGTTGAGCATATACTACGTGCTAGGCCTATGCCAGCTGCTAGGGTGTAGTGACAGGTCCCTGAACCCATCAGCCTGCATCTCAGAGTGGGGGACATAAAATAAGGAGCAGACACATGGGCGAGGTCGTTTCCGAGCCTGCCAGTGCCAGGAAGGCTGTGGAGCGGGTGTATATGTGTGACAGGGAGTGACCAGGGCAGGGGAGGGCCCTTCCATCAGGGTGGTCGGGGACGACCCCCTGGGAAGCCAGTCGTTTGAGCCAAGGCTTGAAGGAGGAGAGCGAGCCAGCCACGCAAACGCATCAGCAGCCCTTCAAAGTCAGTAGGGTGGCCGGATAAAATAGGGCACACAGTTAAATTTGAATTTCACAATGAAATTTTCCACTGCAAATAATTTTTTAGTGAAAGTGTGCAGTATTGGGGACATTCTTACACTGAAAACACAATCTGTTGTTTATCTGATATCCAAATTTTTATTTGCTAAATCTGGCAAGCCCATCAGAGAGGGGAAGGGGTTGCGGGGGGCCGCGGGTGGTAGAGGTGGGCAGCTCCCTGCCCGTATGCCTGCCCCGGTGGCCCTGGAAGGCTGCTCGTGGTCTCCCTGCCAGTTTCGACCCTATGTCATTCTGACCCTGAGCCGGGAATGCCCTCTGGTCCTGTCTCTGCCTGCCCCACCCGTGCGAGGCCCCCTGGGTGCTCTGGTCTTCACCCACCCACCAGCTCGGCTTCCCATTGGACTCCCCTCACACCTGCCTCCTTCACCAGGCTCCTCGATCCTCAGCCTGCAAGCCTCAACTTGGACGTTGCCACCTTGGAAAATTTCCTGTGACTCCAGGCTGTCCCCACTCTCGGCTGATTCTCACTCAACACCTCGCTGTTTTGTTTGGTTTTGTTTTTTTTAATTAGCCATGTATATTTTTATACTGTGGTAGCATACATCTAAAATTCACCATTGTAACCGTTTTGCAGTTTCCGCTTAAGCGGCGTTACCACTCACGATGTTGTGCAACTATCACCGCCATCCATCTCCAAAATTTTTCGTTTTCCCAAACAGAAACTGCCCCCATGAAACAGCAACCCCCCACCCCTCCCCCACCCTCCATCCCATTTTCTGTCTCCGTGAACTCATCGCCACCAGGGACTTCATGTAAGTGAGATCATATGGGGTTCGTCCTTTAAAAAAAAATTTTTTTTTAATGTTCATCTCTAAGAGAGAGAGCACACAAGTGGTGTGCACTGATACACCCATCCTGAGGTGGGAGGCAGTGCCTGCTGGGCTGTGCCCTCTTCCGGGAGTCGGGTCTGATCTCCCCCTGCGCAGCGGCCTGGGGTCCCCGAGCCAGCTTCTGTGCCCCTGGCTCAGGGCAGGGGACCAGGCTGGCAGCTTCGGGGGTGTCCTTATCGTCAAGCCAAGATGTAAGCACCTGGGGGATGTGGCTTTGAGCTTCTCTGGAAGCAGATGCCAGGTGCTGGAGGGAGGTCTCCCCTGGGTGCTGGAGCTGATGTTTCGGTTGGCTTCATTTCGTTCATTTCGGACTCTTCCTGCCCTGGTCCTTCGGTCTTCCCTGCCGTTCACTCCTCCCTCTCTGTCTCTCTTTGCCTGTGTCTCTCTGTCCATCTGTCTCTCCGGCTGGTCTGATTTCCCTCCATCTCTGGTTCTCTGCTGCTCTCCTTGGCCATTTCCCTCAGATTTACAATGGAAGAAAGCACACCAGGGACAGAGCCCCCGGTCTGGGCTCACGGTCCCAGGCAGGCCAGGGGCGAGTCACAGCCTGGGCCGGCTTCTGTGCTCTCTGTCCTCATACGGTGAATCTGTGTGCCTGCATTTTTGCCTCCTGTGTCTCCTGGGAAGGTACGGGGTTCTTCCCGCCATCGGCCCACTGAGAGACCATGGCCCAGAGTCACCCTCCCTGGGCAAATGAGGGGACAGCCTGCCGTGCTGGTGTTGAAAATGACGAGCAGTCTCCTGGCCACATAGAGCCATCAGGACTTGCCGGCTAAACGTAGACCCAGGTAAGCTACTCACCCCCACCCAGGGCACCCTGCTTGGGGTGTTCCCCACAAGCACTTCTTCCTGGGAGGATGGCAGAGGCAAAGGTCAGCTTTGGGTGAGGGAGGAGCATCTTCCTACCCAGGAGGCCAGGCTGAGGGTCACAGACCCAGGTCCGGCACCGTGGTCATCTCCCAGAACCAGATGAGCACCTGGAGAAAGTCGCCAGGAAGGCTGATCTGGCTGGCGATGGGCAGGCCATGGCGTCCCACAAGAGAGGGCTATAGGCAGCTTCCCAGGTGGTTCGCAATGATCCGGCCTCCCAGTCCGCAGGCCCCTGTGTCACCCCCTCTCTTTGCACACGGGCTGGACCTAGTGACTTCTTTCTAACGAATAGCAAATGTAACGCAAGTCACTTCTTCAGCCTAATGCTCTCCCATCTGAGCTATTTCAGCCAGGTGGCAGGGGTCACTCCAGGGATGTCACATCTTTTTTTTTTTTATGTTTATTTATCTATTTATTTTGAGGGGGGAGGGGCAGAGAGAGAGAGAGAGAGAGAGAGAAGGAGAGAGAGAATCCCAAGCAGTGTCCACAATCAGCGTGGAGCCCGACGCAAGGCTCGATCTCACGAACCACAAAATCTTGAACCGGAGCTGAAATCAAGAGTCAGATGCTTAGCCGACTGAGCCACCCAGGCGTCCCCAGGAATGTCACTTCTGGGCCACAAAGAGCTTCTGGCTTTCACCTTGTAGGTCCTCTCTTGCCCCGCCTCACTTACTTCCTCCAATGAGAACTGGTTACTGTGCGATGAGCCGCCCTATGGAGAGGCCACCTGACAAGGAATTGAAAGATGCCTCCTCCTGCCAACATCCACTGGGGGCGGGGGGCGCCCCAACGCCCTCCTGGGTGAGCTCGGAAGCAAGTCTCGTCAGTAGAGCCTGAAAGCAAGCCTGCAGCCCATGCCGACAGGTCGGTTGCAGCCCTGGGGACCGGAGGACCGAGTTAAGCCTTCAGAAACTGTGAAATCATAAATTTGTTTTAAGCTGCTGAACTTTGCAGTAATTCGTTATGTAGCCATCGGCAGCTGAGACAAGTACATGCTGCCCTGCGTTACGAAATCATGTCTTCTATTATGTGAAATTCTACTACAGGCAAATTGCTCTAACTGGGAAAAAGTCAGAAGAGTGGTGGCCTCCTGGGAGCAGAGAGGCAGGACTGACTGGAAAGGGGCCTGAGAAGTCCTTCCGGGATGACGGCAATGTCTTCTGTTCTGACAGCGATATTTATGCTATGTGGGTATACGCGTTTGTCGAAATTCAGCAAATGACTTTCAAGATGTGTGCATTTCAGTGTATGTACATTTCACATCCAAAGCAGTAAGTGCTAATGTATTTAGGGGGAACTGGACTGATGTCTTCAGTTTACTTTGAAATGCATCAAAAAATAAGATGGACTGATGGATGAATATTGATAAAGCATGTATTATTAAATGTAAGTGGTAGAATTTTACCGGTGTAGTATATGGGTGTTCACTAAAAATTCTTTTCACCTTTGCTGTGTGTTTGAAATTTTCATAGCAAAATGTTGGGCACGATCACTCGCTTAGCAAGTACGGCGTGCTCAATGGGAGAAAATTAGAAGGATAGCATTGTGGGGTGCATAGTAACTCTAATCGAGGTTTGTTTTGCGCTAGGCATCTGATGAGGCTCCTTCACGTGCATGATCTCATTTCATTCTTACGGCCAGTGTACAAGAAAGCGATGATGAGTCCAAATTTACAGATGGGGAAACTGAGGCATGGGGAGTCACTCCCTCAAGGTTGTGCAGTGAGCAAGCGGCAGAGCTGGGATTTCCCCAGGTCTGAGTGCTCAGAAGGGTTGAACTGTGTCAGCCTGGGGGTGTCATGCCTCTCTGTGCCTCAGTTTCCCAGTCTCCGAAGTAGAGATGCAAACCGCCTTGCGGGTGAAATCAGGTAACCGTGGCTACGTCTTTTGAGGCTCTATCTGTGCAGGCTCCGTGCTGTAGCTGAGAGAAGCTTGTGGACGCTTAGGCACGTGGACTTCACCTCTGCGCCCCCTGCTACCCCCACCAGAACAGGTGCACAGTAGGTGTGGCTGCCGAGGCTGGGAGGTGTGGTCGGCTCAGCCTGCCCTCCCTGAGAGCCTGGGCTCTTTTCTTCTGGGTCAGTGGCTCAGACACATGCCCAGGGCTCCTGGGTGCCTCATTCTCACGTGGTGGGTCCCACATGTAGAGGTGAAGTTGCCTCACCACGGCTGGGCTCTATGGGCCTCACCTCCACCCCTCCTTTCACAAGGGAGGAAGCTGCTCAGTCCATCAGCAGTCCTGGCCTGAGAGGAAAGCCTTCAGGGCCCTGCTCCTGCAAGTATCAATGCGACACAGGGAGGACTTCCCTGAGTGCACCAGCACCCACAGATATGCATTTGCACAGGGGCTGGACCCAGGGATGGGATGCTGACTGAGCACCGCCGGTGTACCCGGGGCTTCTCGGCCGTCACTCTCATGTCAGCCTGGAGAAGTGGGTGTTACTGTTCCCACTTCTGTGGTCAGGGATATGGAGACTCAGAGAGGCAAAGCCACCTGATCAGCCAGCTCTAGGGGCTGTGTTCTTTCTGGCTGGCTCCTCGGGTCCTGAGGAGAATGTAAGTGAAAGACAGACCATCCTCAGGGTGCCTGGGTGGCTCAGCCAGTTAAGCATCTGACTTCAGCTCAGGTCGTGATCTCATAGCTCGTGGGTTCGAGCCCCGCGTCGGGCTCTGTGCTGACAGCTCAGAGCCTGAAGCCTGCTTCGGATTCTGTGTCTCCCTCTGTCTCTCTCTGCCCCTCTTCCACTCACACTCTGTCTCTCAAGAACAAATAAACATTTTTTTAAAAAGTTGAAAAAACAAAAAAACCCCAGAGACTTTCAGGATCACCACAGGTAGTAAATGAAGCTGGAATTGAAATGCAGAGTCTGAATATCTGTTCTTTCCTCTGGCCAGTGTGTGCATTGCCTGAAATGCATACAATGTTGGTATAATCTCCTGTGTTTGGATTATTTTATAGGGTGTCAAAATTAGCATAAACTAGGGGCGCCTGGGTGGCTCAGTTGGTTAAGCATCTGACTTCGGCTCGGGTCATGATCTCGTGGTTCGCGGGTTCAAGCCCCGCATCAGGCTCTGTGCTGACAGCTCAGAGCCTGGAGCCTGCTTCCGATTCTGTGTCTCCCTCTCTCTCTGCCCCTCCCCCGCTCACACTGTCTTTCTCTCAAAAATAAATACACGTTAAACAATTTTTAAAAATTAGCATAAACTACATAATAATTTAGTAGTTAAGACAAAAATTTGAGGAATAAGAGATTAGGAGAGGGGCGCCTGGGTGGCTCAGTCGGTTGAGCGTCCGACTTCGGCTCAGGTCATGATCTCGAGGTTTGTGAGTTTGAACCCCGCGTCGGGCTCTGTGTGCGTCTCTCTCTCTACCCCTCCCCCCCCACACTCTGTCTCTCTCTCCTTTGAAAATAAACATTAACAAAAAAATAAAAAGAAAAAAGAAAATAGAGGATCCTTCCCAGATGTCTGTGGGCTTCTAAGTACGGTAAAACCTCGGTTTGCACACATAATTCATTCCAGAAACATGCTTGTCATCCAAAGCACTTGCGTATCAAAGAGAATTTCAAGAACCATTGGCTCAGTTGTGATCACATGACGTTCGGCGTCGCGAACGACTCGTGTTGCGGGACATCTCTCGTTTATCAAGTTAACATCTATTACAGATGTTTGCTCGGCTTGGGTAACACTAAGTCACTCGCGGTCCAAGGTTTTACTGTGTCCTTCACAGCTAATTAACGGACTGACCTGTGTTCACAGCTTTCTCACTGCTCTTCAATCCCCAAAACCCAGACGCTCTACTCCAAACCGTGGTCGCCAGAGGACGGGCAATTTTTCTCTGGAGGACAGTGCGGTGACCAGAGTAGGTCCCCACGGAGGTCAGAGGGCTGGTCCAGGCTGAGGGAAATCGGGGGGTGGCAAGGACTCCGTGGGCCCATGTGGCCCCGGGGGCGGTCCCTCGGCGGCAGTGGTTGGAGCGGGTCCGCGATTCCAGCCCGCAGCGCAGGCCGCCTCCTCCCTCTGGGATTCGTGTCCTGTGGATCCTGGGGCAGGACAGGAGGGGAGTCTGAGATGATGGGTTTTTAAGTGGCACTCTGTTTCCCCCAAACCTGGCCTCCTGGGTGGGTAGCCATGGAGTGAATGCCGGTCGGGCACAATCCACCAGCTTTCTCTTTCCTGCTGCAGATGCGTGTGTGGGTCTCACCCAGAGACCCAGCTGCACAGCACCTTCCCTGAACCTGTCCGTGGCATCAGCCACGCCTGTGACTTTCCTTCTGTCCCCCTCTGGGACGCTCAGAGTTGGCGTCACGTATGAGTCTAACTCCCCTGAGAGACTGGCGAAGGACTAAAAGACGGAGACTGTCCGTCAGACCTGTCAGCCTTTGGGAACTGAGAAGCTCTCAAGGCTGGGGTCTGGTGGAGGAGGCCGGGCAGCCTGTGAGAGAGGAGAGTGTGCCCGTCAGTTCCCAGCAGGGACCCTTCCTTGTCCCTGCGGGCTGTGACCCGTCACCCATCGAGGGAAGGGGCCCAGATGCCTGTCCTCTGCCCTGCCGTGTCGCTGTAGACCCTGACCTGGGAACGTCGCCAGCTGCCAGCCCTCATTCCTGGAGGAGACTCGGCAGTGATTACAGGCTTGAGGCCTCTTAAGGACATGTTTGCACGGCGGGTGGCCCTAGCACGCCAGCAGCTGCCAAGCAAGGTGCCATCTGGGGAGCTGAGGTTTTCCAGCAGAGGGCAGGCCTCAAAGTGCTGCCTGCTGGGGCCCCTCCCTGCCAGGGGAGCCGGGGTCCCCCTAGAGTCCCACTTGCTGCACCCAGAGTGGGGCCCACTTTGTTCTCTGTCCCCAGTGTGGTGGTTGGTGCAGCTGGTACAACCCAGCAGGCCCTGAACAGGCCGGGCCGTTGCCTGAGTCACCACAGCCTCTGCCCTCAGCCCCACTGCAGCTGTCACGTCCTTGCCCTGGGGTCACCTGTGTCTGCGTCTACGTCCTTGACGCCCAGGGCTTCCTTGAGAGCCGGGCCACATCTAAGTGGTCTGGGGACTGCGGCGGCCAGCACAGGGTTGGGGGAGCGGGACACCCTCCTGCTACAAATCGCCTGAAAATGTAAGATCAGCTACCACAAACTTTATTCAGCGCATAGCTTAGTTTGCAAGGAAGGAAGGGAAAGTCCCGAGAGCCGGAAATGATGAGGGAGCTGACACCGGAAACAGAAGCAAACGCCGACCCTCTGGGGGTCCCAAAGCATTTGCCCATAACAGGAGACTCGGAACTTGAGTTTTAACCGCAACACGGGGAAGCGAAGACATTTTATCATGAGCTCGCGAAAGATTGAGAGTCAGAAGGGAGACCCTCCCCTCAAGCTGGAAACTTCAAAGTGGTATGCTCAGCGTGTGGCTAACCTACAAAGACCAAACTACCGGCCAAGAAAGACAACAAGGACACCCCTTTGTCCCGGCGTCTGCAATGTAGGAGATTTTACAGACGTTCCTTCCTGAGAATGTGTCAACTCAGATTGACCTTCACTGGGGATTGGGATCCAGATTTGTAAACTGAGTGGTCCAGAAAAACCCCAAGCCAATTAGTGACATAAAGTGGTGTTGGGTTGGCCGGGCCGGGGCACACGGCTGGAGCGTCCCTCCACCCTCTTCTGGGTCCTCCTGGGTCCCCGAAGCACAGCACCAGGCTCATGGTCTCAAATCGCAAAACACAGGAGCAGACAATCCATGATGAGTCATAGCAGAAACCACGCATGGAAAACTAGATCAAAAGATTTCAGATGTTTGATCAGAACAGAATAAAAATAAGCAAGTTAAAAATGTTTAAAGAAAGAAGGATTGAGAACACAGACAAGGCGGGGGGGGGGAGGGAAGACTATAAAAGTTATCAGAGAGAGACGAGAAAGAGCCAAGTAGAACTTCTAGAGATGAAAAAATGGCATAACGGAGACATGAAACTCGACGGATGGACCGGGTCCCTAGCAGCAAATAGACCCAGTTCCGGAGGGAAAATTAGGGATGACAAGATGGGGCGGAAGCAATGACCAGGATGTATAAAACAGGACAGAAGAAAATGCCACAGGAAATATGAAACGGAGGCCAGGAGGTGGGAGCGTTAGGGCAAAAAGAAATGGAACCTCTCTATTTGGAGTTCCAGAAGGAGAAGAGAATGGACGAGAGTCATTATTCAAAGAGGTAATGGCTGAGAATTTCCTAGCATTGATAAAACATGTGAATTTCAGTCCGGGAAGCATAATAAATCCCAAGCAAGGGATAAAGAAAAAATTCCACAGTTGGACCCATCGCGGGGATGCAGGCCAGCCCTTGACGAGAAGCCGGAGGGAAGAGACAAAACCACCCCTGAACGGCAGGTGCCTGACAGCACAGAGGCCTAGATCTGGAAAGTCGTATCGCCAAATATGAAAATAAACGGAGCAGATCCTAGATCTGCATCAAGTAAAAATATCTTTCAAGAATGAGAAGAAGACACCGTTAGACAAAGGCAGGCGGGTCCACAGTTCTCACAGCCCCTCACGAGAGCCCCTCCTAAAGCACAGTGATGCCTGGAGGAAGGGGGTTCCCAGAGGCAAGAATGGGGGTGAGGATGGTGGGCAAACGGGGAGCGACTTTATAGAGCAATTCTGGTAACGTCCAACCTGGAGGATAAAACGGGTAAAATGTCCATAAGATTCTGGTATTTCCCGTCTTTGGATGCTCGTTGAAGAAATACCAAATATTTCATTCTTTCACAAATGTTTCTGCTTTGCCTGCTCCCCAGATGCACACTGTCAAACTGCAGAATGATAGAGCCATTCTGTGGGTCTCCTGTACCCCAGCCCAGTGGTTCTCACTGAATCATCACCTGGAGGGCTTGTAACCTGTCGGGGGGCCAGGCCCCACCCCAGAGTGACTGATGCAGCCTGAGAACCTGCATTTCCAACAAGTTCCCAGGCACTGCTTATACTAGACCAAATTCATAGGACCTCTGCTCTAGCCTAATGGTCCCCAAGTCTCTCCAGCCTGTGGCAGGGTTAATAATCCTTACTCCTCTAGGAAGCCTTCTGGCATACACTATCAAGCAAGGACTGTATTTTCATCCGTACCTGCTCAGAATAGAGCAGACGTTAAATCAGTTTTAGTTGAATACTTAACTTTGTGAATTTTTTTTAATGTTTATTTATTTTTGAGACAGAGAGAGACAGAACGTGAACGGGGGAGGGTCAGAGAGAGAGGGAGACACAGAATCCGAAACAGGCTCCGGGCTCTGAGCTGTCAGCACAGAGCCCGACGCGGGGCTCGAACTCATGGACCGCGAGATCATGACCTGAGCCGAAGTTGGACGCTTAACCGACGGAGCCACCCAGGCACCCCTTAACTTTGTGAATCTTAAAAAAAATCCCTCCATCAAGAAATTACTGACACACACACACACACACACACACACACACACACCCCTTTTCTCTTCACGAGAGTTAACACATCTCCTGTACTCTTAGGAAGCCTTCCTGAGCACTGGCTGTGTGCCAGGCCTGGCCCTGGACCGTAGGTGATCCCACTGCCCCTTGAGTGGGCTAAGTAGGGTTCCCCAGGGGCTACAGCCCAGGTGCTTTTTTCTAAATATGGGGTCTTTGGCCCTGGGATGCTTCTAACTCCCCCTCCTCCTCAGACCCCCAGTGCACCCTGCTCCACTGTCCACACTGAAGGCCGTGCCCCTGAGGGGTTGGTTTAGGGTCCTGAGACAGTCCTTCCTGCCCCTCCTCTCCGCTGAAGCCATCAGTTGCCTGGCAGGGGGATTAAGCGGAACGCCACGGGCAATTGATCCCAACAAGCTTAAGACGTCCCCGTTCCAGGAGAAGGCCCTGGTGACAGGAGCGGCTGCCGGCTGGCGGGACTCCTGCCCGAGCAGCTGCGAGCCCCTCGCCCATCAGTAGGGAGGGAGGACGGTGCTGGGCACGTTGGGAGGACAATGCACCCCCACCCCCCACCCCGCGAGGGGCTGGAGTTTCTGGCGCTGCCCTGAGAAGTGCCCAGAGGATTCAGGGGTTGGGGGACAGCAGGGGAGCTTGGGGGTGCCCACGTGGCTGATTTATGAGGCCGGATTAAGAAGATGGATGGCCTGTCCCTTAGCCAAGAAATAAGTTGCTCTGCCAACCTCTGAAGGGCACAACCGTGGAGGAGGAGAACGTGCAGCCCGAGGTTCACGGCAGTAAGGAGGAGTGATGGGTTGAAGCAGCTGAGTATCAGGAAAGATACCTTGGCTGTGAAATCTGTTAAGGCTGGAAGCCAGCTCTGGCAGGAAGCGCTGGGCCTGCTTTCTTGGACGCAGAGAACTGACTGGCCTGGGTGTGGGAGGCACACGTGGGAGACGCACTCGGCCCTGGGGAGGCTAATCGGATTCAGCCCGAGACCGTTTCTCTGAAGTCCTAATTGGCAGTGCGATTGCCCTGCTCTCTCTGGGCCACCTCATCCCCATCGGGGCAGGGAGGGTTCCAGCGGGGGCATCAGGGGGCTGCCGGGGCCAGGAGCAGCCAGGTGGGGGGTGCCCAGAGAGGGACACTGGTCTGCTGGAGGTGAGCCACAGTGCAGCTCGGGCCTCGCTCTCCCCTGGGGGCAGCGGTTTGTTCTCCTGACATCCGGGGGGGGGGGGGGGTGGGCAGGCACCACAGCAGGTGCACAGCAGGGCGGGCCTTCCAACAACCTGCCCACCAAGCAGGTTGGTTCCAGAGCCCAGCTGTTTAGGGTCCCTGGCAGTTTAGGAGACCGACCTGCGGGGTTGGGGGAAGCACTGGGAAGGCCGACCTCGCCACCCGGCCACGTTCCTGAAAGCACGTCCAGAGATCTCACCCCAGCACCCCGGGGAAGCACGCTGCACCTTGGAACTTTCCTGAACTAATCACCAGGCTTCACAGGAACTCGGATCCCTGGGCGGCAGATGCCGTCCCCACGCGGGGTCACTTGCTGAGTAACCGGACGGCGTGTGCCAAGGAGAGCTTCCTCGCTGGAGGAAGCAGCCCGTGACTCAGGCTCTGACTCAGTGCCCAGCCCGAGCGGGCACAGGCTGTGCCCGCTCGGGGGCGCCAGGGAGGAGGTGCGGGGACTTGGGGAGCGCGGCCCGCAGGGCCCTCCTCCCACCGGCCAGCCTCCGGCATGGCCTCCTGAGCCTTTGCTGTTTCACTTGGTTTTCATGAAGCCCCGGGAAGCAGGGACTGGTTCTCCCCATTTTGCCACGAGAAGGCCGAGTGTTCGGGGAGCTAAAGTTACGTAAAACACTTGGTCCGTGTTAGCCCTTAGTGGGTGTTCTTATATGCCGCCTGCCTTCTGAGCACCGGCATGGGCTGTTTCCCTGGGTCCTGCTGAGGCCACTGGGCTGAAAAACACAAATGTCCTCACGCAAATGTCCTTCTCCGGGGAAGGTCTTTACAGGCCCCTGGCGCAACTCGCTTTGACCGCCGTCTCCCCGGACAGTCTGATCTGGCCTCCTGGACGCGGTCTGGGGTGTCCTGCCCACCTCCAGGCCCCTCCCAGACCAGCAGCTGGTGCCTGCGCCCCTCCCCTCGCTGCCCTCCCCTCCTCTTCCTGGCCTTCTGCTTCAGAACAACCTTGCTGTTGTCTTTGCAACTTTCTTGCTGGCTGAGAGCGGCTTTTGGAACGCGAACCATTCATTTGTGGGATTTTTTATTCACCCGTGAAAATTTGCGTTCAACAACAGGGAACAGGGAGTAAGACGGAACGGCAAGTGTGAAGTCCGCCCCCAGAGCAGGTCCCCCACAGAAGCAGCGGCCGGTCTCAGCCCCGGGCTCCTGGGGCAAGCTCGGGCTCCCCAGAGTCCTGCGCGGATCTGGGGTTAAAGCACCCAGCTGCAGAGGGAACGGGCAGGCTAAGCGGCCCCGCACCCGGTAGATTTGTATTCAGGCAAGGCTCTGGGAGAAAGTAATAAAAAATGGGAGGCGGGGGGAGCCTGACACGTCCAAACAAGATTTCTCATTAGTTTGAAAGATGGTCTAGGACCTAGGTCTATAATCAAAAGGATGGATTGTGTCCTGATTAAGTTGTCTGGAACTTGGAAATAGCTCACAGCTTCTGTCCTGACCTTCACAGAGGTCCCCAAAGACACGAGGCTGGAGTCCAAAGTGACTCTGTCCAGTGTGAGGTGGCGTTAAGATCCCTCATTAGCCAGGGCGCCTGGGGGGGCTCAGTCGGTTAAGCGTCCGACTTCGGCCCAGGTCATGATCTCACAGTTCGTGAGTTCGAGCCCCGCGTCGGGCTCTGTGCTGATGGCTCAGAGCTTGGAGCCTGCTCCGGATTCTGTCTCCCTCTCTCTTTCTCTCTGTCCCTCCCCCACTCACGCTCTGTCTCTCTCTCCTTCAAAAATAAACATTAGGAAAAAAAAAAGTTCTTCCATTAGCCTCACCCAGCCAATTCCAGGCCCCTGGCCTTCCCAGCCCCTGGAAAGGACCGGAAGGACGGGAAGGTGCCAGGTGGAGGGGCCAGGGTGCCGCACGGCCCGTGGCCAGTGTTGGGCCTGGCTTCTCCCTGGGCCTCAGGGTCCCCGCTGGGGGACAGCGATCATCATCCTGCCCGTGGAGTGGCCCTGAGGATTCTCTGTGAGATCAGGCCGCTGCTCTCAGCGGACCCCCCCCCCTTCCTCTCTTGCCACCATTGGTGAGAGATGCTGGCTGCCTGCTGAGCAGCTGAGTCCAGGATGCCTGCTTCCTGCAGGTGGGGGGGCATGGATGCCATCACCCCAGCCAGGCCCAGGTGCCCAGTGCTCAGACAGGCCCTGCAGCTTTAATTGGAGCCAAGAGCATCTCTACCTGGATCCTGGGGAGTCGGACCACATTGAACGAGGAGTCATTTCTCAGCCCAGATGCGTCTTCCTCCTGGAGAAAGGTCTTGAAGTGCCTAATAAACAGTTCAAAAGCAGCTCAGTGTGGCTTTGTCAGTGACACCAGCTACATAAAAATGAGAAGGGCCATTTATCTTCTGTCTTTAGAACCTGAAAGCAAGATTCTGAGGACTGAGGCTATATGTTAATAGAATTCCTGTTACCTGGAGCTCACTGGCAGCACCCTACCTTCCAGAAGCAAGGCCTCTGGGGACAGCCTGGAGCCATCATTAGCGAATGCTCCACAAGCTCTTCAATCAGTGACCAGGTTTAATAGCTGTGAGGGCCTCTCCCTCCCCAGGGCTCTCTGAGTGTAATAGCCTGCCTTGTTGCCTGCCTGCCGTCCCCAGGCCTCCTGCCCTTGACTTTTGTTATTGTTCCACCTGTAGGATGAAGCCCACTTCTGTCCTGGGACCTGCCCAGGCCTCTAGTTCTCTGTGCTCAGGCCCTGAGCCAAAGGGAAGTGAGTTTCAAGCCCTGAGGACTCGGCTTCCTGTCTCCTGAATGCCTTCGGTGTCCTTCCTCCCTGACGTCGGCCGCCCTCTGCCCACTCTCCCAGCCTTCTCTCTGCTCCCCATCTCGAAAATTCACACTAGCTACAGTACCTCACACACTCATGTTCCTCCTTCCACTTTTGCTAATGCCGATCCCTCGGCCTGGGTACCCTCCCCTCCCCAACTCCCTGGGCTTTGCTGGATGAGCGCCTACTGGTTTTACAAGACATGTCTGTAGAGTTTCCTCCTCCAGGAAGCCCTCTTGAAGCTGCAGGACGCTGCCTGCTCTCAGCACACTATGTTTTCTCATTGCTCGTTTTGGATCTGTCCCCCGTGTCCCATCGCCCCAGGAAGCCAGCTGTACCCAAATACCAGCCCATGAGGCTCCCTGACCCTGTCACTCCCGGGGCCCCTTCTCCAGAACAGACACTGACTTCCGTCCAGATGGAGCCTCCAAACTAGCGTGAGAGGTCCATCCTGTACCAGCTGTGACCCTGGGGGAAGGTGGATGGTCTGGAGGGCTCCAGGGACCTGTTCTGCAGCCTCCCCCCTTGGAGACCAGCTGCCTCGAGGGAAGGAGGGGGCAGCCCTGGGCTCTCTGCTCCAGGGAAAGGGGACTGAAGCCCACCTTGGCTAACAGCCCTTCCTCCCAGATCCCACTTGGTTATGCTGCTCTCAGAGGCACCTTCTTACCCCCTGGAGAGGACCACTTGTCTCCGAGGGTCGCTGTCCCCCAGCAAACCCACCTGAGAGTCACATCATCTTGGTTCTAGTCACATGTTCTTATCAGAGGCCTGGGAGAGGACCCAGGGGCACCAGCATGCGGGTCCATCTGGAACCCCCTTGGGCAAGTAGCTCCCAGAGCCTCAGAGCCCGTCAAGGGTGAAGACAAGGACCCAGATGGAGTCCCTGAGCACAAGGGTCACATATGTGCCTTGAATGGAAGTCTCGCTTCTACTTGTCGTGGCGATGGGCGGGGACGGGGTTGGGAAATAGCCCACTGGGGGAAAACTTTTTTATTTTCCAACTGATACAAGCCGCAGCCACAATGTGTCCCTCCAAAGCGCACTGTTCCCTGTTCCCACAATGCAGAGCTTCAGAAGGGTAATAAACCACACCCATTCCCGAGCGAGGCCGGTCTGTCTGTCGTCTCTTCGTCATTACCCCGTGGCCTCAAGCTCCCAGCAGAGGACTGCGGTGCAGCCGCAGAGGTGATCTCAGGAGTCAGGGCGCGGCCAGCCCAGCAGCCCTTGGGGGACCCCAGAGCGACACGGTGGGGTGCAGCCTGGTCCTTGGGTTCCTTCCGTTTCTCAGAAGTGCTGCTGGTGCAACCCCAAACCTCCCCCCTGCCAAGACTCGGAGGGATCCAGGGTGCACACCTAGTTCAGGGAGTTGGGCTGGGGCTTCGACGTAACTTGGTACAAGTGGAGGGGACATGGGATTTGAGTCAGCAACATCGGTGTTGGAAGCCGCCGCAGTGGACTCAGTCAGGACCCAACGTGAGACGTGACCCTGTCATTTCTTGGCAAATGATGGACCCCCTCGGCCTCAGTGTCCTGACTGCAAAGGGACAATGGGCTTAGTGCACCCTCACAGGGTCTGGGTGAGGCCCCTGTAAGGGCATCAGTCAGCATTTGCTGGGTGAGCAGAAGGGGACAGCCGGGTCTCTGTCCCAGGAGCCCACAGCCAGATGAGGGAAGCATCATCGTCACTGTGTTGGATCGGAAGGAGCAAACCTCTCTTGACCCAGTTTATTTTATTTTACTATTTTTTAATTTTTTTAATGTTTATTTATTATTGAGAGACAGAGAGACACACAGAGTGTGAGCGGGGGAGGGGCAGAGAGAGGGGGGAGACACAGAATCTGAAGCAGGCTCCGAGCTGTCGGCACGGAGCCCGACGCGGGGCTTGAACCCACAAACCGTGAGATCATGTCCCGAGCCGAAGTCGGTCGCCCAACCGACTGAGCCACCAGGCGCCCCTCTTGACCCAGTTTAAATACAGTGAGCTTGTTGTCAGGATGAGGGGGATATCCCGGGACTTAACTGCCAGGAGAGAGGGCATCTCTCCCGGCCTCTCTCTGGGATATTTGCCCTCTGCCCCTCTCTGCGTGCCAGCCCCATGCCCAGGTGACAGGCAGTGCTGGGCCTGCTTTCCCATGACGTAGCCTCGTGGGTAGCTTTCATTCTCAGCCGTACCCCCAAACCCCCAGAACCAGAACCATCTGCCAGACGTCTCATCGTCCCCAGATTCCCAGGACAGGAGTCCCATTAGCCCTGGTCTGATTGGGGTGGACAGGGCTGGTCTTCTGGAACGGAGGGGGGACCCTTTTTACCACCAGGGGCAGAACAAGATGTCTTTGGAAGGTGTGTAGGTGCATCTCCAGTAGAGACAAAGAGACCTGCATCATCGGCTGTGGGAGCCCACAAGGCGCAGAGGCCTTGTGTGTGTGTGTGTGTGTGTGTGTGTCCTAGGGGATCTCACAGAAGAGGAAGATTTAACCCAAGGTCACAAGCTTCCAGGGGCTGGACTAGGCCTTCTGTAGGTCCCTACCTTCAGTACAAGGTCTGACTGGAGGAGATCATGAATGAATGAGTGAATGAACCACCATCAAAATATGGGTGGGTTTGGGGCATCTGGGTGGCTCAGTTGGTTGAGCATTTGACTCTTGATTTTGGTTCAGGTCATGATCCAAAGGGATCATGGGATCGAGCCCCACATTGGGCTCCTTGTGGAGCATGGAGCCTGCTTAAGATTCTCTCTCTCCCTCTGCCCCTCCTCCATTTGCACGAGGGCTCTCTCTCTCTACAAAAATAAATAAATAAATAAATAAATAAATAAATAATAATAATAATAAACCCAACACGGGTGGGCTTGGTGGTGAGGCCTATATCAGAGCTCACAGGAAGGGTCCGTGGACAGGCCAGGCAGGGCCAAGGGGACCACCCAGCAGGCCGTGGGCTGACCCCACAGGGAGCAGAGAGCCCGGATGAACTTTGACCTAACAATTCACTTCTAGGACTTCATTCCAAGGAATTACTTGCACAAATACACAAAGCTATTTACTACAGCATGGAAGCAACCTACATTTCCATCATAATGGGATTCAAACACTGCACACCATGGGGCCCCCCACAGTGGAATCCAGGCTCCATTAGAGAGGATAAAGTGGGTCTGTGCGCCTGGTGTGCAGAGGGCCGCCAGATGCATTGGGAAATGACACACAGCTTGTGTAAGGAAAATCAGGGACGGGCAGGCGGTGTGACCTCACACCGGGATGAAGAGGGTGGAGGGATAGAGGCTGCGGAGCCGGGAAAGGATTCTTACTCACTGTAAACCCTTTTGCTTTCCTCTTTTTTATGTCTGTTTCTGTTAGAAAGCAGTTATTAAACATGGAATATAACAACAGACAAAACTTGTGTGGTGCCTTTCTGGCAGGAAGGGAGCGTGTTATTGCCCTTGAACCTAGAGGTGGGTGACCTTGGACTAGACTGGGGGCTCAGGCTGACTCCAGGGTAGGGGTTGCAGAGGGAGAGGGATGGGGGAGGGTGTGGGGGGGTTGGTCCCCACAGGTGGATCCAGGAGGGAGCAGGGAGTGACAGCAGGCTCAGGGCAGGGGCTGAGGGAGGCAGGAACCCCGGCGGTCTGGCTGGGCCCCGGGCATGCAGATCAGCGCCACAGCAGAAATAATTTCGTGAACGCGAGCAGTCGGAATGGAATCCTGTAAAGATCACCACTGCTGTGATGGGCGGCCGCCCATCGTGTGTCTGGGGCGGTACTAGGCCATTTTCACATCTGATCTCCCTGACTCCTCTGAAGACGGCAGGTCATGAGCGCTGTGAGGACGCCCACTGTCCAGACGAGGAAGCTGGGGCTCGAGGGAGTGGGGCATGGGGTCTAGGAGACACAACGGGCAGCCGCAGAAGAGGGGACTTGGAACGCGGGACTGTCTGGTCCCAGGCTGTGCAAGTTTTCAGAGATGCTGAGGGCCCCAGACACGCAGCGGACACCAGGGCGAGCAGGCGCAGGCAGGGTCTTGTCTCAGGTCACCCCTGGGGGCTGGAGCCAGCTGCTGCGCGGACCTTGGCTGGTCCTGGTTCTGGCCCTGTGACTGGGTGGCCCGGAGCATGCTGAAACTCGACGCTGGCTCTGGTCGGTGATGGGGATGGTGACTCCTTGCCAAGGCCTGCTTGGTGGGATCTGTGTCTGGGCACCTGAGCCCTAGGGGAATGTCCTGACTGCATGTGGCCTGGGAGGTGGTGACTTTGCAGAAAAGATTCGCTGTTTCCTCTGAAGGTGTCTTTTCCAAGCCGAGGCTAGGGGCACTGTGAACTTGACTGCTAGGTGCCCTTGAGGAAGGAGGGGTCCAAAGGAAGCAAGGGAGGGGCCTGGGGAGAAGGCCTGGGAGTTCTCTCCCTATGAGACTCTAACCTCCGCCCCACCCTGGGCCACTGGGTGGCTGTGGACATTGGCCTTTGTGTCCAACAGACACAATTGCAGGGAGGGGCTTGGGAACCGCATGCCCGAGCTGGGCATTTGCTAGGGAATGGGGTCAGAGCATGAGCTGGCAGGACTAGGTTTATTTAGAAGAATTTGGTGAATTTGTGATTTTTAATAAAAGTAACTGCAAAGCGGAAAAACATGAGTACCTCCTGTTCTCACGGTTACCTGCACAACAGTTACCAGCACAAACGCCCAGGACCATCTCCCCTGCTCTCCCTGCTCATGGCCACCCCCACTGCCCTGAGATGCTTGGCCATAGTTAAGCAGAAATACGTAGGATTAACTTATTTTTGTTAAATGGGCTTGGTTGGATTTACCACATTCAACTAACATTTCTTAAGTACCTACTGTGTTTTTGTACAGCCTAAAACCCTGCTGGATGTATTACACACATCACTTCTTGTAATCCAAATAAGAAGCTTGTGAGGTCATTATCCCCATTTTACAGATGAGGCCATTGAGGCTCAGAAAGCCTGGGAGACTCACACGGCCCGGCTGGGAGGATGGACACACATTTGGGCCTCGCTCCTGGTGCCACATCTCAAGTTCCTCCCGAGGCTTTGAGCACCTTCTCTCTTGTGAGTCCTGGGAGCTGACCCAGATGTCGCCATAGCCTGGGAAGTCCTGTGGCTGGGGCCCTGCCCCCCCACCACCCCCAGCCTCTCTGTGCTCCCTCCCCTCTCCCCTAACACCCAGGGCCCATCTAGCCCCCAAGCATCCAGCTCTGGGATGGAAGAAAGCAGTTCAGACCCTGAGCCTGGGACTTCCTAGTGAGGTGAATCCCCAGCCTCAGCCTCCTCGTCTCTCAAATGAAGATAAGAAGAACCAATCATTGGGGGACATACTGGCCCTAAAGCGCCGAGGGCCGTGAAGTCCTTGTCACTGTTATGAGTGATACGTGGGGAGTGGGGAGCCGAGCAATCTGCAAGCCGAGGCTCCCAGACACAGGCAGATCGACATGACAGCGGCCCCTGGCCCTCGGCCACCATCCAGTCTTGCCCTCTTGTCCTCCCTCAACCTCTCAGGGGCCAAGCCCGAAGGCTCTCTCGGTTCCCTTGCCTGCCTCCTATGCCACCTTCCCTGCTGTGACTTTAAGAAGCAATGCCCATCCCCCCAGTCCAGGGGCCCCCTAGCCCAGGATTTTGAAGACATGAGTGTGAATGATGGTACTGGGCCCGCCTGGCTGTCCGCGGGGGCAGGGTCTCCCTCTGGGGTCTCCGGATCCAGAATCAGTCTGGGCAGCTTCTGGAATGGACACCCTTGTTCCACAGTCAGCCCGTAGTCCACACACACCAGATCCTGTCCTTGAAGCCGGCGGGGAGGAGAGCAGGGAGCAGAAAGAGGAGACCCCGCCGTGCGGCTCCGCAGCCCGGCCACACGCACTCTGGCAGCGAGGAAGGCCGGGATGCTGTGGGTGGACATTTGTCATTCACTTGGGCCACCCAAACCCAGTCCTGAGCTCCTGAGTCTCGGTGGGGCAGGAGGGGGGGAGACCCCTTTCTCCTCTCTCCGGCGGCAATAGTCTTTGCTGCAGAAGCGGCCGTGGTGCGACCGCCGGGTCTCAGGATCACTGAGCGCGAGCTCCACATTGGACCAACCCAATGGCACCGTGCAGATGGTGTGGGCAGTGCTTCTGGAAGCTCCAGCCCTCCTAACCAGGTCCTTTCAACGAGACCGTTTTTTGCTGACAGTGCAGACCCAGCTTCTGTGCTTATAGCCAAGAGCCCCGATTGGTAGTCATACTGGGGTTGGCTCGTCCCTGTGCACGGTCCCTACTGACCCTTGTCCCAACCCGACGTGGAGCCTTGTACCTTTCAGTTCTTGACAAATACTTGGACTTGTTTGTTTGGTTTTCTTTTAGTTTTTTTTTTTTTTAATGTTGCTTTATTTTTGAGAGAGAGACAGAGCATGGGTGGGGGAGGGGCAGAGAGAGGGAGACACAGAATCTGAAACAGGCTCCAGGCTCTGAGCTGTCAGCCCAGAGCCCGACGCAGGACTAGAACTCAAACCTTGAGATCATGACCTGAGCTAAAGTCTGAACTTAACAGACTGAGCCACCCAAGTGCCCCTGTTTGGTTTTCTTTTAAATGTTTATTTTTGAGAGAGAGAGAGAGAGAGACAAAATGCATGAGTGGGGGAGGAGCAGAGAGAAAGGGAGACAGTATCTGAAACAGGCTCCCCACCGTCAGTGCAGAGCCCTACTCGGGACTTGAACTCACAAACCATGAGATCTTGACCTGAGCCCAAGTCTGATGCTCAATCGACTGAGCCACCCAGGCGCCCGGTTGCTTGTTTTTTTAACAAATACTTATCGGGCACCTACCAAGGACCACAGAACCCTTCTACACACCGGGTCCCAGTCACACGTCACATTTTCGAAGCATTGCCACACCCCTGCTAACTGCCTTCGCCATGCATTCGGGGTTGATGTTCTTCTTGCGCTGACAGTGGCATCCTACTGAGGTCTGTGGGTTGACGTCATCCCCGTTGGGTAGAGGGCAAGGGAGAGCCCGTGTCCCCAGAATAGAAAGGGTGTTTCTAAAGGCAAATGATCTGGAGCAGTGTATACCCTCAAAAAACCAGAACTTTCTCAAGTCTGCACTTTTAGGAAGGTGTGGCTCCTGGGACAAGGAGGTAGGAAGGAGGAAAGAGCTTCCTAGTGCACACACACACACACACACACATCTTTACTTTTTGAGGTATTTAATATATAAGGTAAGGAAAGTGAAGTACAAAGTATACAAGTCTTAAACACACAGCTTGATTCGTTTTTTTATGTTTATTTGTTTTTGAGAGAGAGAGAGACAGAGCCCGCGTGGGGGAGGGGCAGAGAGACAGGGAGACCCAGAATCCGAGGCAGGCTCCAGGCTCTGAGCCGTCAGCACAGAGCCCGGTGCGGACTCGAACCCGTGAACCGGGAGATCACGACTGGAACCAAAGTCAGACGCTCGACCAGCTGAGCCTCCCAGGCGCCCCATGATTTCTTTTTACATATGTGCACACCGCACACCCATGTAATCGTCACCTACATCAAGACGTGAAACAGCACCCCACAAGGGCCACTCATGCACTTCCCAGTCTAATCCCAGCTGCCCCCGTGCAGGGAACCACTATTCTGAATTCTATCACAATATACTAGTTTTGCCCATTCTTGACGCTTATATAAAAGGTCTTTGTGTCTGACCTCTTTCACTCAACCTAATGTCTGTTGTGTGTCATTTATTGGTTCCTACTGTATTGTATTTTTAAATCCAAGATAGTGAATGTATAGTATAATAATGACTTCAGGAGTAGAATTTAGCGATTCATCACTTACATATAATACCCAGTGCTCATCCCAACAAGTGACCTCCTCAATACCCCTTGCCCATTTAGCCCATTCCCCTACCGCTGCCCCTCCAGGAACCCTCAGTTTATTCTCTGCATTTAAGGGTCTCTTATGGTTTGCCTCCCTCTCTCTTATTACCTTATTTTGTTGCTTCCTCTTAATCTCTGGGGTGTATTCCATTGTCCAGGTAGAGCACAGTCTACCCTTTCTCCTATTGGTGGACATTAGACCATTTCTTCTGTCTTTCACAGGTACAGTTGCCACGAACCTTCTTGCACTTGTCCTTTGGTAGATGTATGGACTCTTTCCTCTCAGGTATATATGCCGAGGGGGGGATTGCTGGGTCATTGGGTAGGCACCTGACAGTAACCAGGGGTGTGCTGGCAAATGTTTCACCACCAGCTCTTTGGGGAGAAAAAAAATCGTGACTTGTAGTGTTGGCCAGTTCCCATGGTGCAAATCATTTGGTGGCGGGTTTCAAGCTACGGACGTGAAGTCATTACACCCAGAATTAGAAAGAGACGCAGGTCCCCAGACCTCGGGGTCCACGTGAATTGGCTCAGGAATGCCACTGGGCCTCTTTTCCTCAGTAACTTGTTCAACTAGAACAGGGCCTATGATGCAAAGACTAGGATGTGTTGTGCCACCCGGTCCGTGCAGCACATGTCACACGTTATACTTCCATTAGTTGCCAGCTGTCACCCCTGACCAGTCTTTGGGTAGAAGGGTAAGTGTCCACATCTTACCTGAACATTAAAAAGGGAACATACTGAGGCCAGCATGGCCATGGCAGTTAAGATCCTCAAGGTGAAGGGTGGTGAAGAGCTGGCCCCCACCCCAGAAGTGTCTTTCTGATGCCAACCTTGGAGAATCTAGGTCTTACCGCTATTATTACTTTTTTTTAATGGTTATTTAGTTTTGAGAGAGAGAGAGAGAGGGCATGAGTGGAAAAGGGCACAGAGAGAGGGAGGGAGACACAGAATCTGAATCAGGCTCCAGGCTCTGAGCTGGCAGCCCAGAGCCCGACGCAGGGCTTGAACTCATGAACCTTGAGATCATGACGTGAGCCGAAGTAGGACGCTTAACCGACTGAGCCACCCAGGCACCCCGAGGTCCTACCATTATTAAAGTAGCAAATTCTTAATAGAAACCAAGGCTCAGAGAGCGGGGCCAAGTTGAATGCCACCTCTAAAGCTGGGTGTTTGGAAAGAAGATATCAAATGTCAGAGGAATGAGTCTCTAATGGTGGCATTGCAGTCTCCCCTGCAGGCTGGTTGGGGAGAGAATGGCGCTACACCCCTCAAATGACCCGAAGCTCTCCTGGAAGGCTGGGCCCCACCAGCCAGGCCTTTCTGCTTCATGTGAAAGCCTCCCAATCCCCCCACTGTGCATCATGGATGGTATTTTATGGGCAATAAAGAGCCAGCCCTCATCAGCTGGAGTGCGCGGAGCCTTTCCAGCCCAGGCACGCCGAGGCTGTTAACCGACACACTGCGCTGAGGGCCCGAGGCCACCACCAAGGACACATCTGTTCCCAAGAAGCACTCTGTGACAGCCTTTTGTCTCCTCGCCCGTCCTCTCTGCCCGCGATGGTGGTGCGGCGGGGGAGGGCTTCATAGAGTGTTCCCGGTCCTTCCCAGCCGCCGCCCCGAACTTCACCTCCTTCCCCATTCCCCTGTGGCTGGCCATCAGGTGCTGACGTGTCCCTTGACTCTCCCCCATTCCAGACATTTCCTGGCTCCCCACTGCCTGCCAGAGAAAGTCCCAGCTTCTGCGTATGTCTTCTTAAAGGCTCTCGCAGATGGTGGATGTGCCTGCTTTCCAGAACATCTCCTGTCACTCACCACCCGGCCCTTCCCTGCAGACACTCTGTTCATCGATGCGTGCCCTGTGCGCTCCATCGAGTGCGCTGGCCCCACGTGTCACCTGGTGGAGCTTTGCCCGGAGGACTCGGCTCCAACGACGTCTCTTCCGTGAAGCTTTCCGGGACTTGCGTGTCGTCTCCGTCTCTGGCAGAATTAGTCGCTCCACCCCAGCATGACACAGCTGCCTCCAGAACGGTCCACTGTGGGGTCATGAGGAGGACCTGTCTCCAGTCTGTCTCCAGTCACAGACAGGTCACCTTCCTTTTGGTGTCCTCCATGCGGAGCGTTGAGCCTGGCCCTTGGCGGAAGCACTAACGTCCCCGGTTTATTACATTCAGTGAAGAAACATCGCTGTGCTTGGAATGACCATCAATACGGTCCTACCTGAAAGTGGTCCGGGGGTGGGGAGCACACGGTGGGATGCCACTCAGCGTCTTGTCTCCGAGGAGGGGTCCCCAGGCTCTCCCGTGATGGCAGCAGTAAAAGGAGCCTGAGTCTGAGCTTTGCCTGTACCCCGAAGCTGGACTTCTAGAATGGCCTCATTTTTCTTTCTCCGCCCCACCTCCTCCAGTGGGGTGGCAGAGGGGCTGTGTGAAGAGTGACGAGGGAGCGTGGGGCAGGTGGAGGGCAGAGTGGAGCTAACAGCACCGCCCCACCCCCAATGCGGAATAAGTGTGATATTCCTCGGACACTCCCAGCTACCCAAGAACAAAGGAAAGGGGTTAAAGTGCTTGCCAGGGTGATGTGGGAAACTCAGGCAAATGAAAAATTAAATTCCCTCGCTGCCTCTAGCCCATTGCCAAGTCCTTGAAACCAGCAGAGTGACCTCCCTCTAGGAGCTCAGCTGCCTCCATGATGACACTTTGCTGGGGGTCAAAGGGAATCCTGGCTTAACATTATCCGGACGCCCCAGGATCCTGTAAGCCTACTTTAATAGATAAAAATTCCTTTGGAAAGGCGCCTGGGTGGCTCGGTTGAGCGCCCGACTTCCGCTCGGGTTGTGATTTTGCAGGTCGTGGGTTCGAGCCCCGCGTCGGGCTCTCTGCTGTCAGCACAGGGCCTGCTTCGGATCTTCTGTCCCCCTCTGTCTCTGCCCCTCCCCTGCTTGTGCTCTCTCTTTTTCTCTCTCAAAAATAAATAAGAGATTTCCTTCTGTCCCGTGGCCCTCGCGGTCATTCTGATCTCTTATAAAAAGACCAGAAGGAGATAGCCTTGGTGGTTCACAGCGGGGAGACTGGGATTGGGGTAGGTTTTGTTCCCTTCCTCTGTCTCAAAGTGGTTGTTTTTGCCAGGAGACTCTGTCACTACCCTCATCTTAACTGAGCCCCGACTAGAAGCTGGCGAACGCATACAGGAGGGGGATGAAATAAAAAAGTGAACTTTAGCCTCAACGACGAGTAAGTTCTGCTTTCAGCATTTGGGACCAGGGTGTCATGGGATCCAGGAGGAGGCCGGGGTTCTGGGGGGTTTGAGTCCTGCTCCCCGACTCGGGAGCGTGGCCTCGGCCGTCCCTCGACTTCTCGGAGACCCGGCCTCTCACGGGTGACACGGGGCGATCATGCTTATTTCCAGATGTCGCTGGAGGACCAGATGAAGTAATGTGTGGGAAAAACACCGTCCCAACTGGAAAACTAGCGTGTCGCCACTAGTCGCTGAAGGTCTTCTACCCTTTCAACGTGCGCGAGACAGCCATACAATAGCATATCATCCAGCTTCAGGAAGAAGGAAATTCTGACACCTGCTAGGACACGGGTGAACCCTGAGGACGCTCTGCTCAGTGGAATAAGCCTTGCGGGAAAAGACCAATGTTGCACAGTTCCACTTCTCTGAGGTCCCCAGAGTAATCAAAGTCACGGACACAGAAAGTAGAATGGTGGTCGCCGGGGGCCGGGGGAGGTGGGTGGGGAGTTCGAGTTGAAGGAGCAGAGTTTCAGTTTGGGCAGACGGGAAATCTCCGCAGACGGACGGTGGGGATGGTCGCGCAACAAGAGTGAGGCAGGGAAACTGAAGGGACCCCGCGAAAGTCTGCTTGTTTCACTGCCTCTCCTCTTGCCGGCACCCGCACCCAAACCCACGCCTTACGCATGGCTTGCGGAACCGCGTGTGTGTCCTCCTCGTGAAGGCCGAGGATTTAATGAGCTCTTTGGAGTGTTCCAGCACAGTAGACAGTACCTAAGGAGTGACCGGGCGGGCTCGTCACGAACGTTTTCCAAGAGGCCCGACTCACCCAGACCCCTGACTCCCTCCAGGGCATCAGTGACTTACGGAAAACCCCGTCTTTGCTCCCGGGTGCCCGAGAAGACACGTGCACAGGACCACCGTCCTGAACCAAACCCCCAGGCCCCCAGCAAAGATGAGATCCCCTCTCCTCTCCTTTCTGAGTCTCCCGGACACTCCGTCTGCATCTGTACTCTCTCTGTGTCTTCAATCTCTGCTCGCACTTCCTTTCGCCTTGCATTTGATTTCTCTCCTGTGCGACGCCAAGGACCCTTTCGGCTGCTCCCGCGGGACCCCCTCTGGGTCCTCGGACCCGCCAGCCTGCATTGATATGAAGGTACTTAATGCCACTGAACTGTACATTTAAAAATGGTAAAGTGGTAAGTTTTATGTTATGTACATTTTACCACAATACCAAAAAAAAAAAAAAAAAAGTGTGACAGCTACTTTGGGAATAAAAAATGAAGGGATGGAAATACATACTTTATTTCCAGAAAAAAAAAGAGGCGGGGGGGGGGGAAGGGTATGTGTCTGTGGGTTTCCTTTAAATAGATGACAAGTAAAATAAAAGGAAATGAGAGAAAACTTTAAAAGGAAGGTTGCCAGCTTACGAAGTTGTGGTTTTTATAGCCTCTAGGTCAATGTCCTTCATTTTGGAGAAAAGCTGATACTGCCTGTAACATTTTTAAAGGTCAAAACCAAGCGGCACGTCAACCCGCTGCGTAAATGCATGATAATAGCAAATTTAAAAATTAATTACAGGGTCTCTCCTGCTGACACCTGGTTCTGGCTCAGCCGGTGCGGGGCCCAGAGGGGCCCCTCAGAGGTGCCACCGTGTTCAGGAAGCCTTTCACTGCCTGCTTCTATTCTCAGGAGCAGCTCGGCTCCTCTTCACGCCATTGTCCCCGGACAACAATACGTTTTGAAATGAAAAATGTTCTAATTGGACACAAAGGAGACACCTTCCGGATTCCGAGCTCAGACGGGGAATAAAAACTCTACTTAGCTGAGGGCAGAAGGCAAAGCAATTCAGGGAGGGTGTCTGGGGAACCCTGAATCATCTTCAAATTTCCTAAGCTGCACGGGCACCTTTGAAACACGGCGTCGGTGAAGCGGGTAGAGCCCGGGGCTGGGGAAAAACGCGCCGTGAGGCACCCGCGATACCCAAGTGCTTTTCATGTGTCACTCAAGTTCTCCCACCCACCCTGTGGGGCCTTACGGTCTTTGTTCTCCAGAGGCTCGCAGAACTTGCCCAAGGTCATCAGCTCTACCAGGCGAGCCTAGATGGATTCAGCCCTCGCTCAGCCTGGTGCTAAGGAGCAGAGAGACCCAGGTTTCACTTGAGGCTTCTGTCTAGGAGGCCTTAGGTGTTCATTCGCTCGTTTTGCAAACGGGGACAGTTTCTGAGTCAGTCAGGATGGCTAGGTTCTGCTGCAGTGACACCATCGGTGCCCGCCAAGCAACACATACCCAAGCTCCACGTCCCTTGCGGGCTTGCTGGGGACTCTGCTCCACGTCTCCTCCCTCTGGGACCGGCCCCTCCGCCCCGGCTTGGAACCTGGGACTCGTAACAGAGAAAGTCTTCAGCCATGTTTTCAGTGACGGGGCCACACCTAACTTCCGGGGGTGGGGTGGTACGCGTTTTGCCTCGTGCTGGGGAGATGGGGGAACCAAACGCATTTGGTCATGACGCTTATCACAACTTTGCCTCACGAGGTTGTGGTCGGGCTGGACAGAGGGCACGTAACGTGATGCACTTTGTAAACATCAGGTTCTCTGCAGATGCAAATGACACACGTAAAATACTAATGCATTGTCATTGCTGTTGTTATTCGACACCAAAATCCTTTCCGTCTTTCACGCCATCCAAGAATCAGCCCTGACCGCCAGCCCAAAGTCGTGGGAGCCCTTCTCTCCCCATCAGAGAGCAGCCCCCGGGGGCTGTGACCACGCTCGCTGCATTTGACTTCTGCTGTGCTGGCTGTCATTACGTTTTTTTCTTCCTCCGCTGAAGTTTCTATCATTATCCAATCCCACAGCCACAGAAGCATCAGAATTTTAATAGACTCGGGCCCCAGAGCCTGATAGCAAAACATTATGATACACGGCTGCAGATGGAAAGTGCTGGGTCTTTACATTTCAACAGGAGCAGTGCGGATTTCACACCCTCCCATGGGGCCTCAGGGCCCCGCAGGGCGATTGGAAAGCCTCCCGTGGTGGGAGGCCCATTGCATAGGCCCTGTCTTGCTGTCCCTGGCCCTGTCCCAAAGTTATGCCACGGGCTGGATACCAGAGCTTTAGAAAAAACCATCAGGGAAGATTTTGACCACCCCTAACGGTTTCCGGACGTCCGTCCTAGAGCTTTGCGTGTGCGACTGTGTTTATTCTCTCCTTCCACACATTCCCCTTCCCATGCACTTTCCTTCACCTTTCCAGCTGACCGGGTCCCCTCTTTCTCACGGCTCTCCCCTGCCCACCCCACCGAGCTGCTTTCTCTGCGCCCCCGCTCTGATAAAAGTGCATGTGACGGGGCTGCGAGCACAGACCCTTGGCTTCAGGCCGACCCACATGCAGCTTCCGACTCTGTCTCTTACCGGCCTTTTGCCTTTGGGCAGTTCCCCAACCTCTCTCAGCCTGATTTCCTCAGCACAGCGAGGGGGAGGCGATGCTTAGCTCACAGAGCTGGGGGTGACTGCCAAGAACCTCTGCCTTCCTGCCCTTGGCCCCCACCTCCTTCCCCCTCCCCTGTCACCCTGTCATGGTCAGCCCCCTCACTCCTTGGAGTCTTTCTCCATCCAGCCCCAAGAGAGAGGAAGAAGATCCAGAGGCCAGCTCAGGACATAAGCTGCGTCAGCTTTACGAGTAATAAGGTAAAAACGATGGGGCGCCCGGGTGGCTCAGTCGGTTGAGCGTGGACTGCGGCTCAGGTCAGATCTCGCAGTCCGAGAGTTCGAGCCCCGCGTCAGGCTCTGAGCTGACCTGACAGCTCAGAGCCTGGAGCCTGCTTCGGATTCTGCGTCTCCCTCTCTCTCTGCACCTCCCCTGCTCGCACTCTGTCTCTCTCTCTCTCAAAAACAAATAATTAAAAAAAGAACATAAAGGTAAAAATGAGAATTCCTTTCTATTACTTGGGCTGCTTGGAATGGGCTTACTTGCCTGTGACTCACATCAGAGGCTTGACCAGGTGGGCCCACGACTCAAGGAATTTTCCTTCATGTTGATGTTGAGTCCACTGTACCTGTTCAGCTCTGATCACCCTCTGAAATTTTTATTTAGTTATTTACCGTCCGAGCCTTGCTAGCTGGAATGCATGGTCCACAAGAACAGGAATTTTGCTTGTCTCATTCTCCACTAGATCCTAAAAGCCATCCTAGAACCACGTCTCTGGGTGCATGGTAGTTGATCAGTAAATATTCATTGATGACAAAAGTGCCACCAAGATCTCTCGAGCATCTACTCTATTCCAGGCACTGTGCTAGGCGCTACGAAACTGTAAGGAAATTGACAATTTACTGTGGCCAGACAGACTGTATTTCACTTAATCTTTACAAGCACCTCATTAAGAGGGAACCGATATTATTTCCATATTGTAAACTAGAGAATGGAGATCGTACACATAGATAACCTGCTTTACTAGATTGTTGTTGCCAATTATTTGCTGCCTTCACTTGAAAGCGTTGCTACTTTTCTGCCCCAGTGACAGCAGGCTTGGCCAGGTGGCTTATGAGGGAAGTAACCCTTGCCTGCAGTTTCAAAAGTCATCCTGTGTTTCCACTGTTGTTCTTTCCTTCTGCCACGAGAGCCTGTTCTGTTCTTTCAGCCTGGGTCTCAGAAAAAGGATGGCTTGAATCAGCCTTGGCGGATTGGCAGCTGGTATTTAACCTGAACGATGTATAAATCGTGGCGGTTGTAAGCCACTGGGAACTGGGGTTGTTTGTTACCACAGCATAACTTAGCGAGCGCTGATCGATACACTGGCTGCAAAAGTTTTGAGAAGGGAAAGCTTTCTTCTTCTTCTCTTTTTTAATGTGTATTTATTTATTTTGAGAGACAGAGAAAGAGAGAGCACGATGAGCAGGGGAGGATCAGAGAGAGAGCGAGAATCCCAAGCAGTTTCCACACTGTCAATGCAGACCTTGGTCGGGGGGTGGGGGGGTCTCACGAACTGTGAGATCATGACCTGAGCTGAAACCAAGAGTAGGACGCTTAACAGACTGAGCCACCCAGGCACCCAAGAAGGGAAAGCTTTCTACGGTGGGGCACATCTCTGGCTGGTTAGAGATGGCCTAATAAAGAGATGGGCAGACATATGCTACAGAGCTTTACCTGTGAAGGGGCTCTGGCTGCACCCCGTTTCCCCTTTCTGGGTTTATAGCCTCCAAGATGCTGGTGTATTGTTTTCCTGTGCCCACCACAAAAGCAGACATCTGGGAAAGTCACTTCATCTCCCCAGGCCCCGATTTCCCTGTCTGTAAGAGGGAGGATAAGGAGACCCTTGGGATTATTTTAAGGGTCAGATGAGCTAACGTGGGAGAGTGCCTCGCCCTCCATAGATGCTTGTTGGCTGAGTGAACGAATGAACAAATGAATAAATAAACACTTGCAGTCTGGTGCCAAAGAGTGATCCGGCTTATAAAAAACAGTCTCTCTCTCTTTTTTTTGCTTATTACAAAGCAGTCTCCTCAGGGTTGAGCACCTCTGCAAAAGGCGATCAAGTGAGCGTTTCTGAACTTGTAAGATCGAGGCAGCGGGGACCTTGGCAAGGGGCAGCCTTCCCACGAGTGTCATTTTGCAGCAGGCAATAGCTTCATCCCCCTGAGGCAGGGGTGGAGGAGCAGGTGCCAGCCGGAGCCCCAGAAAAGAGACAGGCATGCTCCAGAGCCCCCGTTTTCTTCTGAATGCTGCTCCTTGGGACGCAGGTTCTCAGGAACAGGGCAATTGATTTCTGTATGGTGGATACAAAGGCCCACGCGACACGGGAGCTGGAGAGACACTATGACAGTCCATCAATGCCAGGCATGGTGTTCGACCTGCATCCTTTTCAAAGAAGGCAGCCTGCCAGTCGGCTTGGTACCCCTTGGTGAATTCTGAAAACCCAGGCACTGAAAAATACTTCTCCTTGTCAATTAATCGAGCCACAAATTCAGCTCAAGGAGCACATATTTGCTGCAGAACTGCCTGTATAGCAATGTTAGGTCCACTGAACAGTCCCAGGACTATGTGAGATACGTGGGAAATGTGGAGAAGGGCTCATATTTACTAAGCATCTACTAGGTGCAAGGATCTTGTAGATGCATTTCCATTTATAATAACTGAGCAAGGTGGATGCTATCGTGGCACAGGTCGAAGGAACAGAGGCTTGGGAGCCTGAGGAACAGGCCTAGGGCTGCAGAGCCGGAGGGGCAGAGCCTAGACTCACATCAGCATTGTCTGATCCCCGGAACTGGATTTCCCACACCGCTGCTTCCCACGACCCTGCACGGCCGCCAAATGGCTAAACGGTAACACTAGGAGGCTGGCTTCATGTTCTGCTGCGTCACTGTCTTGTGATGGGACTGGTTTGAGCCAGGTGGGTGCCTGGGGAAGGGGCTGCTTTTGTTGAAATGCTTCTTCACGTGTGAGTAGATGAGAGGCTGTTATGGGCTGAATTATGCCCCCTCGAACTAGATGTTGGAGTCTTCACCGTCAAGACCTCAGAAAGTGAGCTTATTTGGAATTAGGGTCTTTGCAGAGGTAAATCCATTCAAATGAGGTCATCATGGCGGACCCTAACCCAATATGATGGGTGTCCTTATCCAAAGGGGGAATTTGGACACAGACGGACATGCAAGAGGGGAGACGTGTGATGAGACGCAGGGAGGTGGAGGTGCAGGGCCGGAGGGAAGTGTCTATAAGCTAAGGAATGTTGAGGACCGCCTGCAACCACTAGAGGCTGGGAGAGAGGCCTGGGAGGAAGAGCCTCAGAAGGAACCCAACCTGTCGACACCTCGATCTCAGATCTCTGGCTTCCGGAATGGTGAGATAATACATTTCGGTTATTTTAAGGCACCAAGTTCCTGATACTTTGTTCTGGGAGCCCTCGGACACTAATAGAGGGACCACAGTAGTGGCTTCTGCTTCCTCTCTTTTGTAGGGGCATTCGGCTTAGGCCGCTTCCTCAGCAAAACCAAAGCCCCACTGCTTGCACAGCTTGACCTTCGTCACGGGGCTCTGGTGGCGGCTAGTCACACTGACGCTCCCCCTGCAACTCGCCCCACCCTGAGGGGGCTGTGCTGTCCCGGGGTGCAGCAGGCTTTGCACGGAGCTAGGTGTAGAGACAGAGGAGAGAAACCACAGAAAGGCACATGTTCACCCTGAATGCTGTCCCGTCCCCCGAATTCTGTTAAAGTCTTTAAAATTAGGAATTTTAGGGGCACTTGGGTGGCTCAGTCAGTTAGGCGTCTGACTTCGTCTGACTTTGGCTCAGGTCATGATCTCGCAGTTCATGGGTTCGAGCCCCGCATCGGGGTCTGTGCTGACAGCTCGGAGCCTGGAGCCTGCTTCGGATTCTGTGTCTCCCTCTCTCTCTCTGCTCCTCCCCCATTTGCACTCTGTCTGTCTCTCTCAAAAATGAATCAACAGTAAAAAATGTAAAATAATAAAATAAAATTAGGAATTTTAACTAATTAATCAATGGCTTATTACTATTCAAGTATCTCCATTTGCTTAAGTTTTCCATGTGGAAAAGGTGATGAGCTAAGGAGCTGGCACATTACTGCTTGTGTTCTAATGCTAAACGGCAGAAGGGGGCCGCCCGTGAACCTCAGCAGATTAGTCATTGAAATTCACCCTTTTAACGATTGTCATTTAGGTGTCTAGACAGAATCAGAGTGATAACCACCCTCTCCCCTTTCAGCTCATCTCAGCAATGTGAGGTGTTCTGGTCTTTGTGTAATATTGTTTCCAATAACTTTGGCTTTTTAGGGGAAGAAGTGGAGATTAATGAGCCACATGAAAACACCAATTTCCATACATTAGAGATGATGAAATATGTTAATGGCTTAAACGGAGCTAATCTACAAGATTAAGACTATAGAAGACAATTTTAAGGCCAGAGACTCCATACTGAGTTTTTGACAGCTGATTAGAATCGTGAACCTTCTCCGTGTTTTAGGAAAGAGGCTGAGGGCGGCGTAGCTGGCGGGAGAGGGTACCTCTGGCATCGGAAACCTGGGGGAGGTGTCCCAGCCCCGCTGCTCAGAGCTGTGTGACCTTGAGCGGGTGACTCAGCCTCTCTGAGGCCCCCATTTCTCATCTGCCTAGCTCTCTCGAGCGCCGTGAGACTAAAGAGAGATGTTCAAGTGCTTGCCAACTGCAAAGTGCTCCACAAATGTTAGGAAACACAAGGCCAAGGGGATTTGAACAGACTGAGAAGTAGAAACCCCCTGAGATAAATAACCCGTAAGCACAGCAAACTCGTGTGTTGTGTCCCTCCTCCTGTAGCTTCCTAAAATACTTTAAAAGAGGAGATCTATAGGCCTCAGGGTGAGGACTTGCCCGCAAACCCCTGTCCACATGGCAGGCGAGAGAGCCTTTGGATCTTTGGTTTCCTAAGCCGCCTGCCAATACTGTCCCCGAAGGGGGCTGTGCTGGTTAGGGCCATCAGGGCTGCCCTCCCCTTCAAAAGAGCAGGGACAATTTAGAAGTTGGCAGGGCCTTGCTCAGCAGGTGCTGCTTAGCAAATAAGCTGGTGGGGATCTGGGCCGGCCGCTCAGGAAGGGAGCAGAGCTCAGGGAGGGTCACCTCGGGCCCTGTCCCCTCCGCAGCTTTTGTGGAGAGGGCTGGGAAAGCCCGTCCTGCCCGCGGGGTCTCATGGAATCGCAGGCTCCTGATTCTTTGGGGCACACACTAGGATCGTGAGGGGGGCGGGCGAGGCTCGTGCATCTTCTGTCAGGCCCCTTGCCTCATGAACGTAGGACGTTTTGGCTTCAGGTCTCCTGAGAGCCCCTCTTTCAAAGCCTTGGCCTCTTTCACGGCTCCCACGACAGACAATGCGCGGGTATCTGCCTGCAGTCCTGCTGAGCTCCACCGACGCGGGCAGCCAGGCCTCCCTGCCTTCCTTGCAGACCTCCCACCCCTACGCCCGCCTCTTGGGCCTCAGATCAGTCCCATCCCTCCCGTCTCCAAAGGCTTTCAAAGTGCCAGCTGACGTGGGTCTGTCATTGACTCGCCCTTCTGCCCTCGTGAAATGGTCTGGCCGCTGTGCTTTTTTTCCAAATCGCTCGGCCGGTCTCTGCGGGTCAGGTGCACCGACGCCGTTTTCCTTCCCTTTGCTGGTTCTCTTAATCTTTGGAATTTGTGCTTTTCAAGCTGTGTATTTATTCTCACGTTTGGCTTAATCTGGTGGGTTACTGTTTCGAGTTCAGAACTCTCTCTGTTTTTTGTTGTTGTTGTTGTTGTTGATTTTTGGAGAAATGGGGGGGGAGGGGTCCAGGGGGAACAGAACCGGTTCAGGGTTAATTAAAACCGGTGGCTGCTCCCTGGGACCCTTACCCCGGGGTGTGGGAGGAAAGCAAATACCCCATCTTCAGGGCCAGGGATAATGAAACTACGCCAAGTGCCCCCCACCACTTAAAAAAAAAAAAAGAATATGAACACATTACTGTTATATGTAACCAAATACAAACCAGATTTTTTTCTAGAGTTCTTATTGGCTGTTTCTGGGGTGCTCTGCGTGGTTTTCAAGTGCGTGTTATGTACTCCGGAGGCAGAGACCCATCGTAGCCCTTGGAAGTTCTCCACGGCTAGGGTGAACCAGGGACCGGTCCCCACTTAAACCAGGGTGTGTGGCTACATGACATTTCCCAGGTCTCATTAGGTAAGGAGAAGAGAAATTGGGACAGTCTCTTCATCTCCAAAGTGGGTCTTAACACGTTCTAGCTCCGCTGCAGCCTCCAGACGTGAAAGAAGGCGAGGACAGGCCGGGGAGCATGGGTGGAGGCAGAGGGCTCTTCAGAAACAGGCAGATCAGCAAGAGAAGCTCCGGGGGGCGGGGTCTGGGGTGGCAGCTTCGGCCAAGTGGCCCTAGAAGTAGGGGGTGACCAGCTGGAGAGCAGGCTGCGGATGGGGAAGGCAAGGGCGGGAGTCAGGAGCTCCGCTCCCCCCAAAGCTGGGGACAAACGGGCTGGGGCTGCCATCCTCCCACACTCTCCTGTCCCAACCGAGGCAGCGCCACCCACCTGGCCACCCTCACCTTGACTTGCGAGGCAGTGCGGTCACGTGCTTACACCAACCTGTACCCCGAGACGGACCAGGGCTCGAAGTGTGGCTTTGGCCCCTACGACTACCTATGTGACCCCAGGCAAGTTCCTTAGCTTTTCTTAGCCTCTGTGTTCTCCTATGCGACGTGACAACACTAGAACCTTCCTGATAGGGTTGCTGAATTAAAAAGTGCTTAGAACCTTGCCAACGTCCAATAAATGTTAACCATTGTCAGCGTTGTTGTTATTATTCCGCTATTAATAATAACAATATTAAACTAGGGTTCTGGAGCTCATCCTCGATGCGTTGCTCTCTCTCATGCCCTGCCTTTCACCACGGCAGGTCCTAGAATGTCTGCTTTCTACATTTCGCTATGGGTGCCCTGTGTTGTAAGAGTGGTGCAGTCACAGTACAGGGGACAATTTTCAACCGCGGTGCAACCGCACACACAGATCTTGGTATTTTGTAATGGAATTTTGCTGTTTGAATGGCTGTAGACGCCTGAAGCCATAATTCTGCAGTAATTACCATATCTTTTGAGGACTTTCTGCATCATCAGTGAGAAAACAGAATTTGAAACTACCAAACAAAATCATCTTGAAAACCTAGTTTCTTCCCAGCCAATTTACTCTTTTCTAAGCCTGCCTGCTGATAAAAGGTGGCACATATCCTCTGGCATAACGATAAGACGCTTGGCCTCCTCAAATTACTTCGTGTTCTGCAAGAAATAAAAATCTCTCAATCCCACGTATCTAAATCTTTTTATCACATCTCAGAATCCATTCTATTAAAAATACAGTGAGACCTCGGAAAAGCGTCCCCAGTATTTGAGCATGTAACTGACTCATCAGGCTGCTCTCAGGATTCACCTGCTCTTCAGAATGAAGGCACAAGAAGAAGACATTCCTCGCACATCCAGAGCAAACCACTGTCACAACCATCCCATTTGTGGGGCAGATGAGTCACCGGAGTCTCCAAAAATCCCCTACGAAGTCTGTTTTTATCAAGTTAGTGGATGGATTTTGGAAGCCCTTTCGCCCCCAAATTTCCATGACACTTCATTTCCAACAAGATCCATTTACTTGTCATTCAGTCCTTTTCCGGTATTTAGTCAGTTAACACTACCTAACCGTCACCTACCGTGTCGCTGCATGAAGCAAAACCACGGCCCTCACCTCCGACCTGCCAGCTTTGTCCCATCCTCAAGCTCACCTAGTTCATTCCTGCTCCCGCCTTTTGTACATGCTGTTGTCTCTGTCTAGAAAATTCTCTACCCTAACGCCCTCTGCTTGACCAACCCTTGCTCAACCTTCCGGACTCACTTTGGACTTCGTGTTCTCCAGGAAGCATTCCCTGACATCCCCAAATCAGAGCTGGCTCTCCCACTTTACCAGGCGCTCCCACACTATCCCCTGCTTCCTAAACTCAGAAGACTTACACATCACACTCCGCCCACGTCTCTCTCTGTACCTCCACGAAGCTGCGACGCTGAAGCCAGGACCCACACCCATCTTGTTCGCCATGGTGTCCCCAGTGTCTAGCAAATTGCCTACTCGTAACGAGTGCTTATTAAATATGTCAAGGATGAATACATAAGTAATTTGACAATAGGTAAACTAAAATATTTTTGTAACTGCCTTATAATAAGAGCCTCAAGTTTCAAATAAAATACTTAATAGCATTTAATGAAGTATTTTTAATCTGAGATAATTACAAAGTCAATCAGAATATACCCGTTCCTAATTTAGGCCAGGTTTGTTCTAGTCACTTAATGGAGTTGGCTAAATAGAAACTCACGTAAGTGCTTGTTAATTATACTGATTTAAAAAAATGGTTGAATTAAAATATAGGAGCTAAGTAAAACCTAGTTAAAACCTGGAGTTACTTTGTGCATGTAAGGCAGTTACTCAAAGGGATAGCTTTTGTTGCCTTAGTTATTTGTGGGGTGTATCTCTGAGTACATTTCAAGGTATCTGACGCAGCACCTCTTGGTAATGGAGGGAAGGAGAGAGGAGTGCTATATCTCTGGAGGTTTGTTTCTTCTCAATTCTTAGCAATGTACAACTCAGAAATTTCAGAGCGAGTAAAAAAAAGGAGATACTGTATCCTACTATCCCGTAAGAATCCATTTGTGGGTCTCCCAGATATATGAAGAAACCCAACAGAAGACGTCTTAAGATTTCATCCTTATTTTATGTTCTGTGTTATTTCATAAAGAACTTGACTTGCCCCACATGTCATTAGCAGCATTTACTTTGATAATCTTAGATTTTGTATGTCAGCTCAAGGGACTTCCTTCGATAAGCTTTCCCTGAACCCTCCACCAGGTCAAACTGTACGTTTCCTTTCCCCAAACCATTCGATTTTTACAATAAAAACCACAACAACAACAATTTGATTAACCTATCAAATTTCCCCATAACTCTAGGGCTCAGGGTCTGTGAGGACAGGAATATCTGGTTTTGCTCACTAATGAATCTCCAGGGCCTGGAATAGTCTTACGAGTAATAGGTGCTCAAAAAAAAAAAAAAAAAAAAAAAAAAAAAAAAAAAAGCAACAGAGACCTGATAGGTAAACGATCATAGAAGCCACTTTTCTCTAAGGGCATTTGTGGAACTGAATCGATTCCAACTTTCATTTTGATGGTGATAGGAACAGAAATCACCTCACACAGGTGGGAAGTCTAACACGACACCACTCCTTACAACAAAGTGGAACCCAATGGCTACGCAATGCGAATGAATTAGAAATGAACCATCGTTTATGAGAAATTTAAGTCTAGGATTAACCTGGGGATTCTAGAAAACTTCAAGCCACGACCTTCATTTACCTAAGCGGTATGGTGGTGCAACAGCACCAGGCACTTGGCAGTAGTAAAAACAAATTCTTGTATTAATCATACAAATAAATGACCAACATATAATCGAAGATGATCAGGTACACAAGGAAACATACACCATGAGCACAAATCAGCAGGGCAACAGATAACAAAAACAGACCCCTAAAAACTTTAGATGTTAAAATTATTAGATACAAATGATGGGAAGTTAAGAAATAGACTTCTACGCTTCTTCATGACAGGAATTAGAATATTTTTTGAGCCAAAGGACAACGAACATACTACATACCCATACTTGTGGTAAAATGGTGAGACTGCTTCAGAAAATAGCTTGGCAATTCCTTAAAAAGTTATATGTAAGAGTAACCGTATGACCCAGCAATTCTACTCCCGGGTATATACATCCAAGAGAACTGAAAACATATGTTCACACAAATATTCGTAGCAGCATTATTCACAGTAGCCAAAAAAGTGCAAACAACCGAAATGGCCATCAACTGATGAACCGGTAAACAAAATGTGGTATATCCTTACAATGCAATATTATTCAGACATAAAAAGGAATGAAGTACTCACACATGCTACAATGGTTGAAGCCCCAAAACATCATGCTACGTGAAAGAAGCCAGACACAAAAAGCCACATAGGATTCCACTTATATGAAATACCCATTAAGAGGCAAATTAATGGAAATGGAAAGTAGATTGTGGGTTACCAGGAGCTTGAAGGAGAAGAAACTGGGGAGGAGCGGCTAATGAGTATGGAGTACCTTTTGGTGGTGATGAAACGGTTCTAGAATTAGATAGTAGTGATGGTTGTACAACCCTGTTAATAAAGTAAAACCACTGAACCATATTTAAAAGAGTAAATTTTATGGTATGTGAATTGTATTTCAAATTTTTAAAAATTGGCAGGTTGCAGTAAAGGGAAATTTATGGCCTTAAATGCATATGTTCTTAATAGTTTGCTGGTCAGAATACTCTCTAGTTTACTTACTATACCTGCTAGTAAGAATTCTATACTAGTTTGCTTAATATTCTTACTTGAAAAGATCTGCAAGAAACATGGATGTGTGAAAAGTTTTTTTAAAGAATCTTTTAAAATATTTTAAAAGAACCAAGTAGAATTCTAGAAATGAAAAAGGAATAACTGAATTTAAAATGTAATGGGAGGAGTTAACAACAGATTAGACATAGCTGAAGAGAGGCCTCGTTAGCTGGAAGGTAGGTTGGAAAAAAATTACCCTGATTCATGTAGTAAGTATGTTGCAGTATCCTGTGGTGAAGTGTCATGATATCCGAACATTTCTTTCAAATGGTTCAGCAAAATGTGTGTGTCTATTTACCTATCTACATAATGCATATATAGATATAAACATGTTTAGCAAGACAGAGAGATAAAGCAAACATGGCAACTTGTTAACTATTAGTAAATCTAGACCGAGATTTAGATTTCTATCAACTGTCATGTTCCAAAATTTAAAAGCTGGCAACCCCCACCCCCCAACTCTTGCTCTCTCTCTCAAAAATAAATAGACATTAAAAATTTTTCAAAAAAAGGTGGGGGGGGGGTGCCTGGGTGGCTCAGTTGGTTAAGCATCCGACTCTTGATTTCGGCTCAGGTCATGATCTCGTGGTTTGTGAGTTTGAGCCCCACATCGGGCTTTGAGCTGACAGCGTGGAGCCTGCTTCTGATTCTCTATCTACCTTTCTCTCCCCCTCCCCAACTCTCTATCAAAAATAAACGTTAAAAAAATTTTTTTTAAACTCGCAAAAAGGTAGCACTTACAATACACAAAAATATCAACTATGAAAGGATTAAGTCTTTAAAAAAGAAATAGAAGCCCTCTGTGAGGGAGATTATGAGTTTACTGTGAAGCATTAAGAGAAGACATAGAACATAGAGAAATACCATGCTCATGGATTGGAAAGCTAAACATAAAATTTATGAAAGAAGACAGATGTACGATGCTCCTAGATTAGAAGATTAAATTTGTAAAAATCCCCCAAATTCATGAGTAGATTTAATGCAACTTTCATCAAAATCTAATAGGGCTTTCAGTCACTATATTGCACACCTGGAACTAGTATTACACTGTATGTTAATGAACTGAAATTTAAACAAAAACTTTAAAAAATCTAATAGGGTTTGGAAAGAACTCGGCAAGGTGCATATGCATATGGAAGAGGTAAGGGTCGCGAAGAGAAACACACTCTGGGCTTCCAACCACTACACGCTGTGTGGTTTTGTTCTACCTCAGTGGTGGCTCCGTCTCGGCCTTATTCATGGATTCCTTAACTTCTTCCTGATCTTCTTAGGCCTGCCCCAGGGCTCAGGCCTTCAACTTCTCTCCACTATTATACTCGCTCCTTCGGCAATTTCATCCAGTCTCATAGCTTTAAATAACCATCAATTACTAACCCCCCCGCCTCCGTTCCAATCTAGATCTCTCTCTCAGACTCAACTCTTATATCCAATTGCTTATTTGGTCTCTCCACTTGGGTTATCTAATGGACATCTGAGATGTAACTTATCTCACACTGAATGCCTCAAAACTTTTCTCCGTCTGCCACCCTCCTCGTTTCAGTTGATGAGCAATTTTAATTGCTCAGTCCAGTACTTTGGGTTCAGCTGTGACGCTTTTTCTCTTACATATTGTATCCAACCCATCAACCAATCCCTAATCACTCCTCATATACCCTCCTTTGATCCACCACCCGCTCTTATCTGGATAACTGCAATGGCCTTCCAATCGGCCTACCTTCCTCATCCTGTGTCCCTGCATCCCTCTCTCCCCAGAACCAGTGTGATCATTTTAGAAGCCCAAGATCATTTTTCACCCTAAAACCTTGTCACAATTTTTATTGAGTAAAAGCCAAAATCTCTAACGACGGTCTTCTAGAACCTGTATCATCTGGCACTGCTCCTTGTTCTTTCCTCCAGGACCTCAGATCTCCTACCGTTGTCCCCTTCCCTCACTTCACGCTAGCTGCACTGGCTTCCTTGCCCCTCCTCAAATATGCCAAACACCCTCCCACATTACAGTCTTTGCACTAACACTCCCACTAGCATTTCCTTCTAGTTCTTACCCCAGTTAGCATGATGAAAATCGGCTTGGGTTTGGCATTAGAATATGCTTTAGATATCCCATATTTCTTCAAAATAATCAGGAATTTATTTTAGCGCTTCGTTGGTAATTGTTGGAACTGAGCAATGGGTACACGGAGCCCTTACGCTGTCTTCTCAAATAAGTATAAAACAAAATGAAAGCGTCTCTGGTGGTTCCACTGTGCAGCAGGATGGAGAAGCACTGGTCTATGATCTCCCACCTAGATCATTTTCCCAGAAGTAAAAATTCTAGGGGGCACCTGGGTGGCTCAGCCGGTTGAGTGACCAACTTTGGCTCAGGTCATGGTCTTGTGGTTCGTGGGTCCAAGCCCCATGTCGGGCTCTGTGCTGACAGCTCAGAGCCTGGAGCCTCCTTCGGATTCTGTGTCTCCTTCTCTCTCTGCCCCTCCCCCGCTACACTCTGTCTCTCTAAAAACAAATAAACGTTAAAACAATTTTTTTAAGTTTAAAAATAAATAAAAAATAAAAATCCTAGTTGAAAGGCTGTCTTAATAAATTAAAAGGATACATAGGAGATGAAAAATATCAAATTTATTTTCCAAATACAACCAAAGGATGCATTTGAATTCACTTTGCAATAAACATTAGCAATAAAAACACCTGTCCCATGTCCCACCTGTCTCAGCTTAACCCCCCGACCAATGGTGGCAGCCACAGGAAGGGAAAGATCGCCGGCCCTCTGTTTGCAGAATCTGAAACCTGGCACAGCAGCCCCAGGCTCTGAAGGCCTTCTTACCACCTGCTCATCCAAAAGCTCTGGAAGAGCCATTTGCAGTCTGAGGTCTTGCCACAGCTCCCACTAACGCTTAATATATTTTGAGGTGAAGTCCAGGGTGTGGAAGAAAGAAATTCTCTTCAGTGTCAAATGAAAAACAGTTTGTACTGAATCTGAAAATATTATCAAAGGTGATGCTTTTTCCTCTTTAAAAAAGAAACCACCCAAATGAGTTTAGTGGTTGGAAAGATATTTGTTAATAAGCCTGACAAGGAAAAATCCAACCACCATCCCATTTTTGCCAGAAGGATGAGAATCTACAAAAGGCTAACTTAGGTCTTCGGGAGGTGGAACCACACGAGTTCTACCGACAGGGGCTCTCGGGCTTGTTACATGTGATCTGAGGTCCCCTCGGAAGACTGGGGAAGCTGGGAAGACTTTAGCTGCAGACTATTCCCACTCATGCTCACCAGATGGCTATTGATGACGTTAAGTTCTCTTATCACCGTGCTCAGGTCTTCGTGTAGTTTCACTATAGCATTTTTCACCTCCCCTAGGAGAGTTTTAATGGAATCGTTTGTTTCAGGCTCCCCCGGCAGGCCGGCAGGTGTCTGAAAACTCAGACAGGACACAGAGGTGACGTGGTCTGCCCTGGGGGTGGAAGACTCTGCCCAATTACTGGCAGAAGCAGGACTCGTCTGCTCTTTAGCACACTCAGAGTTATCCGGAAGACTCTCCAGCAGATGGAGGTTGTCGTTCTCCTCTTCATCAGAAGACGCTCGGTCCCTAGGAGCAAAGGGGTGGTGAGCCCCGGCCGTCTCATCTTCATCTTTAAAGGAGGCGGAAGAAGACCGTTGCTGGGCCAGAGACCAGAAGGAAGGTCCCGCCAAAATGCGGGGTAGGAGATGAACAGACGTCTCCGGAGAGGCTGAGTCGGGAAACGGCATGGATAAAGTAGAAAAGGAGGACGTTCCTTCAGAGGTGGTTGAAACTACAAGGGAGAGAGAGATTACGCAACATACAAACGAGAGTAATGGCTAAAATAATTTTTCAATGTGAAATCCCCATCTGCAAGGTCTCAACATAAATATACTACTGACAGTTTCATATGCTAAATAGTCATCATAAGCCTAGATAAACCCGAAGCAGGAAGCAGAGAAGATCTAAAGATGTATTATATACCAACAATGCCATGGAAATGAAACGAACATGGAAGTATCAATAGTCACCTTGACTGTGAACCGTGCCCAATGTACTTTCACACCACACTTACCAGAGAGAGCAGAAAAGTAAAGTATTACACCCTGTTCTACTAGCTGGTGGCATTTTAAGTTGGCATTTAAAGCAGAAAGTCTGAGAAAGCTGTAACTTAGATTCCTTCATCCTTTTTTTTTTTTTTGTCCCCTACAGAGACCATTATGGTAAAATGAACAACCAACTACAAGTACCTAAAAGCTGTCAAACGAATCTTTTTCTCTAACTGTTCAAATACGGTCAAAACTGAACTCCAGCCCACCTGAGATCTGGGACACTTGAGCACACGTACGGAATTTTTTTTTTTTTTCACCAAGAAACATAAGTAAAATCAAAAGCATTCTAAACCGGTTTTCTGTAAAATATTTGATAACATTGTAATTCCCTTTCAGACAAAATCATACTCATTGCTTCTTGTGCACTTCATTTTAAATCGTTATTTCCCGGGGCGCCTGGGTGGCTCGGTCGGTTAAGCGGCCGACTTCGGCTCAGGTCATGATCTCACGGTCCGTGAGTTCGAGCCCCGCGTCGGGCTCTGTGCTGACAGCTCAGAGCCTGGAGCCTGTTTCAGATTCTGTGTCTCCCTCTCTCTGACCCTCCCCTGTTCATGCTCTGTCTCTCTCTGTCTCAAAAATAAATAAACGTTAAAAAAAAATAATAATAAATAAAAAATAAATCGTTATTTCCCAAACTGTGTTCTGAGGAACGCTGTGTTCCTGGAGATGTCAAAAGAGGTTTTGTGAAAACAGTATTTCAAAGTCAAGCAAGACCAGGCGATTGCATGTCGGGCCTCTCGTTAGGAGGTTAACAATGAACATTAAATGCACATTTAAAGTTCTGAGAAGTCGCACACTAATTTATTCAAGGGTTTTCCAAACTTTCTTGGACACAACTTTCTCTTGTCTTCTTGGAGTATCTATTTACATTCATGCGTGCATTAGGTGGTACGGGTTGGCAGAATTTGGTTTCTAAAGTCTTGCAGCTAACTCTAGACTTACTACTTTCACATAAAAAAAAAAAAAGCTGAAGTCATAGAAAGGGAAATTACCGCTAAGCACACATGACTTCTTATCTTTCTATATTATTTTATTTGCTTAGAGATGCATGTCCCTTTAAACGAAATTGAACCTCTCCTGTAAAAAACATGGCTGGGGCAGGCGGCTTCTATTTTCTGCTTCAAAGCTCTCTGAGGGCTATCTCCGTCCAGTTTTTAGGAAAAATTCCAATCACAAGACATTTTGGGGGTGACATGAGTATTCTCAGCCGATGTAGCAGCAGGACACGAAAAGGAAAATAGGGACTTCATCGGCACATGGTCAAGGCAAGACAAGCGCACAGAAGAATCTAGGTCAGCCTTATCCTGACGTTCTGTCCTTGGGTTGAAGAGAGGGCATGGTGGTGACGGGCACGCTAAGGGTGAGAGAGCCTCCACACGTGTGCGTCCTGAGTCACGCCGCTGCTCTGCTCTGGATGTGCTCTGTTTGGGTCACAGCTGTCACCTGACATGTCACCTGTCACCCCGCACCATCCTCCCGTGTTGGCTCTCCCGTTTCTATATCCCAAGTCTTTCTCTTTCTGGGTTTACCCTCACCTGGGGATAGCACATTCTCCAGCAGGTCACTGAAAAAGGGTAACACAGTTACGTTAGTCACATGGACGCGATGTGATTACCTGGTTTAATTTTATGCCAGCGGTTCTCAAAGCGGGTGCCTGGGTGGCTTGGTTGGTTGAGCGTCTGACTTCCGCTCAGGTCATGATCTCGCGGTACGTGAGTTCAAGCCCCACATGGGGCTCGCTGCTCTCAGCACAGAGCCCGCTTTGGACCCTCTGTCCCCCTCTCTCCCTCTGCCCCTCCCCTCTCTCAAAAACAAATAAAACATTAACAACAACAACAAAGTGCGCCCCCTGAACAAGCAGCAGCAGCACCTGGGAATTTGTTAGAAATAAAGTCCTTGGGCCCCATCTCTCTAAATCAGAGACTGGGACTGTGCCCAGGACATTGAGTTTTAACAAGCCTCCAAGTGTGTCTGATGCCTGCTAACGTCTGAAAATCACTGTTTTCTGCTGTGTGTCCACCTTTCTTTCGCTTTGTAGCTACAACTGCTGACTGAATAGCTTATCATTGTTTACAGTTTGGTAGCTTTGATTCACGGGCTTTTGCTCATAAAAAGCCACTTCAGCTCTAATTGCTGCGCACCAATTTACTTTTGTTTCCAAACACGCCACAGCTGTACGAGACACTTCAACGCTGCACTCCAGGGTGCCTCTCCTGCCCATTTCGTCACCCTGCTCCCACTCACTGCGGAAGGTACTGGACTATCTTGTTAGCAGCCATCCTCTTCATACAGTGCACCCACCAGAGCTGGAGCCAGCCGCGATAAATGGCTGAATTTAAACGATCTCCCCGGGTGATATATGCACGCCAATTAATGCTGCACTTGCTTAAAAATAGCACCGATAAAGCGATTCCAAATGCGGATGTGTTATCTCTGACTTTTTATGCTCGTGAAAACATCAGGCCCCTTAATTATTATATTGCAACTCGAAATTTAAAAAGCATTTAGAAGGACTGCGCTGCAAAAATATCATGACGAATACATTCCTAGAAATATTTTTAAACTCTCTTCGCCTGGAGCTGCAAATGTAAATTTTTCTGTTAGCAGTAGGTCCTTGTTCAGCTAAACACTTCAAACTGTTCACGATAAAACAGGAGCTTTTTATTCTTCTCTTTCAGTTTTCCTATCTGACATATAACGACTGTTAAGTTACCTGTACACATGAATTAAAACATTCTGATTTTAGGGGCGCCTGGGTGGCTCAGTCGGTTGGGCGTCCGACTTGACCTGAGGTTCAGGTCATGATCTCACGGTTTGTGAGTTCGAGCCCCGCGTCGGGCTCCGTGCTGACAGCTCAGAGCCTGGAGCCTGCTTCGGATTCTGTGTCTCCCTCTCTTTCTGCCCCTCCCCCACTTGTGCTCTGCCTCTCAAAAATAAATAAATGTAAAAGAAAAAACTAAAAAAAAAAATTCTGATTTTTGTTCTGTGTTGTAGAAAGTAACAAATGTCCGTAGTAATATTATTTGTAATAGCTAAAAAGACGAAACAACTCAAATATCCATCAGCTGATGGATAGATACATAAAATGTGTTTAAACAGTGGAGTATTAGCCATAAGGAGAGAAGTACTGATTCATGCGACAACATGGATGAACCCTGGAAACGCTGTGCTACGTCAAAGAAGCCAGACACGAGAGGCACATAGTGTATGATTCCGTAACATGAAACGTCCAGAGTAGGCAAATGCACAGAGGCAGAAAGTAGATCACTGCTTAGGAGGAAGCGTTCGGGGGGAGGAAGGAATGGGGAGTGACTGTTAATGGATACGGGACTTTTTGGGGTAATGAAAATATCCTGGAATTAGTGGTGATGATGGCGCAATTCTGAGAATATACGAAAAGTACTGAATTGTACACTTTAATAGGGTGCATTTTCTGGTGCGTGAATTAGACCTTGTACTTAAAAAAAAATTTTTTTTAATGTTTATTATTTTTTTTTTGAAAGAGAGAGAGAGAGTCCGAACAGGGGAGGGGCAGAGAGAGAATCCCGAGCAGGTCCTGAACTGTCAGCACGGAGCCCAACACGGGGCTCAAACCCACGAACCATGAGATCATGACCTGAACCGAAGTTGGACACTTAACAGACTGAGCCACCCTGGCGTCCCAATCTCGTACTTTTAAAAGTACAATATTTGAAAATTTATTGTCATGATTATCAAGGAGTTACATGAAAAGAAACAGATTTAGGAATAACATAGGATTCGAGAGAAATGCTAATGACTCTGCCTCTAATCACTGATGCTAAACTGTTATTGGGATGACTGGACGATTGGATTAATGCTGAGTCTTCTCACTTACCTACGAAGTATAAATTTGGCTCACTGAATGTAAAAAATCAAATCAGTGTGTCTTTTTGTCTGCACGGAGGCAGGCAGGAGCTGTACAGCTGGAGGTGTTGCTGGGTCCACAGAACCACCACTACTGAAACCCATGGTACAAAAATGGAATCAATGAGATATAAACAAAGGACAGAGCCAGTGAGAACGCTCACCACTAGCCCAGCATGCGAACATATGGATTTTTTTTTCCTACCCCCAAAATTAGAAAGAAAAGTCCAGGGCAGTCTAACACACTTACCCAAACTATGGCTCACGGATATAATGATCTGGCTTCTGTGCATCTTCTCTCTCCTTTTTTTCTTTTTGGGATGCATGACAAATGATCTAATAACCTAAAGGAATAGTTTGACCTAGACATAAAGAACTTAAAATTTAAACGGAGGAAGGAATGGACTGTTCTAGGAACAGAGTTATTCAGTATCAAAAGGTCAAACGAGGTTGCTGCAAATCCATCATTCGGTGAAAATATTAGAACGAGAATATTAACCTATATTAGGTGGCTGAGATCTGTTACACCGTGAGGGTGCAAGTATTTTTAAGTTTACCAAGCTCATCATCTCCAAAGAGTTTTGTAACACCAGACCTGGACCCTTCATATAAACAAATACTTCTTAAAACAATAAAATAGAAAAAAAAACACCCCAGAAAGTAGACAGTGTCGTGTCTATCTTCTTTCACCCAGCGTCCACGGAGACCAGCCATCGATCCTGCCTCGTCGTTTCCTGAATTCCTCAACCGCAAGTTACCTGCAGCCATTCCTTTGAGCTGCCCTACTCTGAAATCTTGCTTTCCAAGATTACTTTCCTTCTTGATTCCTTCCAGCCTTCTCATTCCCTTTAATGCATCTACACTTTGGCCTCATCGAGACATCAGGTCCAATAATCTTTTTATTTTCTCGTTATCCATCACTTGAACCACTTTCTTGCTCCCCTCCTCTCCCCCCACCGCCATGGTTTCTGCTTTATCTGCTGCTAATTCCTAATCCAGGAGTCAGGCAGACCTTTTCTGTCAAGGACCAAACTGTAAATATTTTAGTCTTTACGGGACCTACAGTCTCTATTACAACTCCTCAGCTCTGCTGTTGTAGCACAAAAGCAACCAAAGACTACATGGGAGCCAGTTAGTATGGTTGTGTTCCAATAAAATTTTATTTGCAGAAACAGGGGGTGACCACATTTGGCCTCAAAGCTATGGTTTGCAAATTCCTGTCCAAATCCTATTTCAATTCAAATATGCTTTCTCATTCCTACCCCCAGGCTGCTCAGTGCTATTGGAGAAAGCACAGATCCTGCAAATTAGGACCCCCACAAATTCTGGCTCTATCGCTCCATTGTACCCGTGTCTTATCAGCATCTTCTTCCATTCTCTAGAGTGGCTATTCCTAAATCTCAGCAGACCTTTCACTGCCTTTATACCACTTCCCCTCAGTCTGGGCAGGTGACCTCAGACGATAAGATATGGAGGCCACAACCTACAATGTGTGGCACATGAAGGCTCAATACATCTTAATTACTAAAACCCGCCAAACCCATCCCTCACACTCTGACACATCCCTTCCCCTCCTTCCTTACGGGCGCTCAGGGTAAGGTGAGTGTCTTTCTGTTCTGGATTCTAGCCCACTTGCCCCTGACTGTGCCCCATCTCAGGCTAGCCGCCCCCACTCTCCCCCACCTCACCTGCTCTGCTCTCCAATCTCCCACTTGGTTTCCTTCCCAGCAACAGCCCCTGATGAGCTCCCTGCCCCAGCTTCACCCCCCTCCACATCAATCCTCCACACTCCCCCCACCATAGAAATCAGTAATTTTTCTACAACACATTCAAAAAGCCACTCACGTGGCTTAAAACTTTTAGTGACTTGCATTCTCTTCAAACTGAAGTCCAAACTTCTTAACCTGGCACACACAGCCCTTCGTCATCCGTCCTGGCGTCATTTTCCAGTGCTTTCTTCCATTATTTCTTCACGCACACTCTCCATGGCTGCTTTACTAAGCTGCTTTTGATTCACTTGTTGAATGTTGGGTACCTACTGTGTGCAAGGCACCGTGGTCGGTGCTGGGGCTTCAATAACCAACAGGCAGACGTGGTCCCTCCCTCAGGAAGGCGCCATCCCACTCGGGGAGTGGGGGAAACATCAGACAACTTCACGGATATGCAATCACATCCCACTCGAATGGCGGTACGTGCTAGAAGGATAATTACGGGTACCAAGACAACACAGAGTGGGAGGGGGATCTGAAGTAATCAAGGGGGTCAGGGAATCCTGTGGAACCCTGTGGAAGCTGAGCCCCGAAGGAGGAGTGCAGCGGGGAAGGGCTGGGTGGGAAGCGTTCTGGTCTGAGGGAACAACAGCGCCAAGCTGGTGAAGCGATTTGGTTTACTTGACAAGCGGAAGCATCACCAGGCTGCGGGGAGAGGCAGAAGCGAGACCACGCAGGGCAGTGGAAGGCTAGCGACCTTCAGGAACAGGGCGACAGTCCGAGAGGTCTGCCGTCTCAGCGGGGGAGCAGCAGTCGTCAGGTCCTCTGGCCGCTCTGGGGAGAATGAACTGGAGCTCCCTAGGATCTCTTTGGTCCGTCCCAGCTGGGCTCTATTCCTCAGCCTGCAAGGCCCTTTCTGGAAGGATAGGAGTTTCCTTGCTCCTGAGAATAAGCGAGGAACTCCTGGGTCCTTTTGGAAATAACCGGAGTGGATGTGGAGGGTTGGGAGGGGGCTGGGGGCTCGGGGCTCTAAAAGCAGAACTAAAGGGGCGCCTGGGTGGCTCAGTCGGTTGAGCGTCCGACTTCGGCTCAGGTCATGATCTTACGGCTCGTGAGTTCGAGCCCCGTGTCGGGCTCTGTGCTGACGGCTCGGAGCCTGGAGCCTGCTTCGGATTCTGTCTCCCTCTCTCTCTGCCCCTAACCCACTGGCATTCTGTCTCTGTCTCTCTCAAAAATAAATAAACATTAAATAAATAAATAAAAGCAGAACTAAAAACATGGAAACTGGGGGTGCCTGGGTGGCTCAGTCGGTTAAGCGTCCGATTTCGGCTCAGGTCATGATCTCACGGTTCGTGGGTTCGAGCCCCAAGTCAGGCTCTGTGCTGACAGCTCGGAGCCTGGGGCCTGCTTCGGATTCTGTGTGTGTCTCTCTCTCTGCCCCTCCCCCACTTGTTCTCTCTCTCTCTCTCTCTCTCTCTCTCAAAAATAAACATTAAAAACAAAAACAAAAACACAGACACTGGAGTAAAAATAGCAAACTTTTCTACGGCACTGGCCAGGTCCAGATCCTACCCTGAGCACCTGATGTTTGCGAATTCAGGGACCCCCTCCGGCGGCCCCATTCTGTAGATGAAGACAGCGCCATGCAGAGGCCACGCGGCCAGTGGCTGGGCTGAGATTATGAACCCAGGCAGTGTGATCCCAGAACCTGAGCCGCTAACAACTATGCAATCCAGCCATTCTTTGTCCTCTGTTGTGATATATATTACATCTACTGTTTTAAAACAAAATACAGTAGGAAAAGTTTGCTTTAAACAGTCACATGCATTTTAAGAGTGAGAATAAAAATAAAATATACCGCGTTTTATATTTACCCACGTATTTTAGGATTGCCCACATGACTTCCCAGCTCCTCTGCCAGTACCGAAGCTCTGTTTTGATAACCTCAGGCCATGTGACTGAACAGTGCCCTCGGGGCCTTAATTTTGGCTACTGTATTTTTCAGCTCTGGAACTTTCGTTTCATTCATTCACTCTTTTTAAAAAAAATCCTTTAATGTTTATTATTTACTTTTGAGAGAGAGAGAGCATGAAGGGGGGAGGGGGAGAGGGAGACACAGAATCAGGCTCCAGGTTCCGAGCCATCAGCACAGAGCCTGGCACAGGGCTCGAACCCACGGACCGCAAGATCACGACCTGAGCTGAAGTCAGACGCTCAACCGACTGAGCCACCCAGGCGCCCCTCGTTTCATTCTTTCTTCACAGATACTTGTATTCTGGTGAAATTCTCCATCCTTCCCTCTGTGCTCTTGATCATGTTAATCACAGCTATTTTAAAGTATTTATCTTACAATGTCAGTATCTAGCTTCTCTGTGGTTCTGCTTCTGTTGTCTGTTTTTCTCGTGTATTTTAAAAGCCAAAAACTTTGCATGAGAAATTATAGGAGCTCTTAAGCAAGGGCTTCATTGTCTTCTAAGACAGATGGAACGCAATACAATCCCTTTGCTCCACTTGGAGCTGGGTTTCGGCATTTGTGAGGGCTGTTCTAGTTCTGGTCTGTTCTCGCCCCTAGATGGGAGTTGTGATGCCTGGGGCGTGGCCTGTCGCAGGTCCCAGCTGAGAGCACGCTACTCACCAGAGCCACTCCAGTTTGGCAGACCCTGAGCTCCACCGTAAGATGATGAGAACCTTTGCCCTCTAGAAGCTGCCTCCCCCTTAGCTTCTTGGCATCACATCCCTAACGTGTGCAACTTAGCAGGAGTAGGTATTTCAGTAAGAAATTGCACAAAGACTTCGGGGCTTTCTCCTCTGTGACTTCCTCTCCTCTGGCATATTCGCCCCTGGAGTCCCTGCCACCGGGGATGCCCCAAACTCCAATCCTATCTCTCAAGCTCAGTAAACAGTGGAGAGCCCAGGCCTCTGATTTTCCCTCAGTTTCCATCATCCTGCTCTGTGAATAGGCAAATGATCCATGGTGGGAAAACTGAGGTGAATGCAGGGCCAACTACAAGTAAACTAGTTTCCTACTTTGCTCACATCATTTCTGACACCAAATGTGGGTTCTGCACACCAAGGATTTCTCTAATTCTCTGGGGACACTAACTGGGTGTCCTATAATTTAACTCCATTCTGGCACTACCCAGAGTTAGTGCAAACACCACAGATGAGAGGCCCAGTCCCTCAAGACCGTCCCCCACTTCAGTTGCCACTCACAAGTCTAGGCCTCACATATTTCTGACCTGCCGGCTATAAATTGAGGGATCCCATGATCCCCTCCTCGGGGCCGGTAATTTGCTACAATGGCTCACGGAACTCAGGAAAGTGCTTTGCTTCCTATTACTAGTTTGTTAGGAAGGCTACAACTCAGAACAGCCAAATGGAAAGATGCACCGGACAAGGTATGGGGAAGGGCCCAGAGCTTCCATGCCCTCTCCGGGTGCACCAACCTCCCAGAAACTTCACGTGTTCGCCAACCTGGAGGCCCTCTAAACCCCACTGTCTGGGGATTTTTATGGAGGTTCCGTTACAGAGACATGATTGATCAAATCATTGGCCATTGGTGATGAACTCAACTTCCTTAGAGGTCAGTGGGTGGGGCTGAAAGTTCCAGCCCTCCACTGGCCTGATTGGTTACTCTGGCAACGAGCCCCCATTCTCCAAGACGCACCTCAACATAAACCCAGGTATGGAAGGAAGGGGTTTATTACAAATAACAAAAAGACTCTTCTCACTCCTATCACTCAGGAAATTCCAAGGGTTTTTAGGGAGCTCAGTGCCGGGAACCAGGGATGAAGACCTAATATATATTTCGTATTATATCACAGTGTCACAGTCCCCTTCCTAGGATCTTGACCCATCATGTGTTTTCTACCTCGGTTGTTTTACAGGACTTCAAACCAGCTTTTAATAGTTTTCCAGCTTTAACCAGTATTTTCGGTGGGAGGGTTAGAACAATACTACCTACTTCATTATAAATGGAAGCAAAAGTCCTCCTTGCTCACTGGCTTTAGAGGAACTTCCAGCTAATTTTTATAATTAAGTATACTTGGTACACAGGCAGTGGCCAAAACTATTTTCAATGATCTTTCTGTGGTATTGTGAAAGAAATGAACTCATAGTAACAACATCCCGGGGGACAGCCACGCACACAAACCGTCACAGTCATTGTAACCGGTACTAATTGGTTTCCACATCAACAGTCTCCGCAGAACAGTTAATTTGGTGACAGAAGTAAGAATCAGTTTATTTTTAGGCTATTCGATCCCCTAAAATTCTGGAAAGTGCAGCAAGGGGACTGTGCTATCATTCACTGACCTTACTGACACCAAAGTAAATTTCTTTAGCTTCACCATGTTGGCTTCCATTGTTTGTACTTTTGACCTGAGATTGAGGCAGTTTAGAGTATTTATATTAAAAGCTTTATAGCTATATGAGTTAGTAAGCATTATTGTACATAAGAACCAATAAAACGACTCAGTCTTGGAAAAGTGCACAAACAACTTATTCGTTTACTAATTAACTTTAAAGAAGAAAGCATCATTACGATGTAGGCTTTGGTAACTGATAGCCAACAATCTGGATTCCCAATTGGCTTTCTCCTTTACCATCAAGGCCCAAGAATACTGCAACCCTTTTAGTGTTTTATAGGACAGAATAAAGAAGAGATTCCCCACCATTTTTTGGGGGGGGGGGCAATCAGTACACAACACTTTAAAAAAAGGCCGCGTACGCACACACATACATTGTGTGTCTACACATCAATATACATAGTAACTCATTCCTTTTTATAAAGTGTCTTCATAGGTAACCTAAACGCCTAACAGGAAGCTCTTATTTAATGCTAGTTCTTTCTAATTTACTCGGAATCAGAACTGCTCAGAACTTGTGCTTCAACAAGTACTTGCGACCCCCAGGGATGAACTGCCTTTCAGCTCTTTAATAAAAGGGGTGCTTTTTCCCAACTGAGAAGTCCCTCTCTCTGGCTTGTATGTTGTTTTTTTTTTTAATTTTTTTTTTTTCAACGTTTATTTATTTTTGGGACAGAGAGAGACAGAGCATGAACGGGGGAGGGGCAGAGACAGAGGGAGACACAGAATCGGAAACAGGCTCCAGGCTCTGAGCCATCAGCCCAGAGCCCGACGTGGGGCTCAAACTCACGGACCGCGAGATCGTGACCTGGCTGAAGTCGGACGCTTAACCAACTACGCCACCCAGGCGCCCCTGGCTTGTATGTTTTAACGCCACTGGATGGAGAGTGAAAGATGGGAACCAGAAACAGAGACAGAAAGCACAGAAAAATAACAGAAGAACACTTCAGAAGAGCTGTGTGTGTGTGTGTGTGTGTGTGTGTGTGTGTGTGCGTGCGCGTGTGTGCGCGCGCGCGCATGTGCGTGCACGCAGACTCACCCCGTGTGGTTGCAGTCTTGAGGTTTTCCTCATCCACGTGAACAATGCTGGATTGTGTTGGCTTCTGGCAGTCCTTATTGCTTACCATCTCCTTCACTGGGTCAAATGTTTTGAATGAAGGAGAGACATAGAGCGTCTCTACAGAGGCCTGGTTACAGAAGGTAGAATCTGACTTTGACGTCCTTAAATTAGGGCTGACAAACTCTTCCTTATTCGATGACCAAAACGATGGTGAAGTTGTCAATGTGTCAAAGCTTTCTGCAGCTGACTGCT